>NC_080582.1:68476176-68827176 GCF_029962835.1 Magnolia sinica
ATACTATACAATTCAAAATTCACAATCAATGCACTATCACATCCACATTCATATAAATCCACCTCCACATTTATTTCCACATCTAATATCACATCTATTTCCACATTTTCATTCATACAACTGAACATTCACATCCAAATCTACATCAACTTTCACATTCTTATCTATTCAATTTAAAATCCACATCCACTTCCACATTCTTATCTATTCAATTTAAAATCCACATTCACTTCCACATCAACAACCACATCCACATTTGTATTCATACAATTTAGAATTCACAACCAACAACCACATCCACATGCATATTCATTCATTCAACATTTATAAAAACGGTGTTCATGTAGGATTCACAGTCACCAAGTGGTATCCATTGTGGGCAAGGTGGGATTCGCAGTGTCCAATTGGGATCAACATTGACCAAGGGATCCATAGTGACCACGTGCAATCCACAATGCAACCTTTCATGAAAAAAAAATATTCACACTGTATTTGTAACGCCTCAAAAATCAGCACCCGAATACATACACTCCGATCCCGAGTTTTCAGGAGATAACTTAATAAAATGCATGTGTCCTCATTCAAATTCAAATTCATTTCACACACAGATAATCAAAGTTACGCAATTCAACTTAGCAGATAAAAGTGAGGTAAAGATATCAAAAGATTTAGAAAAATAGGGCTAAAAGTCAAAAATATAATTTCAATAGTTATGATCGCCCAAAATGGGGATTATATAAGCCACAATGAACATGCGACAAAATTTACACATAAAACACAAAATTAAAATAAAAGTAAGGTTTTCCAACTTCGCCCAACACTCCCAAGGCATCATGGCAAAAGTGCAAGCCAACCAAAGTCCACCTGACGAAGGTCTCAGTAGATCCTACATAAACAACAATGTTTAATTGGTGTTTTAAAATACCGTCTTAGGTGGGAGTGAGCAGCTAACTTAGTAGTTCCATTAGTTCTATGTCACATATGTTATCGACTTAATCAGTGCAGTTAATGATAAAATAAAAAATCAAGCACTTCCTAAATACTCTTGTTAAATGCATGAGGGAGATTATTAAATGATGTATGCACATCATAATATAACACTCTCTCACAAGAGACTTCAACACCTATTTCGCAAATTCCAACACTCCCTTATCACATGATTCTAACACCAAATCATCACATTTTATCTAATTCAATGCGATTAATGCGTATGTTAGCCGAGTAATTATTAAGTTCCTTTTATCCAGCATATCGGTGAAGCTAGGATACCGATGTCATACCACTAGTCCTTATCCATATCACGTAGCTCGTTGCGGCACGTAACAGCTACTCACCAGTGTCCCTTGATCCAAATTTAGTTATCACCTATATGACATGATACTTAAATGTATGAGTATCAACTCGGTATGGATCGTCATCCAAACCGAGTACGGTCACTCAGATCCAAAGTGCGAGCTTGTCATATAAAACCAAATCACCACGAGAAAATGGCTTGTCACCCAATTCTATTCACGCCCGGGTCATTTGAACGGTATTCTGGCACGGAACCATCGACTAGGTAATTTGACGGGAACCATTCGAACAACAATTTTTCACCTTCATCGAACATCGCTGGTCACTATGGGGAGGCTTATCACCCCACCCTAAGCCGATAGCTAGACACGATGTCCTATACCACCATGTCCGGCTCATGAGTCTTAGTTTGATTGTATCGCAATAACGATTATGAATGGACTCATCTATTGTGAATGAGGTATCCTAGATTCTATTTGGTCGTGTCTCACATTTTGAACATACATGATCAATCGACTAATGGACTAATTTGACTGACTTGGGAGAACTCCTGCGCAACTAGCATTGGGTGCAAATATCTCGTATAGTCCAACTATTGTCGATCGTCCGTGTCAACCCGAGTTAATCGAATAAGCTTAGGGTGGCCGCCCCAACTTGGGCCACCCCTTTTGTTCTGGCGGTTAGCTAACTAACCCAACATTATAGCAATCATAATTATCGCCATGAACTAAGCACTACATCATGCAATTATAACATAGTTCTACTAAACAACCATTTAGTCATTTCATCAAACATGTAAGCATTAATTAGGGCTGAAAGTCAGGCGGGTTGGGTCGGGTTGGTGCTCAACCCTAGCCCAACCTAAGGTTCCTATACCTCAAACCCAACCCAACCCAACCCAACCTCGGGTTGAAAATTCTTATCCCAAGCCCAACCCAAGTGATCTCGGTCGGGTTGGTCAAGTGGATACATGCTAATATTTTCGTTATTACACTTGTCTATTATCTTTCAATACACTTCTTATTTCTTGTACTTATGATTTTATTAGCCATATATGTAGTTATTTATGGTAAAGAACTTTATTTTTTCTAAACAAGTAAGCTAAAATATAGGACTACTCATTTAAAAGTCGTGTTATGTAGTACGCAATTTATTTGAGAGAGAGAAATATAGCATATCTTGTTAGCTTGAGTCATTGGAAATGGTGTTGACCAATGAGACCCGACGACACTGGAATTTCCTATGCCTTCAACACAGATGATACACACTCAATTATTATTTATAACTTATATATTGATCAAGTTCGGGTTAGGTCGGGCAACCCGAGACCTCAACCCAAGACCAACCCAACCTTTATCGGGTTGGTGTTTATATAGCCCAAGCTTTAGACCAAACCCAGTACATGTTGCCCTAGCCTAACCCAATGTTGGGCTGGTCAGATTGAACCCGCCTGACTTTCAACCCTAGCATCAATAGAAGCAACACACCTACTTAAGCATTTTATCAATCATGTAAGCATCAATGAAATAACACATCTACTTAGGCATTTTATCAAACAGGTGGGTATCAACAAAATAACACATTTAATTGAGCATTCAATCATACATATGAGCATCCATAAAACAACAAATTTAATATCCTAGACGTTTTATCAAACATGTGAGCATTCATATCCAATCAACAGTATATATTATACATAAATCAAAATATTAACATATTAGCATGTATAAATTCATTTACAAGCACCTAATCATTAACCGAGACCCTCAAGGATCGATAAATGATAACCTAGAGATAATAGTCCGTATCTTATGATGATCCACTCGACTCACGACTCTCGTAGGGTTAGAGTGCTAGGGAAATATTATTGAAAGACCTAAATAAGCATGCAATCTTGTGAGATTAGGGACAAAGACCTATTGAAGCCCTAAATTACAAGTAGGATTCAATACTTACTTCCAATCGTTGCCGGAAAGGCTCCGACGATGGCTCCAGTTATGGTGTGGTGGTTAGAAAGGGGATGAGAGAGTGGAGGTGCATCAACACTCACACCCCAAGCTCTCCCTCTTCTCCTTTCTCCTCCTCTTCTCCCTTTCGCCCTTTTTTTTCTCTTACTTTCTAAGGAAAAATTCGTATGGGGAGAGAGGGTGTGAAATGAAATGGTATTTATAGTGCTAAATGTTGCACAAATGGCTCCAATGGCCATTTATTCATTATACTAACCTTGGAGGGAGTTGTTTCCAACCAACGGGACTCGTTGGGAGGTGTACGAGTCAATTTAAGGCACGAGATAAGTGTTCCAATAGGAGATATATATTTGGACACAACCATCTGACGATCGGACGTGTCGATTAACCGTGAAGGCCCTAACTTAGATTGACAATTACCGATAATCAATCGAGGCCATGTCTATACGGATATGTGTGGGAAAATGTCTTTAGTCAGCACCCCGACTTTGGTTGTGAATTGACGGTGTGAAAGTTATAACTTTGTAAAAGAACGAAGGGACTAGTTTCACTTAAGTTTTATATTTTCATATAAGGTATTCGCACAACCCAAGCACTTGCCTTGCAAGTCCAAGTTGAACAATTCGAGACACGATCTCGTTTTGATGTCCTGCGATGGACACTTCTATCCATTATATCAGTTTCATTCCCTTGAAGGAAAACTTGAAATCGATCAGCGGAATAAAGATTGTCACCGGGTTGAAGGTGTTGTCACCTCAAAATATTGTCGGAATGAAGGTATTATCATTGTAAACTTTCCAGATTATTAGAGTGGGTCCCATAAAGGTGAAAGCAACAGTCTTAATTGCATTCTTCAGTGGTGGTGGTGGTGGTCATCTCTCTCTCTCTCTCTCTCTCTCTCTCTCTCTCTCGGGATTGGTGGTGGTCCCCTCTTTCTCTCTCTCTCAATTCAATGGTGGTGGTGATCCCTTCTCTTTAAAAAATAAAGCTCTGAAAACCTTGAAATGGGGTGAAACATGGGTTTGATCCCATATATATACTTACAGAATAATAGTATGGGGCTCATCATGCATCTCCATTGAAATCCCCTTGGACCATTAACTCGAAAAATTAATTTCAGGGTATGGGCCTAAGAATCAAGGAAAAAGACATCAGGGATGGACCACACCAGAGGAAACATACCAACAGAAAAAGGCTACCATTCTCTCTATTCAAGGCCACAGAGGCCTTAGATTAAGATAAAATCAATACCCTTTGATGTCCCACTATGCCCTAAAGCGAACGAACGGATCAGATCTCTCAAGCAGTGGATTCATTTGTGGCTTCATGGGACCCACAATCTCTTCTTAAAAAAGGCGTTTATAGGCAAGGGCCGCATGCTAAGTCATTCCATTCCACAAGGTTAATATAGTGAAAATCCCATTTTTAAGAAGGTGGAAGCCAGCCAGTTGAACCACAAGATAACGTCCACCCAACAAATAACTTCTAATATTTGTTATGTATACAAAATCAAAACCGTCCAACTCACTAAATGAACGGATTGGATATCATTTGCATCTCCATACTCTATGGTTTGCAGAAAACTGTACAAACTATCATTGGAGAATTGAATTACTTTCTTGGTCTACAAGTAAAGTAACAGAAAGATGGTATTTTCATTTCTCAAACCAAATATGCATGCCTTAAATTTGGTAAAGAAATTTAGATTCGAGAATGGTAAAAAGATTGATACTCTTATGAGTACAACTCTCAAACTTTCAAAGCAGAAAACAGGTAAAAGTATAAACTCTCGCTTATGTCGCAGCATGATTGGTAGTCTCTTATACTTAATTACTAGTAAACCAGATAATTCTTTTAGCATCGGAATCTGTGCTAGATATCAGTCTGATCCAAAAGAATCTCATCTCATTGTTGTTAAACGTATAATTAGATATGTCGCAAGTACTATTAATTTCAGTTTATGGTATCCTCTTGATACAACTATACAACTAGATGGATATACTGATGCTGAGTGGGCAGGAAACATTGACGATAGAAATTCTACTAGTGGTGGATGTTTCTCTGTAGGAAATTGTTGAGTTTCTTGGCACAATAAGAAACAAAGTTCTATACCTTTATCTACAGCTGAAGCTGAATATATAGCAGCCAGTAATACTAGTACCCAGCTAGTTTGGATGAAACGAATGTTAATTGATTACAAAATTATGCAAGGTACAATGATTTTGTACTGTGATAATTCTAGCGCAATCAATATTTCAAAGAATCTTATTCAACACTCTCATACGAAACATATAGACATTAGATATCATTATATTCGAGAACTGGTTGATGATAAAAGCATTTCATTAGAATATATTCAGACTGAAAATCAGCTTACTGACATTATGACTAAACCACTTAATAGGAATAGATGTTCCAAATTAAAACATGATATTGGTATGTGTACTTCTAATTGATTAAATCATGTTGTTTATTATTTGCATGTTTTAATTTTTTTAAAAAAATTCCAGATGCTCAACGGGTCGATTACGTCCTCGACCAGTCAACCCTCGATGAGTCAAGGACCACACTCGACCAGTCGTGGATCGCGAGCTTCCTCATTGAAAAGGGAAAAACAGCTTTTTCACTCCATTTCTCTCTTCTTCCTCGACTAGTCGTGGCTCCACTCGTGAAAACCCATTTCCATTTCTTCCATGTAAGTGGTTCATTTCACTTTTGCTTCTTGATTTGGGTCTACATTTGCTAGTTAATCATTTTTTTGCGATTTATTTTGAGTTTCTCACCCTCTCTATAGTGGGTTTTGGATAAAAATCTGATCATTGCCAAACCCATCTTTTACTTGTAATTTTCTCTATTGCAATCTCTAAATGAAGCATCAAGCTAAGAGGAAAATAACTCATGGCTCTTCTTCCAAGTCGACTCCAGTTAGGGTTAGAACCCTAAGAACTCTCGAAGAAGATTTGAACCATGTTAGGGATCTTCGCAATCGAAAATTTATCATAGAGAGAACAGTTAATGTTGATCATATTGCTCCATTCCAACTCCTTCCTACTCTTACATCTGTCAATTGGGAAAACATTTTTAATTAATCATTTGAGTACAATGCTGAAAGGAAATACATAATTAAAAACCAAGCTCCAGAAGACCGTCGCACGGTCCAAGCTCAACATTGCTGCAACTTAACATCACCTGCACGCATCTATCGTGCATAAGCTTATAGAAAGCTTAGAGGGTGGTGTAAGTGTGTGCACAAGGTAAGTGTCAAGTATTCAATACAATGCCATCATCATACAATACCGAAAATACTGGTAATCCATAAATCGTACAATATCGGAATAAGCAAAAATATTGACAAGATCATGAATTATCAAGGTAAACAGAAATACTGACAAATCCATAAGTCAAAGAGTAAGCGAAAATATGGACAAGTCCATGAGTCAATCAATATTAGAATACGCAATATAGATAAATATGCAAATGAGGAGTCATAAAAAGTCAAATATCGATGCCGAGGATGCAATGCAATATGCAATTCTTGATGAGTTCACGAATAGCATCGGCATATCTAGACTATATAAATGCATAAACACAGAACCCAAAATACCATATGCCGCGGATGTAATGCAATATGAGGTGCGAATGGCATGACCATGCCGGAGTGTGAAGTCGGGATGATAGTACGTAGGTCGCAGGCTATGAGGTCCATCACAAGGGACTTCTATCCAAACCAGCCTCATACTTAAATTTGATAGTCGACTTAATGTGGTAAACTCCTAATCTCATGTTAGTCGCATGCCCCAATCGAAATCTTTGTCATTGCGAAGGTACACGTAATAAATAGTTGCGCACCACCAAAGACGAGTGGATAGTGAATGAATGAATGAATGAGTATGTAACTCCTACTTAATAAGTCCACATATCAATACAGTTCATCTCTGGGATCATCACCGGGGTTTAGTACACTCCAAAAGACACTGCCGCTCTCCCAGACAACCACATGGGAAAAAGAACGGTTATACTTTATGTAACATTCTGAATTTTTTCCTAACTTGGCAATGGATGTCCTTGGACGTAGAACTGCCCTAGGACCTTATTCTGTTGTAATTAGGGCGTAATTTAGTTAAGTATTAATAGCTTGGATCACTTTCTATACAAACTACAAAGGCTCAAGTACCACCTCAGGTAGAAATCAAATACGACCAAATCCTTTAGAAACTAGATTCTTTGTGCAATGGGCCCTAATCACTTTAAATACAAATTGCAAGACCCAAAATAAGTAAAATCGATACCGCTACAATACCCTAAAACTTAGGATCAATCTCTAAACCCAGTTGCTCACGGGAGCACCTTGAAATTTTGTATCGGACCTGGACCGCACGTCGAAAGTCCAGTTTCTGTGAAACCATACAGTTAGGACCGCCTCACTGGACTTGACATCCACCTCAGAAATTAAGTCTTAATTGTGTCTAGAAATACACAACTTGAGCCTGGAGCAAAGTGTGTGAGAAACGTGAATATATTTAGAAATAAAATTCGAATTTAAGTAATCTGAGTCGTGTCGCTTGCGGGCCAAATACAAGGATTCAGACCGTCAGAATCTGACCCAAATACATCCTTAGATCGGGAAAATTTTTCATACATGGCAATGTACTTGTGGCCCCGAGTGAATGCCTGACCGTTAAATCGAAACCGGTCCGCCACGGTTGACCAGAATTGATTGGAACGAAAACTCACCGACCTAGATCCAATGTCAGAGAGCTTAAGTCCGACCGCACGCAGAAAAGGGGCCACCAGAAGTGCTCCGTTGGGCTGAAATAGACGCCCTTTGGATATAACCTAAGTATACCTTGGCCCTAGGGCCATTTCCATCAGACCTGGGCCTATATAAGGGCCTTAAACCCTCTCTCTAATATTTCATACAAATTTTTAAACCCCAAGGAAGGGAGAAGAGGAAAAGAAAAGGAAAGAGAGAGAGTTGGATATTCATCCTGGGATTTGATCCCGTTGCTCCATGCACTTAGCCACCCTATCTGTATCGCTATACGGGCGATTCCAATTCCGTTCTTAGGTAAGAAAACCTAACCCTAACCTGTTATAGGGTTTCAAACATTGTAAGTAATGGAATAGCTAACCTATTTCATACTGTAGGTTACCAATCCGCCGTTGACAAAGGCTAAGTGTCTAAAACGAATCCGTTATGCGTTTACCGGCGTAAGGTGCAGACTATAAACGTTTAGGTTATGGTTTTCAAGGCTTTCAATGTCAGTTAATGATTTATGACTGACTTGATTGCTATCACATGCTTAAATACGACGTTTCCCACGCTTTACACATATATATGAATTATGTTGAATATAGTGTATTCCATGTGTTTGTTGATATGATTGAATGAATATGAAATTTGGATCTGTGCTTGCCATGATTATTAACCATGAATATATGCTCGTTGTGTATGTGGCAACTCCTTTGTAAAAGGGCTTACCAAGATATATGTTATAACTAGTCTAATACATGTATGTTAAAGTGTGTAGTCTATGTGTTTGTTGAAATGTCTGAATGGACATGGAATTATGATTTGTGTCAGCCATGTCTATGGAATACAAATACATGAATTGTTATGTGCGTGACAACTCCTTGTTGTGAGGATTTGTCCACATATATGTTATAATCAACATATGTTGTGTATGTTGATATGTGTAGTATAAGTGTGTGACACAATGACTATATGTGAAGTAGTTAGATGAATTGTACTTAATAGGGTTGTTGGGATAGGATTCCCAACTACCGTAGTTATATGCATAAATTCCTTCAAGTTGTTGTAATCTAAATAGCGTGGTTTGTGTAGAATACGTATATGTAGAATGGCATGTTATATGTGTTTCATTATACATTCAAATGCTTTCCATGTTTACATTGATTGTTAAATACTATATGATTGTCATGTGTACATATTTCTCATATCCGAATGTGTTTGGGACTATAGTATAGTCTAGGCAATCGGTAACAGGCCCTGTTTTGGTGCCCTGTTTTGGTAGCTAAGGTTGTTTCGCCACGCAGGATGTGTTCGATAAATCCGAGTCATACTACGGTTGTCGACAGTGGTTAGGCCACACAGAGTGCTTACGCACTTCATGTCGATTAACTCAAGATGCGCTCATACCAGTCAAGCTCGTCAAGTAACCCGATTGATCTGATGTATGTTCACCATGTATGGACACTACTGCTTGAATCTAAGGTACCAAACTCACCAGCGAAAACTCCTTTAACCTTGGTACCTCGATCCGCTAAGACTCATGAGCCGGGCATGGTGGTATGGGACACCGTGGTCGAGCTGTCGGCCTACGTTGGGGTGACGAGCCTCCCCGTAGTGACCAGTGAGCAACCCAAACTCGTGAGCCGAATACGGTGGTATGGGACACTGTATTCGAGCTGTCGGCCTACCCTTGCGCAGCCTGGCTGTGGTCCCCAGTCGGGTTGGTGACGAGCCTTCGAAAATAGACTGCCAGTTGGTAGGGTGTGGGTGGTAGTGACCTCGAGTGTACTCTGAGACTGCGTTGAGGCGACGAGTCTTTCCGTAGCAACCAGAGTACAAACTAGGCCTGCACTGATAAGGTGATGAGCCCTTTGCAGTGACCTAGAACCGCAACATCGTATGAGAATTGCTAGGACTGACAACCCTAGAATGGATCATTGTTTGGGAATTGATATAAGGGAGGTACCTTAGCTTCCCAATCCTGCTGTATGAAAAGGACTAATAAGAACTTGGTAATCACGTTCATGCACCGCACTGCATGTGCCGTTTGGCGTTGACTAGACACGCGCGACCGTTAGATGAAGATCACGGAGGGAGTGCAAGCGAGGCATGCATCATTTATACATACCATCTTGCATTAATCGAGTACCTAGGGATATTTGATTATATTGCTTTATCATTACCGCTTGATCAATTGAGAACATGTTAACCTTTACTTTATTATTCCACCGAGTTGATCACTCACTCCCACGTTACTAAACGGTGTTTTAAACACCAACCAGACCTCGCCGTAGGTTCGATGATGGCATAGCCTGCAAGGCGGAGCTAGAATTCGAGGATGATGAGGAAGTATTCTCATATATGCAGTATTCGGGCGGGTTCTTGTAAACTGTTCTGAATCGATGGGGCTTGAGGCTTCATGCTTGTAGAGGACTACCACTCTTTTGATATTTTGTATTTTGAATCAATACTTGTAACTATTTGACCTGGTAATGCGTTCATACTTTGGGGACCTTTAATGATTTATATATTTTATACTCTGATTACAGTCTTCCGCTTGCGTAAATTTAACTGGAGTATGATCTACTAATTCAGCTTAATCTCATTCATGTTTTATGCACTAATAAGGACAACATCAAATAATCATTATGTATGTTGCATAAGTGATGCGTTGGAACTGAGGAGTTGGGTACCTGCTCGACCCCCGATTTTCAGGGCGTTATAAGATGGGATCAGAGCATGATTTAGATTAAACTGGACTTGGGTTATGGTAATACAACATACTCTGATTTAAGAAGAGGACGATGGAATTTAGAAACCACATTAGAATCTCAAGTTTCACCGACAGGCGAGACTGAATACTGTAATTTAGACCATAACGTATCTTCGATCACGTGAATCGACCTAAGTCGCCTCTAGGCCATCAGTTGACGAGTTTGAATCGTTAGTTGATAAATTCTAAACCTGAAAATAGATGTCTTTAGGCAATGGATCGATCATAACACCATATTAACTTTTCAGAACTCAATCCCAAAGCGTAAAGTCCCTTTTTAACCCCTTTCCTTCGAAATCTCACGTTTCACCATCCTATCCTTCAAATCGGATTCACATGAATCACGATCGCCGAACCTGGTGTTGACAGCCTCCGTAGTACCCCATTCTCGGCTCCCAGCGTTTGTACGCCAAGTTTCGATCCTGGGATTCTACAAGGAGAATTTTCCAACGTACATTTATCTCATAAGAAGCATAACCACAAGTATACCCAAATCATAAAGGCAACATCATCATCACATATCCACTAATATAATTAGTTGAATACAATGTTGAAGGGAAATACATATATCGAAATCAAAGCTCCAGAAGACAACTGCACGCTCCAAGCTCAACGCTGCTGCAACCTAATGCCACCTGCACGCATCTATCGTGCATAAACTTATAGAAAGCTTAGAGGGTGGTGAAAGTATGTGCACAAGGTAAGTGCTAAGTATGCAATACAATGCCATAAATCAGACAATGGGATAAATAGAAATACTGACAAGATACGATATTAGAGTAAGCAGAATTATACTGGTATGCCCATGAGTCATACAATATCAAAGTACGCAATTCAGATCAGCCATATAAATGAGGAGTTAAAGAGAGCCAAATATCAGATACCAAGGGTACAATACAATATGTAAATCCTGCTAAGTCTGTCTAGGCCATATAAATGCAGAAACATAGTAACTCAAATGCTAAGTGCTGCGGATGTAATGTAATATACGGTGCGAATATGATGACCATGCTGGAGTGTGAAGTCGGGATGATAGTACGTAGTATCGCAGACTACGGGGTCCACCACAAGGGACTTCTATCCAAACCAGTCCCATACCTAAATTTGGATAGTCAGACTCAATGTGGTAAACTCCTAATCTCAGGTTAGTCGCGCGCCCAACCGAAATCCTGGTCATGTGAAGGTACAAGTAATAAATATTTACGCACCACCAGCCCGAGTGGATAGTGAAGGAATGAATGAATGAATATGCAATTCCGGCTCAATAAGTCCACATATCAGTACGGTTACTCTCCGGGAAATCACCGGGGTCTATTACACTCCAAACCAGATTGCCGCCCCATCACGTGCAACAAGATAAGTAGAAGAGACCTCATTATCTACCTGCCAATATCGGGCTCGGCTCGTCAATAGCGGACCCATTCCTTGAGCTGGTCAGACTCACCCTAGCATTGCCCTCTCCTCTCGGGCAGGTAAGGCCGTACCCCCTTCCAACCGACCACGACATAGTGGGAGACGCGGCCTAACGGTATACGACCCTCATGCGCTCATGCATCCACTTGGTCTAGACGTTGGAGCAACCTCTGGAACCAAGAGGGTTTAGGGACTTTCACCCAGGGATATCTATAGACCCCATGTAGAATAGATTTTCAGTGTCCCATCTGGCCATCCACGAAATACCTACGGTGGCTACAACCCTGATGTCGCTAGGGCGTACGGTGGTCATGTCACACAAATGCAGTCATGCATCAACCCTGCGCATACTGTGCGCTCATGTGAGATAACCTTCGCCTATCAGGGAGTCTCATAACAATCTGCCTAATGAAATATGCAATAGTCAATCACATCTCATAACAAACATGCAGATGATGCGTATGGGCATGTATCGTGATGCTATGCTGTCACATACTCATAATCAGTATCAATAACTGGCACTGACAATCGGCATCGACTATCGTCCTCGTCAATGTGGACATTTAACCAACATTACCCCCAAGGAGTGACCCACATAGAGCCTAACATATAGTGGACCCATGGTCCCACAAAGGGCCTGATATACAACACCATGGGCCTCACTCAAGAGCATAATACATATCACGATTGGCCTTTCATATGGGCCTAACATACATTACAATGGGCTTCATCACCTGACCCTCAAATGCATCACAGTGGGCCTCATCACATAGGCCTCGGCAATCAAAACCGACCTCGACAAACGAAATCGGTCTCAACAATCGGAATCGACACTCGGAATCGGCCTCGACACTCGGTCTCGACAATCGGAATCGGTCTATACAATCGGCCTCGACAAATTAGAATCGGCAATCGGTCACGACAATAGGAATCAATCGATAATCGGAATCGACAAATCGGTCGCATCAATCGGAATCGGCAATCGGTCAGGACAATCTGAATCGATCGATAATCAGAATCGGTAAATCAGTCACGTCAATCGAAATCGGTAATCACCACGACAATTGGGGTCGATCAATAATCGTAGTCGGCAAATCGGTCACGACAATCGGATCGATCGATAATCGAGTCGGCAAATCGGTCACGACAATCGATCGATCGATAATCGTAGTCGGTAAATCATCCACGACAATCGGATCGATGGATAATCAAATCGGCAAATTGGTCATGACAATCGATCAATCGATAATCAGAAGTCGGCAAATCGGTCACGAGAATCGGATTGATCGATAATTAGAGTCGGCAAATCGGTCACGAGAATCGGATCGATCGATAATCGAATCGCAAATCGGTCACGACAATTAGATCGATCGATAATCATGAGTCGGCAAATCGGTCACGAGAATCGGATCGATCGATAATCGAATCGGCAAATCGGTACAAGAATCGGATCGATCGATAATCGAATCGCAAATCGGTCACGACAATCGGGATCGATCAATAATCGAGTCGATAAATCGGTCACGACAATCGCATCGATCGATAATCAGAGTCGGCAAATCGATCACGACAATTGGGATCGATCAATAATCAGAGTCGGCAAATTAGTCACGACAATTGGATCGATCGATAATCAGAGTCGGCAAATCAGTCACGACAATCGGATCGATCGATAATCAGAGTCGGCAAATCGGTCACGACAATCGGATCGATCGATAATTAGAATCGGCAAATCGGTCACGACAATCGGATCAATCGATAATCAGAATCGGCAAATCGGTCACGATAATCGAGATCGATCGATAATCAGAGTCAAGACCCAAGGGAAAGTCACAATGTGGACATTCAACCATCATTGCCCATCAATGTGGACATTTAACTAACACTGCTCCCAAGGAGTGGCCCACATAGGGCCGAACATACAGGGCCCACAGCCTCACACAAGGACTTGATATGCATCATCATGGGCCTCACCAAAGGTTACGAACACATCACGGTGGGCCACATGATATGGGCCGCACTAATGGGCCTAACATACATCATAATGGGCCATGACAAGTCTCAATGGGCCTTACACAAGGGTCTCATACATTAATCGGGCCCTTCCAAATGGGACCCAAATACATCATATCAGGGCCCTATCAAGTGGCCACAACAACTACACCATTCATCCATTTATGGAGATCATTTTAGAGCATTATCTGGGTAATGAATCATATCAAAAGATCATCTGGATCATACCACAAATCACGGTGGTGAGAGTGATCAAAAGGTCAGTTGGACCACATCACAAATAGCAGTGGAGACAGTGATTTCAACTGTACAAAATTTTACATGGGCCCTCATGACATGTATTTTCCATCCAGTCTGTTCACAAGGTCACAGGGACCCGAACTGAGAGGAAACAATATCACATTAGTCCAAAACTTCTGGAACCAAAGGATTTCAACGGTAGACGTTCAATCCCACTGTTTTGGCAGTGTGGTCCACTTGACACTAGATCTGTCTTGTTTTCAGTCTCCAGCCTTGAGCTAGCCAAATGGATGAACGGTTTAGATGTATCACATACACTAGCGGGCCCCACAGGATTGTTGGTGTAGTGGGGCCCATCGATGGGCAGTGTAGATGCAGCACATGCATCGAATGGTGGGTGGCTAGCATGTCAGGTGGATGGACGGGTCGGATGAATAACATACATCAAGGTGAGGTCCACATACGTGGCCCACCATAGAATTGAATTTGCTTCATTTTTATTATTTTTATTTACTTATTTTTTTTATCTCAAGCCGTGAGACGAACTCATCAAATGCATAGACGGTTTGGATGTAATGCATAACTCATGGTGGGGTCCACACGTGTGGCCCACCAAGAAAATAGACGGATGGTTTGGATACATGTCCAGATGAATGGACGGTATAGATAAGACATATATTGATGGTGGGACCCTCAGAGCTTGGAGACGGTCGAAGAAATCAAGGTGGGCTCCACATAGCACTGTCCATTGAGTCCAGCACCGTCTTGATGATTTGGACGGTGTGGATGAAACAAATACATCACGTGGGACCCACAGAATCTGCTGACATCAGTCCAGCGGCGAGTCCCACCATTTGGACGGCTTGGACGTAACATGTACATCCCGTGGGACCCACAGAACCTGTTGACGTCAATTCCACCAGCAATTTACTGGTGTGGTGTACACCAACCAATCCGTTGCCCATATCAAGGTGGGTCCCACGTGGGACCACCACCACATGATATAAAAGGTAGATTATATATATATAATATTATATTATATTACTATATACAATATCTAAAACCATCCAGCATGTCCAGCGTCCAGACGCTGGACGTTGGGATGGACGGCGTTGATATAAACTCAGACATCAGCGGCTCCAAAACTTGGTGACGTGCAGGGCAGCAGCAGCTGACCGTTGCACGGGACCTAGCAGATAAACTGCCAGGATCTATACATATCAAGTGGGTTCATGAAGGTACGGCATGGATGACGTACACGCATCATGGAGGATCCCACGGTGAGGATAAAATACAACATTACGGTGGATTCCACCGTCCAGAGAGCTGGACGGTGAGAACATAAGGTGCATGCATCCTGTGGTGTCCACGTGGACAACACTCATCAAGAGGACTTCCACCTATACATAGATGGACGGTGGAGACGTAAAACAAATACATCTGGGTGGTCCCACACCTACTGGACGATGGATCTGTCCAGCGGGCTAGCCCTGCAGTGATCTCTCTGAATGGAAGGACAGGATATAACACGTACCTCCTGCTGTCGCCCATACAGCTATGCAGCTGGTGGTCCAGCAGATGGACGATGAGGGTGTATTACGCATACATCAAGGTGGGGGGTCAATGATCACGTCCCACTGAGCGGCCTCCACATCAGGGCCCCAATGTCCCTTTGTGGACGGTGTAGATCAAACATCAAGGTGGGCCATCATATGAAAAAGAAGAGAGAGAAGGAGAGAGAAAGAGGGAGGAATCGGATGGTGGAGGGACCCCGCCATTATGGGTCCCTCTTTGACTCAACACATACATCAGGATGGGTCCCACATATGTGGGCCCTCAAATCACAAATCAAATAAATCAAATCACCCACCTCTTCCGCTTCTTCTTGGATCAATGGCAAGCTAAGCTCCTCGGCTTCAACTTTGACGAAGAATGATGAAAATTGGATAGTTGGATTGGGTGGTAAGGAGGTGGGTCACACATGAGTTTTTTCTCACCTTAGAAAACCATGGTAGGTTGCTCTTGGGAGCTTGCTTTAAAAATGGAGAAATGAGAGAGAGAGAGAGAGGGATGGGTGTGAGTGATGGGTGAGGTGAGGTGCTTGTTGACTTTTTGGTGTTGCTTTTGTACTTGGGCATGGGGAGAGTAATGGGTTGAGTGATGGGTGTACTTTTGACAAGTGATATGATTGATTTGATAGATTCTCTTGAAATTTGCAACGTGCGGTGTTTTCCTCGAACTGAACACGGGCCCACACTTCCGGGCACGGGTATCGCCTTAGTGAGCGAGATGCGGTGTCGAAACCGCGGCGACGACGCGGTCGCAAGGGTATAGGTCTCGATTTTTGCCAACCTGGAAATAGATGTCCTTAGGTAATGGATCGATCATAACACCTTATTAACTTTCCAAAACTCAATCCCAAAGGGTAAAGTGCTTTTTTTAACCTTTTACATCGAAAACTCACCTTTAACCAAACAATACTCCAACAATTTCTAAGAATATTCATAATACACACCAATCTTAGGTTATAAATGATGAAGAACAATACCAAAACTAAAACTTACCATAAATAGTAAATAAATGGATAAAATGGGTTTTTTACCCTTAACCTTTTGGAATCTAACAAAATAAATAGGTTAGTTGGATATATTAGCGTCTCCTACCCCAAAATCATATATTGCACATTAAATAAACTCATTCCGGTTTTCGGGGGGGACCCAAGGTGGATCCCGCATGTTTCCGACACCCCCGGGGTGGGAGGACCTTGCCCCACTGGTGACACCTCATCAAAAGGTCCAGAGACTGGCGAGGACCTCGTCGGTTTGGCGAGGCCTCGCCAAATTGCGGGCCTAGCAGGGCCGCAGCAGGCCGGCGGCCCGTTTTCAGCTGAAAATTTCTGCAATACTGACTTCAAAAAGTCATATCACCCTTAATATAAGTCCAATTTAGGTGATTCAAAAGCCAGATTGAAGCTTGATAAGTATAGTTTCATATAAAAATAAGTGAAAATTATAATAAAAATTTTAATATAGGTAAATATAGGTCATTGTGACAACTATCTAAAAATTATTAGTTTGGACAGCTGCTGCTTTTATAAATTTTAGAATTTATCTACCATACTAAATCTAATGAAATTTGATGGAGATGAAGTAAACTTAATGAAGAAATACTAAAAAAATAATTAAAATAATATAAAAATTAAAAGTACTAGAAAAAGGACATAGAATTACCCTAGGACGACATTCGGTGTTGGTACTCCTAGATTTCGAAAAATCTAACAGTATAAGAAATCTACTGATGTAATAACCTGAACCCTAGGACCTCCTTAGATAGTATGGGCATATGTGTAGTACTCAAGCACAGTTAAATTCAAATTCGGGCAACTCAATTTCAACCAGACGACTTTTGACCCTACGCGATAAAACATCCTTTTGTATTAGAAATGATATGAAATCATCTAGCGTATGAGTATAGACTTTAGATTACAACTATTGGATTATTTTTAGGAATGTACATTAAGACTAGGCTACTGGTTTTACTAAGGAATGTAAACGACTAACTATGCTAAGATAATTGAAAGATAGACTTAGTTAGTTGGCTTAAGTAGGTTGGAGTGAGACCTCATTCCTTCGTTGGATCCCCTCGATACTTATAGGCTCCTTTAGTAACTCTTAAGAAGCTTGCTTTGATTTGAAACTAGTCAACTCTGAGAACAACTTATCGGATTGAACGTTAGGTCAAATCAACACACCCCCTAGAATTGCCTTCTCAAGGACTTGATACACTCGGGAACACAGAGTAGAGGAACTTTATATGAGCGAAGTATTCACGGTTTAAATCAAATTTTCAATCTTGGTAGTTGCCCATGAACTCAATGCTCTGATCAAGCAGAAAGTCAGGATCGACTAGGATTAAGAATTGATACGGCAAACTTTCTGTCATAGCTAGGCAGAAGATCCATGTATCCGATTCAGACCCACTACACAACTTTCCTTCCGTGTTGGCCTAACCACTTACAACCA
This sequence comes from Magnolia sinica, assembly GCF_029962835.1. NCBI lineage: Eukaryota > Viridiplantae > Streptophyta > Magnoliopsida > Magnoliales > Magnoliaceae > Magnolia > Magnolia sinica. The sequence continues at coordinate 68,494,651 of NC_080582.1, forward strand.
CATGTTTCATACTTCGTCTTTGAGGGGTGTTGAGCATATATAGCCAATAAAGATTTTTCCTTTTAGGCCCAAGAAATTTCTTAAATGGGCAACAGACAGTTAGGAATTAGATTTGTCCAACTTCCTTATATACTACCAATGTATAGATTATCTTATGGTATTAAACTGGACATGATTAAAGAGGGTAAGTCGGAACCGTAGCAAAAGTTCCTTCTTGAGTAGAATTAGGCATCTTGCTACAAACTCACACCCGTCCCTGGAATCAACTACAACACCCATCATTTTAGCTTCTTTTTATAGCCATAGGTACCAATACCATAGCACACATCATCGATGGAAGGAAGACCAATGTATTGGGAGATTGTATCCCATTTTATGTTAAGGATAGGTCCTAAATTACACCTTGTTCTGACATACGGATCAGGACATAGATCCTTGAGCCTTGAGGGTGAAAATAAAATTTAAGAGGGGTGGAACATTATGAGCCCAACCTAGTTAGGTCAGCTAATGCTTCCATTTAATTAAATTGGCGCAGCGGAAGCGTGTGGTTGACCCTTGCCCCACTGGCCCAGGATCGAAGGAAATTGATCTAGGTTAGACGAAAGGATAGGTCACTAAATGGTCACTAAATAGGAGCTGAACCTTCGTATTAAAGAATAGGCTTAACAATAGTTATGAGCTAAGTCACAATAAACAAAGTTAGTGTGTCCGCAAATGTTAATAGAAAAATTAGCCAATTCTATACTATTAGAAACCTCCTTAAGATGATCTATTACAATATTGATTTACACCTTCATCGGACATAGATTAAATCGAGGAATATCGTAGACCAAGACCTAAAGGGTAATCTTAGAAATAGGAAATTTGAACCTTTCAGTGATGGGCATTCCCTAAGCTTTTAGAGTGATCAGACTACGGAATTACGAAACTATACACCTGCGAAGTATTCGCGGCTTGACCCAATTTTCAATCCTGGGCGGCTACCAATGGACTCATTGCTTTAACCGAGCAGAAGACCAGGATCCACCGAGACTAAGAAGGGATACAATGAACCTTCTACTGTGGTCAGGTAGATGATCGATGTATCGGGTTCAAGCCCACTACAACCGTCTCTCCGTGTTGGCCGAACATTGAAAACATATATTTTTACTCTAGATAGATTAGGAGGGCATGAATATGCCTTAGAACCCAACCCAGTACTACTTCATGTTCCAAGAAAATGGACAGTTGAGATATACAGCAAACTGTCCACACTTAATGAACACCTCTAGCTTGCATTTCGACTAAAGAGCTACACAACCATGATTGGATTAGGGAAAAGGACAGACTCATTCTTCATGAACATGCCTTGTAACATCCCAGATTTTTTCCAACTTAGCAATGGACGTCTTTTGACATAGAACTGCCCTAGGACCTAATTAAGGTGTAATTTAGTCAAGTATTAATAGCTTGGATCACTTTCTATACAAACTACAAAGGCCCAAGTACCACCTTAGGCAGAAATCAAATAGGACCAAATCATTTAGAAATTAGATTCTCTATGCAATGGGCCCTAATCACTTTAAATACAAACTGCAAGACCCAAAACGAGTAGAATCGATACCGTTACAATACCTTAAAACTTAGGATCAATCTCTAAACCCAGTTGCTCTTGGGAGTACCTTGAAACTTCATATCGGACCTGGACCGCACGTCAAAAGTCCGATTACCCCGAAACTATACAGCTATGACCGAATTACTGGACTTGACAACCCTCTCGGAAATCAAGTCTTAACTGCGTCTAGAAATGCACAACTTGAGCCTGGAGCAAAGTGTGTGAGAAACGTAAATATCTTTAGAAATAAAATCCGAATTTAAGTAGTCTGAGTCATGGCGCTTGCGCACCAAATATAAGGATTCAGACTGTCAGAATCTTACCTAAATACACCCTCGGATCAGAGGAAATGTCTCATACATGGTAATGTTCTTGTGGCCCTGATCGAGTGACCGTGACCGTTAAACTAAAACTGGTCCGCCACGGTCGATCTGCAAACTCGATCGAAGTGAAAACTCAGCCTGACCTAGATCCAATGTCAGAGAGCTTAAGTCCGACCGCACGCAGAAAAGGGGACACCAGAAGTGCTCCGTTGGGCTGAAACAGATGCCCTTTGGATATAACCTAAGTATACCTTGGCCCTAGGACCATTTCCATCAGACCTGAGCCTATATAAGGGCCTTAAACCCTCTCCCTAATATTCTATACGAATTTTTAAACCCTAAGGAAGAGAGAAAAGGAAAAGGGAAGGAAAGAGAGAAAGTGAGAGTGCAAGTTAGAGATTCATCCTGGGATTTGATCCCGTTGCTCCATGCACTTAGCCACCCTATCTATATCGCTATACGGGCGATTTCAATTCCGTTCTTAAGTAAAAAAACCTAATCCTAACTTGTTATAGGGTTTCAAACATTGTAAGTAATTGAATAGCTAACCTATTTCATACTGTAGGTTGCCAATCCGCCGTTGACAAAAGCTAAATGTCTAAAACGAATCTGTTACGCGTTTACCGGCGTAAGGTGCGGACTATAAATGTTTAGGTTATGGTTTTCAAGGCTTTCAATGTCAGTTAATGATTTATGACTGACTTGATTGCTATCACATGCTTAAATACGACGTTTCCCGCGCTTTACACATATATATGAATTATGTTGAATATAGTGTATTCCATGTGTTTGTTGATATGATTGAATGAATATGGAATTTGGATCTGTGCTTGCCATGATTATTAACCATGAATATATGCTCGTTGTGTATGTGGCAACTCCTTTGTAAAAGGGCTTACCAGGATATATGTTATAACTAGTCTAATACATGTATGTTAAAGTGTGTAGTCTATGTGTTTGTTGAAATGTCTGAATGGACATGGAATTATGATTTGTGTCAGCCATGTCTATGGAATGCAAATACATGAATTGTTATGTGCGTGACAACTCCTTGTTGCGAGGATTTGTCCACATATATGTTATAATCAACATATGTTGTGTATGTTGATATGTGTAGTATAAGTGTGTGACACAATGACTGTATGTGAAGTAGTTAGATGAATTGTACTTAATAGGGTTGTTGGGATAGGATTCCCAACTACCGTAGTTATATGCATAAATTCCTTCAAGTTGTTGTAATCTAAATAGCGTGGTTTGTGTAGAATACGTATATGTAGAATGACATGTTATATGTGTTTCATTATACATTCAAATGCTTTCCATGTTTGCATTGATTGTTAAATGCTGTATGATTGTCATGTGTACATATTTCTCATATCTGAATGTGTTTGGAACTATAGTATAGTTTAGGCAATCGGTAACAGGCCCTGTTTTGGTGGTTAAGATTATTTCGCCACGCAGGACGTGTTCGATGAGTCCAAGCCGTACTTCAGTTGTCTACAGTGGTTAGGCCACACGGAGTACTTGTGCACTTCATGTCGATCAATTCGAGGTACGCTCATACCAGTCGAGCTCGTCAAGTAACCCGATTAACCCGATGTATGTTCACCATGTATCGACGCTACTGCTTGAATCTAAGGTACCAAACTCACCAATGGAAACCCCTTTAACCTTTGTACCTCGATCCGTTAAGACTCATGAGCCGGGCATGGTGGTATGGGACACCCTAGTCGAGTGGCTTACGCCGGGTGACGAGCCTCCCGTAGTAACCAGTGAACAACTCAAACTCGTGAGCCGAATACGGTGGTATGGGACACCGTATTCGAGCCGTTGGCCTACCTCGGCGCAGCCTGGCTGTGGTCCCAGTCGGGTTGGTGATGAGCCTTTGAAAATAGACTGCCGTTAGTAGGGTGTGGGTGGTAATGACCTCGAGTGTACTCTGAGACTGCGTTGAGGCACGAGTCTTTCCGTAGCAACCGGAGTACAACTAGGCCTGCACCGATAAGGTGACGAGCCCTTTGCGGTGACCTAGAACCGCAACATTGTATGAGAATTGCTAGACGACGACCCTAGAATGGATCATTGTTTGGGAATTAATATAAGGGAGGTACCTTAGCTTCCCAATCCTACTATATGAAGAGGACTAATAAGAACTTGGTAATCATGTTCATGCACCGCACTGCATATTTTGGCGAGGTGTAGAGAGCACGAGGAAGTGACCGACATGCGCTACCGTTAGATGAAGATCGCAGAGGAAGTGCGGCGAGGGCATGCATCATTTATACATACCAATCTTGCATTAATCGAGTACCTAGGGATGTTTGATTGTATTGTTTTATCATTATGCTTGATGAATTGAGAACATGTTAATCTTTGCTTTATTGTTCCACCGAGTTGATCACTCACTCCCACGTTACGGGATAGTGTTTTAAACACCAACCCGACTCGTTGTAGGTTCGGATGATGGCGTAGCCTGCGAGGAACCCGACTTTGAGGATGATGAGGAGGCATTCTCATATATGCGGTATTCAGGTTCTCATAGACCGTTCTAAATCGATAGGGCTTCAGGGTTTATGCTTATAGAGGACTACCACTCTTTTGACATTCTGTATCTTGAAACAGTACTTGTAACTATTTAACCTGAAAATGCGTTCATACTTTGGGGACCTACAATGATTTATATATTTTATACTCTGATTAGTCTTCCGCTTGTGTAAATTTAACTGTCCCTGGAGTATAATTTGCTGATTTAACTTAATCTCATTCATGTTTTATGCACTAACATGGACAACATCAAATCATCATTATGTATGTTGCATAAGTGATGCGTTAGAACTCGGGAGTTGGGCACCTGCTTGACCCTCGATTTTCAGGGTGTTACACATACATAAAAACAAGAATAGGACTAGGCTATGATTATCTCACGCAGAATACCTTGAGAAGTATTGTTCAAGTATGGGATGAACAAGGAAAGACTGGTCAGCATTCCCCATGTAACTCATTTTATGGTATGCTCTTAACAATGTCCTAAAACGAATGAACAAAAGCAGGATATGTTTCGTGTACCTTATACAAGTGCAGTTGGCATCTTGACGTATGTCGTGATCAGTACCCTAATGTCACTAGGGCGTATAGTAATCATAATGTAAGATGCATCAGTCATACAATCCAGTCATGCATCAATCCTGCGCATACCGTGCACTCGTGTGAGATAACCTCCACCTATCAGGGAGTCTCATAACAACATGCTCAATGACATATGCAATGATCAACCACATCTCATAACAAACATGTAGATGATGCTTATGGGCATGTATCATGATGCTATGCTGTCACATACTCATAATCGGTATCATTAATCGGCATCGACAATCGACCTCGACAATGTGAACATTTAACCAACATTGCCCCCAAGGAATGACTCACATAGAGTCTAACATATAGTGGACACATGGCCTCATACAAGGGCCAAATATACAACACAATAGGCCTTACTCAAGGGCCACATATACACAACAGGTGGGCCCTGCTCATGGGCCTAATACATATTACAATGAGCCTTGCCCATAGGCCACGAATACATCACAATGGGCCTTGCCCATGGGCCTCAAATACATAACATTGGGCTTTACACATAGGTCATGAATACATCAAATGGGTCATGCATCATGGGCCTAATACATATCATAATTGGCCTTGCCCATAGACCACGAATACATCACAATGGCCTTGCCCATGGGCCTCAAATACATCACAATGGGCTTAAACTACGGGTCCTCACATAGGTCTCAACAATCGGCCTCGGCAATTGAAATTGGACTCAACAATCGGAATTGACCTATACAATCGGCCTCAACAATCGAAATCGGCCTCTACAATCGGCCTGGACAAATCAGAATCGGCTTATACAATCGAAATCGGCAAATCAGTCCCTTGACAAATCGGAATCGGTATATATAATCGGCATCAACAATCGAAATCGACCTCGACAAATCGGTCAAACAAGGCCTAAGGGAAGGTCACAATGTGGACATCTAACCGTCATTACCCATTAATGTAAACATCTAACCGTCATTGCCCATCAATGTGGACATGTAACCAACATTGCTCCCAAGGAGTGGCCCACATAAGGCCAAACATATAGTGGGCCCATGGCCTCACACAATGGTCTCATAAATCAAGTGGGTCGCATCACATGGGCCTAATGCACATCGCTATGGGGTCACATCATATGGGCTGGAAATACATCTCAATGGTCCTCATCATATGAGCAGGAATATATCACAATGGCCTCACTAAATGGGTCGAAAACACATCACAATGGGCCACAACGTAAGGGCTGAGCACACATCTCAATGGGCCATGACCCATGGGCCCCATTACATCATAATGGGCCGCAACCCGTGGGCCTCAAACACAATAAGTGGGCCACATCAATGGACCTCATACACATCAATTAGGTTGCATCATATGTGCTACACTAATGGGCCTACACATGGGTCTTATACGCATCAAATGGGCCATATATCTGAGCCTTGAACACATTAAATGGGCTATGTGTCATTGGCCCAATACATATCATAATGGGCCTTGCATTAATGGGCTGCACTAATGGGGCTCATACACATCAAGTGGGTTGCATCAATGGGCCGCACAAATGCACAATACGTAGGCCCTACACATGCAGCAGATGGGAGCCACCAGATGGTTAGTGTGGATATAGAATGCATACATCTAGTGGGTCACACGTCCCACGGACGGTGTGAATAAAATATACATCGAGGCTGACCCTATATGACCTGGACAGTTAGGATGGAACATATGAGGTGTGGGCTCTGCTCATTGTTCCAAATACATTTCAATGGGCCTTATCCCATGGGCTCTGAATACATCTCAATGGGCCTCAACCCATGGGTTCCAAACACGTCTCAATGGGCCTCAACCCATGGGCCCTGATATATATCATAATGGGGTGCCTGCCCTGGACGGCGTGGATAAAAAATACATCACGGTGCATCCCATCCAAATAGTTGGACAGTATGGATATAAAACATATATATATCATGTGGGACCCATGTGTACAACGGATGCATCAAGGTGGGCCTTACACATATGGACTATATGGAATGAAATACATACGTCACATGGGTTCCATATCCCACGGCTAGAGAACGGGTGGTGTGGATAAATAAATGCATCATGCTGGCCCACACTGCATATGAATGGTATGCTTATACAACACATAATAACATATAATAAGGAGGGCCACACCGTCCAGCAGCTGTTGGATAGTGTGAATATAGAATGCATGCATCAAGGTGGGTCCACATCCACACATGCAACCCAGGTGGAGTGAGCCCCACGACCTGGACAAAATGGACGGGCAGATTGGATGGCAAATACAACACAACTGGCCCCCAACGGTAGGATAGAGCACATATATCAGTGTGGCGTCTGTGGGCTCCACGGAACTTGCTGATGCCAATCAGCTATATAGCTAGTGCGTGGTGGACCAGCCAATCCACTTCCAACATGGGTGGGTCCCTCGTGGGGCCCACCATCATAAGCAATAAAATATATATTATTATAATATTTATCATTATTATTATTATTATCATCATCATCATCATCAGCGTCCAGCACCAGCACAGACCATGCATGGACGGTGTGGATAAGGAACACATACATCAAGGTGGGTCTTATCCACCACACGTTCCACGCGTGTGGGGTGGCCTCTGGTCCAAACATACGGACATGGTGTATAAAACACATACATCATATGGGATTCCCACTGTCCTGGTGTGGACGGTGAGGGTAGGACACATACATCATTGGGTCCGATGTGCGGCCCACCATAACGTCTGCTTTCCATCCAATCTGTTGATAAGGTCACGCAGACCTAGATGAAGGGGAAAAATAAATTTCAAAATGATTCAAAACTTCTGTGACAACCCAAAAGGGGTTTCAATGGCAGACGTTCAATCAACACTGTTTTCCTGAGACGTGGGCCACTTGAGCTCCACCTACGGTTGAATTTAGGGAAGGGCCCACTGCCCTAAGGGGCCTATCAAATGCACGGTGTTGATGTTCACACATAGCACGGTGGGGTCCACAACTGGGACCTAAGTCTTAACCCATCCGTTCGTCAACACAGCAGGCGCTGCCTGCGCGCCCTCTGGCAGCAGCAGCGCTGCTGCATATATATATATATATATTAAAATGGTTTTCTGATAGTTTTTTGTGGGTGGGGTCCACATCAGTAAAATTTAACCCCACCATTGGTCTCTATGGCCCAAGACAGACCCATCAAGCCCAATATTCGATATGTTTTGGGGTACAAAAACATCAGGGTAGACTTTAACAGTAGACAATACTATCTTCTATGCTATGGCCTGCTAGGATGTCAGATTGGCTCCATTTTTCGACTCAACGCCTAAAATGATCCAGGGAATAGGATGGACGGCTTGGATTCGATCCATACATCAAAGTAGGGCCTGAAGGAGTGGCCCACATAAAAAGTTTAAATTCAAACATAATATTATGATTATTATTATTACTATTTTTTTCTGCTTGAATTCACCTCACTATCCATTCGCAATTCACAAGTCCAACGTCCAGGGATGCTGGACGTGGACGTCTTATCAGGGTGGGTCTCATGTGTGGGGACCACGGCTGGTGGGTCCCACGTGGATGTGGCCCACTTGATGGGATCAATTTAATATTTGTGTTTTTTCCGTCCCTATTAAGGTGGGGCTCACATGGTTTGGACGGTTGGATAAGACATACATCAAGGTGGGGTACGTCCGAGTGGGCCACACGACCACATCATCACACCAAAATAATGAAAGAGAGAGGGGAAAAAAAGCACCCACCTCTAGATCTTGAACTCCTCCTTCCTCCAATAGGTCTTAGAGCTCCAAGGAAAGAATTTCAACGATTGAGATTGGTTTCGAAGGGTGGAGATGAGAGATAGAAAGGTGGGCCACACTAGCTCCTCTCATGGAGCCATGGACATTGGGTGCTCTCATGAGGTATTGTTTGAAAAATGGAGAGAGAGAATGAGAGGGAGAGAGGGGTGATGGGAGAGGAGTGATGGGAGAGAGGGATAGATGGGTGTACTTGAGTAAGGGATAGAGTTGACTTTTAAGGGTTGCTTTTGTACTTGGGAATAGGATAAATTAATGGGTGTACTTTGACAAGTGAAGTGATTGATGTGATGAATTTTCTAGGGATTGTAACATGTGACATTTTTCCTCGAACTGAACGCAGGCCCACATCTCCTGACCCGAGTATCGCCTTGGCACACGAGACGTAACATCGGAACCGCGGCAACGGCGCGGTCGTAAGTATACAAGTCTCGGGTCGAGCTGACTCTGATATATAGGACACGACTCAGGAATGCGCGCATCTACTAATTACAGGTCGCGGGTTGTCGAAATTCGACCGGGAGGACCACGGTAGCCTATGGAACGGTATGGTATAAAATAACTCATGGCTCTTCTTCCAAGTCGACTCCAGTTAGGGTTAGAACCCTAAGAACTCTCGAAGAAGATTTGAACCATGTTAGGGATCTTCGCAATCGAAAATTTATCATAGAGAGAACAGTTAATGTTGATCATATTGCTCCATTCCAACTCCTTCCTACTCTTACATCTGTCAATTGGGAAAACATTTTTAATTAGGGTAGAACGGCATACCGCTCTATTGCATAAGGGATGTATGCTTCGATAAGTGAAGTGTCCCTAGATAATCTGACATTTTCTATTAATTTTAGAGAAGGGACATTTCTTATTGATAGGTTTAGCGAAGAAACATTTCTTGTTGATAGGCATCTTATTTCAGGGTTAATGGACATAAATGTCAATGATGAAGGTATTCTCATACCTACCCTTATTGAAAGAATGAATGAAACTGAACGTCGGGAAATTACCCGTAAATTGTGTTGGTTTAATGCCGAATGGAGTTCGAGTAATGCCCTTCGTGCCAATCAGATGTTACTCAAATATAGTTCTTCATCGTATTTTCATTTCCAATATCTATCCTAGGTTCGTGAATAAGTCTAAACTTACTCCATTTATGTATCGTGTTCTTCATGCTATTGTGTCTAGCATTCCTATCTGTCTTCCTTCATTGATTTGCTTCTCAATTATTCAAATTTGTATCCATCCTGGCAATGGGTATGTTCCTTTTGCTTATCTCATGACTAGTATTGTTATTCATTGTAATGTTGTTATTCCTCCTACTGAGGCACCTGAGGCACCTGAGGCAGTCCTTCCATTTGATAACACGAATATTCACAAGATGAATTTGGACTACCTACCTAGCCAACGAGATGAGATGAATTAGAAGAAGAAGAAGCTCCTTTGCCTGAAGACACGTCCATGGATGACATTTTTGCTAAGCTAGAATCAAACAATGAAGCCGATCTGAATTATCAGCCTTCTCAGATTGATGATCAGCTTAGATCTTTAAAGGAGAAAGTTGTTGAGTTTAAGGTATCTCAGGAAATTTTGGCTGAAAGTCACAAAGTTTCAATGAAATACATGTGCAAATATTTTTGTCGCATTACTAAAGGACTTCACTAAATTGATCCTTCCATACCTCCTCCATCTTCCTCTGGGTCTGATTAGTTTAATTGTTATACATTTTCTAGCTTACTTATGATGTATTAATTTTCACTATGTAGTTGGTTCACTTGTTAACTCTTAGATCATACTCTCTTTATGCTCTCTAATGCTTTTGCTACTTCTGTTCTAGACTTAATTATAATGATCATCTCGTAGTTCAGTTACGCATTTTCTAGTTCTTCTTTATTCAATTATATGGTGTTCTTATGTTCTTTCCTTTGTCAATTTGTGACAAAAAGGGGGAGAGATTTAATGTGATGAATATGATTGATGTGATTTTATATGATTAATCTATGAATAGAAAATGTTGTTGGAGTTGTGTATTGTAAATATATGTTATAATACAGGTGTTATACAAGGTTAAAGAGAAGCTCAAATTGAAGGGGAGTAGGCAGAAATATTGCAAAGGAGAAATTTTGAATTGCACCAAGTGTTTTGTTACGAATTTGACAAATGGGGAGATTGTAAGTGTTATAATGTATAAAGCACTCTTGTTTGTCAAATTTCGATGGGACAAAACAACTTATGATATGGTTTACACAATGTGATGGAAAGTTCACCTTCAAGTGAATCAAGATGGAAAGTTTACCTTCAAGAACAAGTCGTGAAGTTGGAAAGTGCAAGCATAAGCACAAGTCATGAAGTTGGATAGTTCAAGCTAAAGTGTATTCAAGTTCTACTACACTTTTAGTAGACGATCAAGCCCCACCTTCGACTGCACTTCAAGTAAAAGATCAACTCTGCACTATTGAAGATTCAAGTAGAAGATTCAAACTTTACACTTCAATGTCCAGTTTTCTTAGGTATAATTGACCCAAGAAAGACCTTAGACTTAGGTGCTTTCAAATGATAAAGTTATACGGGATTTTATACTTTGGTTAGGCTTTAGTTCGACTAGTCTAAGTCTTGGTTCAACTAGTTTAAGCTGTGGCTCGACCAGTCTAAGATTGTCTTCGACTAGTCCAAGTTTAAAACTCAAAAAATTGATATTTCTGGTGATTTCTCAACTAGTCGAGCAGACTGCTCAACCAGTCGAAAAGGCACCTTCAACCAGTCGAGGGATACTCGACTCGAAGTCAAGCAACTATTTTTTAGCACCCTTGACCAGTCGAATCCCGTGCTCAAGTAGTCGAAGAGGGTCATCGACCGGTTGAGCAGGGCCTTCAACTAATCGAAAGATTGTTTTATCTGATCGTGTCTAAAATTTGAAATTTGGTTAGATTTTAAATGAGGCGAATGAGACCTTAGATGAGTCGAAGCAACAGTATTTTAGCCTATATATAGAAGCCTTCTCTCAATCCGAAATTACTCATCCAAGCTAAGAAAAGTCTTCACTTTGAAAGAGAGAAATCTCTACTATCATCAAGCTATTGCATGGTATTTTATATCTTTTTTACATAGTTTTTGTTTTTAATTTCTTAATCTCTTTTCATGAATCATATGTTTTAAAGAGAGTAATCACTCTTCTTTTGAGATCTAAGGGATTCAAATAAGTATCCTATAATTTGAATTAATTTAAAATCAATATAGAATCTAGAATCCTTGTTTGTGTCACTGGACATTGAACATTCTACTTCAAGCGAGGCAGTTCTACTGGCTACATCAAGAACGTCTTTAAGAAGAAGATAAATATCATTCTATATCTTTGTATTTTGATTTTTTTGAGATATTCAGAAAGTCTCATGTATTGGTTTTGACTGAGATAGTCAGAAAATCTCAGCGTGAGGTTTTATTTGTGATAACCCTTCTAAAATCACAATTGTATAGGTTTTAAGGTGAACCTGTGAAAACATTATTTATTAGTGAACGTCAATATCACGTGGGTTGTGATTATTGGGAGTAGAGTATGTGTGACTATTTGAAAATAATTGGTGTACACACCGAACTACTATAACTCCTGGTGTTTGTGGTGAATGATTTAAGTTTTGTATCTGTAGTAAATTATTGTAATTTGTTTATGCATATGTGGTGAATGCTTATAATAGATAGTTCTCATGTCTCTTGTTTAGCTTGTGATCTTGATCCTTACAAACGTTCGTGAAATCAAGTTGTCCTACCTAAAACTTTATTTTTGGTATAAGGTTGTCCTACGAACTAAGTTTGAATCAATTTCTCAATACTACTGCTATTGAGATTTGTGATTTATTCTGATTTATTTATTATTTCACTACTTTGAGTTTTTATTTGGCAGTCCTATTCACCTCCCCTCTAGGACTATTAGCTCGCCTTTTTCAGTTATAGTGGAAATTGGATACGTCATTTCCCGAATTTTAACGCATCAAACTGGACAGCGATGGTTGTTGTTGGGTTATGAGCATCAAAAGTGGTAGGCCCCTAGATGGGACGCGGATTGCGTGGTGAACCTGCCACCACCCACCTCCATGTTAGTGGAGACAGTGGGGCCCACCCTGGTGTATGTGCCTTACATGCACGCAATCTATCCATTTTGACAGCTTATTTTAGAGCATAATCTTGACAATGAAGCAAATCAAAATTTCAGGTGGACCGCACCATAGGAAACAGTGGTGATTGAATACCCACCATTAAAAACTTTTTAACGACCAATAGAATGTTTATTTGTCATCCAACCTGTTGACAAGGCCATGGAGACTTAAACAAAAGGACTACATAAGTATAATTTTCATCCAAAACTTTTGTGTCTCACAAGAAAATTTTAATATTCAATCGCCATTGTTTCCCCTGGTACGGTCCACTTTAGATTTCGATCCGCATCATTTTTTATATTATGCACTAAAATCTGCGTCATGTTTTTAGGGAAATGAACTGGCTACGCCCCTGCCACCGGCCAGTGTCTGGTGGTCAGTGCTCTGTGGGCCCCACCATAATGTATGTGTTTCATCCATGCTGTTCATCTGTTTTTCTATATCATGTTATGGAATGAAACAAAAAACAAGGTATATCCCAATTTCAAGTGGATCACATTATAGGAAATAGTGTGGAATGAACTTCGACCATTAAAAACTTTTTGGGGCCATAAAAGTTTTCGATCAAGCTGATCTTTGTTGTTTGCCTTCGTATGGGTCTGTATGACCTAATCAACAGATTGGATGTCAAATAAACAGTACAGTGGGCCTTAGGAGGATTTTAATGGTGGATATCCAATCACCATCGTTTTCCTGTGGTGTGGTCCACATGAGATTTATATCCCTCTAATGTTTTGGATCAAGGCCTATAATAATCTGTAAAAATGGATGAACGGAATGGATGAAACACGTACATCATGGTGGGGCCCACAGAGCACCGACCACCAGCCACCTGGCTGATGGCAGGGGCAGTAGCCAATCCGTCTCCATTTTTCACATCATGCCCTAACATGAGCTGTGAAAACGCATAAACGGCTCAGATGCAAGCATATACATCAGAGTGGTCCCACATTCGGTAGATCCAGGTTACACCAAAGGTGCGTACCCTGTTGGCAGGACTCAATGGCCTCTCCATGATGTATGTGTTTTATTCATGGCATGAGTATCCAAAGCTCAAGTGGACCACACCACTCACCATTGAACCGTTCAAGGACCACACCACTCACTTGAACTTTTGGATATGCTTCTTTTCCGGGCTTATGCCTTCAAATGAACAGATAGAACGGATGGATGACGTCAGTAAAACACATTACGGTGGGCCCCACATAGTGGTGTTGGTCACCACGCAATTCCAAACGGAAACGGATTGGCTACTCCCCATGCCACCAGCCCGTGGCTGGTGGTCGGTGCTTTGTGGGCCCCACCATGATCTATGTGTTTCATCCATTACGTTCATCCATTTTTACAGATCAGTTTAGGATTGAATCCAAAAATTAGATGAAAATAAATCTCAGGTGGGCCACACCACAGGAAAACAATAGTGATTAGATATCCACCATTAAAATCCTCCTAAGATCCACCGTACTTTTTATTTGACATCCAATGTGTTGACTAGGTCATACAGGTCCAGAAAAAAACAAAGATCCTCTTTATCCATAACTTTTATGGGCCCAAAAAGCTTTTAATGGTTAACGTTCATTCAACGCTGTTTATATAATGTGGTACACTTGAGATTGTGATATACCTCATTTTTAGTCTTATAGTAGAAAAATAGATGGACGGAAAAACACATACATCATGTTGAGGCGCAAAGAGCTCCAACGAAATGTCGGCTGGTGGTAGGGGAGTAGCCAATCCGTTTCGGAAGCGGATTGCGTACCGAGTAACTCAGTACAGTAAAGCGTACTGAGTAAACTTCGTGGACCCCTTTGTCATTCATGCATTATATCCACTCCGTCCATCTCTTTTAACACATAATTTTAGGGCTATATCCCAAAAATGGAGTATATCCAAACATCAAATGGACCACACCACTAGAAACTGTGTGAATTGAACATCTACCATTGAAAATTTCTTGGGGACAACAGAGGTTTTAGATCAAGCTGATATATGTGTTTTCCCTTCATCCATATCCTTCTGATCTTATGAACAGGTTGGATGACAAATAAACATCACCGAGGGCCTTAGAAAATTTTCAACGGTTGAAATCAATAGTTTCACTTTTTCCAGTGGTATGGCCCACTTGTGGTTTGTATATACATCAATTTTAGGTTGAACCCATAAACTGATCTATAAAAACGAATGGACGGTGTGGATAAACCACATGCATTCGCGGTGGGCCCAACTGAGTTTACTCAGTACCATACGGAGCAACTCAGTACACAATCCGATTTCATCCGTTTCCCGGTCGGACGCAGATTGGCTGCCAAAACCTTTCCGAAGAACTTCTTGTGACGGTAAGCTGTGGGGCCATTGTGATGATCGGGAGAAATCCACACTGTCCATCTATTTTTCCGGATCATGTTAGGAAACGGTGGTGATTGATCATTAAAAAATGCCTTTTGAGCCGTATAAGTTTTGAATCAAGCTGATATTTGTGTGCTCCCTTAACTTTTGTGACCTTATCAACAGGTTGGATGGGAAATACACATTCCAACGGCCTATGTGAAGTTTTCAATGGTAGGTATCCAATCACCACCGTTTCCTGTGTGGGCCACCTAAGATTTATATCTGCTTCATTACGGTATCATGCCTTAAAATGAGCTCTTAAAACGAATGGATGGCACAGATGTAAGGCACACAGATCAAGATAGGCCCCACAGGGATCCCAACATATGTGGATATGATATAGCGGGACTTCAGCCAATGGAACAGTGAGGAGCGGATTGAGTTCAACCCTTTCCTGGCCGACTCGATCCAAGATGGACTCGCCCACCATGATGTGAAGGTGCTATCCACGCCGTCCATCCATTTTTCTATATTATTTTAATATGTGATGGAAAAAAATGAGAGAAATCCAGGGCTCAAATGGACCATACAGTGGGGAATGAACGCTCACCGTTAAAAACTTTTTGGGAACCGCAGAGGTTTTGATCAAGCTGATATTTGCGTTTTCCCTTCATCCAGGTCTACGTGACCTTATGAACAGGTTGGATGACAAACAAACATCACGGTGGGCCCTGGGAAGCTTCAACAGGAGGGTGTTATTATTAATGCTTCTTCCTATGGTGTGGTCCACTTGAGCCTGATCTGCCTCATTTTTGGGCTCATACCTTAAATCAAGGTGGGAATCACAGACAGGGAATGAATCATACCTTAAATCAAGGTGGGAATCACAGACAGGGACGGGACGCAATCGCTTCCATTTTGAATGGCCCGTTTATTTATATGGAGAGCGGATTGCCAGCAGGGCTTTACACGAACCGAGCAGATCGGTTAGCTCGCTCGACTCGGCTTGAAAAAAGCTTGATTCGACTCAATTTGAAACTGAGTTCGAGCCGAGTTGAGCTGATTTTTTTTAGCTCAAAAAAATTTCGAACCAGGTTTGAGCTTGCCGGAGCTCGGCTCGACTCGAATCGAACCCAACTCCAATTGAACTAGGATCGAACCAGTTCGTTGACTCGGTTACTTTGATATTGATGTTGCTCACCAAATGTTTGGTGAAATGACTCAACAAAATCTCAGCTGGTGGCAAGGAAGGCATGTATATGAAACAAATACATTTTTTTCTTTATTTTGATGCTGCCTGCAAGGTGTTTGATGAAATACCTGAAAAACTGTTGTTGTTGTTTTACGTGCTGTGAGAATTTGAAGGTGCAGTCTCTGTGTTTGTGAAAATATTGCACATGTGAACTCAGCTCAATCTTGGCTCAAACTTAGCTCGAACAAACCCGAGCTGCTCACTGAATCGAGCCGAGCTGGCCAATCAAGCTCAAGGACCGAGCCAAGCTGAGTTTGAGCTGGGGTCAACTAGTGGCCGAGCTGAATCGAGCTGTGCCAAACTCCACTCATGTACACCTCTAATTGCTTGTGACCCCAGGTACCAAGATATACCTGTGCCCATTGCTGTGTGAGGTCCACAGAGATGTCTCCAACATATCCGATCTGTTCATCTGTTTTTAAAGATCACAATATTAGTACATGATTCAAAAAATCTGGCAAATCTAAAACTCGTATGGGCTACACCAACAAAACAATGGGAACAATTATGTCCACCATTGAAACTTTCTTGGAGCTGACCATGATGTTTATATGCCATCCAAATAGTTCATGGAACTATTATTATTTATATAAACTCTAGGAACAAATATCATCCTAATTCAAATCTTCTGTCATTGTTAGGTTGTTCAATCCTCATTGTTATGTGTGGGATGGTTCACATGAGTTTTGGATCTGCCTGATTTTTAGAACCCTATTTTATTGTGGTCTTTAAAAACACCCTAAGATGGACGGAGTGGATTTGTCATGGACATCTTCTTAGTCCCCAATGGCTATGGAATTATGGCCTTAAAATGATATGAAAAAATGGATGGACGGTGTGTACAAACTCATGCATTATGGTGGACCCATTGGAGCCCCAGCCTACTATGAGTTAGAGACAGGTGGGGTTAGCGGCGCGGATTGCCTCCCCCTCCCTGTCTATGGCCAATAACAAGTACATCTGTGTGGGCCCCTCGTGGGACACGGATTGCGTCCTACCCCCACCCATATCTCGTGTGAGGGCCCACTGTGATGTATATGTTTATCCACGCTGTCCATCCCTTCTCTCAATCATTTTAAGGTATACACACAAAAATGAGGTAGATCCAACGCTTAAGTGGACTACACAAAATAATAAGCTTGGTTGCATTAAATGCACAAAGCAGTGTTGGAACTGCCTTATTTTTGTGGTCACATCTTAAAATGATATGAGAGAAGGGATGGACGGCATGGATAAACAAATACATCATGGTGGACTACCCGTTCGGGGCTAGAGACGAGTAGGGTAGGACGTAATCTGCATCCCCATGTATCTGTTTATATGTGCTGTCAAGTTCTTTTATCGGATCATTTATCATTTTAAGGTATGCCTAAAAAGAGGTAGATCTAACACTCTTGTGATTAATGTTTTATACATTTAATGCAACCCAAGCTTATTATTTGGTGTGGTGCTTTCAATCTATCTTATTTTTGGGCCATAAATTAAAATGATTTAAGAAAAAAGATGAACCATATGAATAAACAAATACACCTCACTGTGGGCCTCACACATATGTGCCTGTTCATGACTTGAGATAGCTGGGGATCACGCAGTCCGCCTCCTTTAATAATGCATAGGGTTGTACATCAAGTCGAACCAAGTCGAGCTGGCCTCGGCTCGGCCACTGGCTGACCTCAGCTCGAACTTAGCTCGGCTTGGTCCTCGAGCTTGACTAGCCAATTCGGATCTTTTGGTCAGCAGCTCGGGCCCAGTTTGAGCCAAGATCGAGCTGAGTTCATTATTGAGGCATTTTCACAAACACCTGGATTACACCTTCAAAATCTCACTGTATTTGAGATAGCATCAATGGTTTTATAGGTATTTTATCAAACACCTTCCAAGCAACATAAAAATTAAGAAAAAAAAAAGGGTGTTGGTTTCATATACATATCTTCCTTGCCATCAGCCACACTTCTTTGAGTCATTTCATCAAACACTTGGTGAGCAATATCAATATCAAAGTAATCGAGTCACTGAACTGATTCGATTTGAGTTGAGTTTGAACTGAGTTGAGTCAAGTTGGGGCCAACTCGAACTCATTTTCGAGCTCAAAAAATGAGCTCGACTCGGCTCAAACTCAGCTTCGAACCAAGTCAAATCGAGCATTTTCAAGTCAAATCGAGCGAGCTAGTCGAGCTAGCTCGGTTCGCGGACACCCCTAATAATGCGTCTACTTGGCTCCATTGAAGGAGGAATGTGGTTTGGCCAGTAAGGTAAGTGTTTTGTGGGCCCATTATAATGTATGTGTTTTATCCACACCGTACATCCATTTTTTCAGATCATTTTAGGGCTCATGGCCTAACAAATAGACAAATCTAAATCTAAGAGGGGGCACACCATAAAAACCAATATTGATTGAATGTCCACCATTAAAATCCTCATAAGGTCCATTGTGATGTTTATTTGACATCCAACCTATTGATTACGTTATACAGACTTGGATGAAGGTTAAAAATAAATATCAGCTTGATCCAGAACTTCGGTGACCTCTATAAGTTTTTAATGGTGAGTGTTTAATAAACACACTTTCCAGTAATCTGGTCCACTTGAGATTTAAATATGCCTCTTTCTTGGGCCCATACGATAAAATTATGTAGAAAAAGGATGGACGGCATGGATGAAACACATACATCATGGTAGGGTCCACAGAGCAGCGACCACTAGCTAGTGGCAGGGCACTAGCCAATTCGCATCCGTCTGTGACACCGGCATGTGGCCTTGTCAATCCAGTAAAGCCTTGGATCTACCTTATATTGGGGCTCATACTCTAAAATGATATGATTAAATGAATGTATGAAATGGATCCTCACAGACTGGGAGGGGCAGCAATCACTTCAATATTGAATGGCCCATGCCGATTATTTATATGGAGAGCGGATTGCCTGTGAATCTCTGTGACCATTGCTGTGCAAGGTTACAGAGATGTCCGCAACATATCAGCTATGTTCATCTATTTTTAAAGAACAAAATAGGACATGGTTCCAAAAATCAGGTGAATCTAAAAACTCGTGTGGGCTATACCAACAAATCAGTGGTAACAGCTACGCCCATCATTGAAACCTTCATGGAGCTGACCATGATGTTTATATGCCATCCAAATGGTTCATAGAACTATTATTATTTAGATAAACTTTAGGAACAAATATCATCATAATACAAAACTCATTTCAATGTTAAGTGTTCAATCCCCACTGTTACATGTGTGATGGCTCACATGAGTTTTCGATCTGCCTGATTTTTAAAATATTATCCTATTGTGGTCTTTCGAAAAAGATGGACGGAGTGGATTTGTCATGGACATCATCTTATCCCCACATGGCCATGGGCGCAGGAATATCTCTCTTCCCTTCCTCTATATTTATACTACCTATGGAACAAGTTGGATGGAAAATAAATATTCTCATGAGCCATAAGAAGGTTTCAAGAATGGGTCTCATTATTACATTGCTTCATGTGGCGTAGTCCACTTGAGCCTTAAATCTATCTCATTTATAGAATTATAGCCTAAAATGATATGAAAAAAATGATTGGATGGGGGCAGAGTAACCCATGCATTAAAGTGGACCCATTAAAGCCCCATCCTGCTATGAGCTCGGGCAGGCAGAGTTAGTGCCCAATCTGCATCGTCGCTTGAGGTGGTTCACTTGAGCTTCCAATCTTTCTTATTTTTAGGGCATAAATTAAAATGATTTGATAAAAGAGGTGGACTATATTAATAAATATATACACATCACTATAGACCGCACACACATGTTTCCGTTCATGACTAGAGACAGCTGGGGAGGACACGGATGCATCCTTTAATAATGCCTCTCTGTTCATCGGGAATGCAGTTTGGCCAGTGAGGTTAGTGTTTTGTGGGGCCCAGCATAATGTATGTGTTTTATCCAAGTCATCCATCCATTTTACGGCATCATTTTAGGGCTCAGAGCCTAAAAAGTTAGGCAAATCTAAATCTAAGATGGGCCGCATCATAAGAAAACAGTAGTGATTAAATGTCCACCATTAAAATCCTTCCAAGGCCCATTGAGATGTTTATTTGACATCCAACCTATTCATTAGGTCGTACAGACTTGGATGAAAGTTAAAAAAAAATATAAGCTTAATTGAAAACTTCGGTGACCTCTAGAAGTTTTTAATAGTGAGCGTTCAATAAACATTGTTTTCCTATAATGTGGGCCAATTGAAATTTAAATATGCCTTTTTATTGGGCCATACAACAAAATTATATGGAGCAAAGGATGGACGGCATGGATGAAACACATGCATCATGGTGGGGCCCACAAAGCACCGACCACTAACCATTGGCTAGTAACAGGGTACGGACACCAGCATATGGCCCAATCAATCCAGTTATGCTTTGGATCTGCCTCATTTTTGGGCTCATGCTCTAAAATGCTATGGTAAATAGATGGATGGATTGGATCATACCATAAATCAAGGTGGGCCTCACAGACAAGGATGGGCCACAATCGCTTTCATTTTGAATGGCCCATACCGTTTATTTATATGAAGAACGGATTGACTGTGGCCTCGGATACGACGTCCGCAACGTATCCGCGCTGTTCATCTGTTTGAAAAGAACAATATAGTAGATGATTCCAAAAATCAGGTGAATCTAAAACTCATGTGGGCTAATAAAACAATGGTAACAGCTACTTCCACCGTTGAAACCGTCTTGGAGCCGACCATGATATACATGTGCCATCCAAATGGTTTACAGAACTATTATTATTTAGATAAACGGTAGGAACAAATATCATCCTAATACAAAACGTCTATAGATATTAGGTGTTCAATCCCCACTGTTACAAATGAGATGGCTCACCTGAGTTTTGGATCTGACTGATTTTTAGAATCCTATCCTACTGTGTTCTTTTTAAACAGATGAAAGGAGTAGATTTTTTACGGACATCTTAGCCGCACACCGCTATGGGCACAGGAATATCTCCTTTCCCTTCGTCCATATCCATACAACCTTGAACAAATTGGATGGAAAATAAATAATCCGGTGAGCCATAAGAAGGTTTCAACTATGGGTGTCATTATCACAGTTGCTTCCCATGGTGTGGTCCACTTATCCTTAAATCTAGCTCATTTATGCAATTATAGCCTAATATGATATGAAAAAAATGGATGAACGGTGTGGATAAACTCATGCATTACGGTGGACCCATTAGAGCCCCAACCTGCTATGAGTTTGGGACAGGTGCCCAATCCGTGAGCCCGAACTGCTTTTAAGACTGGACTGGGATTGCGTCCTACCCTCACTCTCTGGCTAAGAATGGTTACACCTATGAGGGCCCATCCATACTATTTATTTCGTTTCTCACATCATTTATTATTTCAAGGTAGGAGCTTAAAAAGAGGTAGATCCAACTGTCTTATATTTAATGTTCCGTACATTTAATATAACCCAAGCTTACTAATATTTAAAATAATCCAAGCTTACTATTTGATGTGGATCACTTGAATGTTTAAATTTATTTTATTTTTGGGCCCGTACCTTTAAATGATGTGGTCCCATACCTTAAAATGATTTAAGAAAAGAGATAAGTGATATGGGAAAAACCGATAGGTCACTGTGGGCCCCACATAGATGTGCCCGTTCAAGGCTAGAGAGAGTGGGTGAGGACGCCATCTGCGTCTTTAATAATGTGTCCACACGTTGATCTATCAAAAGATGGGATTTGGCCAATGAGCTCAGTGTTTTGTTGGGTGCATCATAATATATATGTTTTATCCATGCCATCCGTCCATTTTTTCAGAATCTTTTAAGGATCAGATCCTTAAAAAAATAGGCAAAACTAAATCTCACTGTACCGCACCATAAGAAAACAGTAGTGATTGAATATCCACCATGCATTAAAATTCTCCTATGGCCCATTGTGATATTTATTTGACATCCAACCTATTGATTAGATCATACAGACTTGGATGAAGGTTAAAAACAAAAATTAGCTTGATTCAAAAATCGCGGTGACCTTTAGAAGTTTTTTAATGGTGAGCATTCAATAAACATTGTTTCCTGTAATGTGGTCATTTGAGATTTAAATCTACTTATTTCTTGGGCTTATAAAATAAAATTATATGGAAAAACGGATGGACGGCATGGATGAAACACATACATCATGGTGGGGCCCACTGAGCACCGACCACTAGCCATGGCTGGTGGCAGGGTCACTAGCCCGGCATGTGGCCCAGTCAATCCAATCAAGCTATGGATCTACCTCATTTTTAGGCTCATAATCTATAATGATATGGTAAAATGGATGGATGAAATGGATCATACCGTAAATCAAGGTGGGCCTCCCAGACAGCAACGGGACCTAATCGCTTCCATTTATTTATATGGAAAGCAGATTGCCTGCGACCCCGAGTACCGAGATATCTCTGTGCCTGTGGCTGTGTCAGGTGAACCGAGATGTCTGCAACATATCTTCTCTGTTCGTCTGTTTTTAAAGACCACAATAGTACATGATTCCAAAAATCAAGGAATCTAAAACTAATGTGGGCTACGAAGACAAAACAAAATAGTAGGAACTGCCACGTTCATCATTAAACCCTTCTTTGAGCTGATCATAATGTTTATTTGCCATCCAAATAGTCCATAAAACAATTACTATTTAGATACATGGTAAGAACAAATATAATCCAAATACAAAACTTCTATCAATGTTAGGTGTTCAATTCCCACTGTTACATCACAAGAGTTTTGAATCTGCTTGATTCTTAGAATCCTATCCTATTGTGGTGAACGGAGTAGATTCGTCGCGGACATCTTCTTAGCCCTACACAGCTATGGGCGTAGGAATATCTCCCTTCCCTTCGTCCAGATCAATACAGCCTACCGGACAAAGTTGCATCCAAAATAAGCAATCGGTCTCTCGTGGTGTGGTCCACCCTACATTAAATTGACCTCATTTATGGAATAATGGCCCAAAATAATATAAAAAAATGGATGAGCAGTGTGGATAAACCTATGCATTATGGTGGACCCATTAGAGCCCCAGCCTGTTATGAGCTCGGGACAGGCGGGGTTAGTTCCCAATCCGCATCCTTGTTGGAGCCGAACTGCTTTTAAGAATGGACTTGGATCGCATTCTACCCTAGTATGAGCTCGGGACAGGCGGGGTTAGTTCCCAATCCACATCCTCGTTGGAGCCGAACTGCTTTAAGAATGGACGCGGATTGCGTTCTACCCTAGCTGTCTCATCAGTTTATCCATGTTTTAAGATAGGAGCCTAAAAATGAGTAGATCTGACGATCATGTATTTAATGTTTTATACCTTTAATGCAACCCAAGTTTATTATTCGTTGGTGTGGTTCGCTTGAGTAATCATTCTACCTCAGGGTATAGGTAAACAGATACGTCACTGTAGGCGTCACGTATATGAGCCCTTCAGTAGATAGAGACAGTTGGGTGTTAGGATATAGAGTTTGAAAAATTATTTAAATAAAAGAAATTTAAATTGAGAAATTTTTTTTTTATCAATTTATAAAAGTCGATACGTGGCGTAAGTCACTCAGCTTGAAATCGAATTTGCTCCCCTTAGATAGCGTCCCAAGTACAATAGGTTTTCAGAGCAATCAACCTCCAGGATACAACGACTATAATCCAGTCCCAGCGGTGCACTCACTGTACACGGGATCAAACCACTTATAGTCTTAACCCGAACTAGAAAATACATAAACAAAATTTTTAAAGAGAAAACCAATTTTCTAAATCCTCTTAAAACCAAAAAGTAGAAATCTATTTATAGATTCTGTAGAGACACCCTTTCATAAAGGGTTGTGACTATTGGGTTTAAACCCAAGTGGTGCGACCCTTAGGCTTCAAAAGACACAACTTTTTAAAATAAAATATGAAAGGATGCAACCTTTCAGACTTAAATAAAAAGACACATCTATAAGGCACATATGGCCACAGGCATAGCCTGTCCCAACGGATATTTTGAAATACCAAATTATTTTAAAATAATTTAAAATACAACAATCCCCCATATGTTTCAAAATTTTTGACATTTCAAGTTAAAATGGAAGAAATGTGCAATGGTACTGGTGTCACCATAGACTTGAACCGACATTAGAATAAACATGACAGGTTTACAGGAATCAGGTGACACCATAGTCTTGAACCTGATTCCTTTTGATGTATATCGCAAGTACATGCCACTCACACAACTTTTCCGCTACAAGTGATTTTGCGGTTCGGTGCGTTTCAATCATACACCATTACCTGGATTTCATGAGTGCTTTATAGAATTCGCCTAGATTCCCATAGGAAGTGGCATCCACCTCCACACGCATATAGGTGAATTTCATCAAGTGTATGCAACAATTAGGTACACCACCAAATATATGGATATAGATTCATTAAGAGTTCAAAAACTCATCCTTCTTCATTAATGCTCGCATTGTACATCATAGAAGAGGCTCATTTACATCAATGCAATTGTCTACCTCGTATCTTGTTGTTTACCCATTGAACCTATCTAATAGGATCTCTACTCGTATAAGTTAGGTTGCCAATACTAGTAGCTCATATATTAGGCTCAGCCTCATTCCCTTCGATGTATCATTGACTAATCTTTTAGATAGTCATTCGGTCCGAGGATTTATAAAGGCCTTTTACCTCCACCCATCATTTATCCATCAGGCTTTCGCCTATTACGAAAAATTAACCATTATTACCTTTCATAGGAGTTAGGCCATGTCTTACTCCCAATGTGGCTGATCATCCTTTTGGAATAGCTACGAATCACCACCTTGATAAGCTATTGCTTAACCAACTAGCTACACAAAAATAAGCCTCTGCTTAGGCGGAATCCTCATTTTACTCCTCAGTTAAGTCTTTGGTAGTCAGTTGCAACCTCTTTGGCTATTCATATCTAAAGTCAAAATATACCAAACTCATTTCTAACCTCTCAGAGTGAACAATTACGACTTCATCAAGTAACAGATACTGAGCATCACTTTTATTATGATATTTGTCATATCACCGGCTCTGAATATAACCAACTTTTTTTTTAACCTTGAATGTAATCTTACCATTCAACCAACTTCACTAGCCCAACAGTCAACCAACTGGTTGTAAAGTCAATCAAACTTATTGTATATACAGTATAAAGAGGCTAGAGTAATCTGTCATGTATAAACATATGACAACTGAAATAGAGTATAACCTTCATGTAATCATATTACAATATTATCATATTATCACATGTTCCCTAACACATGAAAGGTTAGCCAATTTATCAGTTAGTAATTAGAATTCAATACAATCAATGGATATTAGGCAACTAAATATGGAAGAGAAATGTCTAAGTTCATTATTAAATATCTTGATCAACGGATTAAACAATGGACTCCATAGGTGCACAAGCTTGTCCATTAGATACATTTATTTATGGTAAAACAACATAGTTCATCAAATGAACTTATATTCTCATATGAATACCAATCTCAAATGTCTAAATCTAGTCTCCAATGAAAATAAATTATAACCTAAAAATCTCATTGATCCAACAATTATCTTTGAATTCAAATCACTAATAATATTCTTTCTAACCATTCATTTAATGATTACCAATTTGATCATTAAAACATACAATATGTTTAACTCCAAATACCTTGTCTCAAAAATCTACATATCAATACAAAACATATGCATATTAATCCATAACATTCAACATATAGTTCTCTTAGTGCAAATCTTTAATTTTATGTCAACCCATTTATCAAATACTTATACTTCATGGGTTAAGTGGTTTATTTAAATGCATCCAAGTGCAACCCCGCAATTTCATATTTTAGTCTCGATAGATATATCTATAGCCCACCTGATAAAGCCATTAACCAAGAGTCAAGAGAAATCTTTTGTAGTAACTATCATATGAATTGACTGGATAACACATGTCCTAGATTGGCACATGATCGGATGGAAATAACATTTCTCCCGTCTTTCTAAGCAGGTAATGTTGTTTAGAAAGTATGGTGAATGATGCCAAAATTGATTGTAACTTGTCTCATAAATTAGGCATGCGTACTCGTCATCTTAACAACTTTATGTATAAGAGCAATAATATAAACCGTTTATACAAAAGCAACGATAAGTGTGTCAAACAATTAAGTAATATATGCCGACGGTCCGTCTATTATTGGACCCAATATTCTATATTACTTTCTACATAATAAAATGTAAGTCAGAATTAACATTAAATTAAGGCACATTCACTGCTAGTCCACTTGAGAAACTCAAGTCACTATTTATTTCATGATAAGTAAAACTCTAGAGAGACAAGCATTCATATAATGTGAGTTGTCAAATACTTAATATTTAGAAAAGTAGCACACATGCAAAATTTAGACCTTTCATCTATTAGGCCTGCAAAAGATAATATTTTAAAAATATACTAGCCCAATCATCCCACATGGGCCAATATAATATTTGTATAGATCTATAACTTTGGAACATTGTAGTGCATCTAAGTACATAACCCCCACAATTTAAAATCTTTATAAATGAGATCTTTTCCACATATGTACAATTTCTAAGTGTTTATGTATCAAGAGTCATACATTATTTAATGTTTCATATTATAATGGGAAGAATATATTTTGTACATGTAACATATGAATACAAGACTTGAACACTTCAATCATCAATCTACATAGGATGGATCAAAGGCCACAAGATACATCCAATGATATAAAATGAATAATGTGCGTTGTCTATAGATACACAGTGATAAGTGGGCCCATGGTATGATAGACTTGACCATTAATTTGATCAAGTTCAATATAGCATACTGATTTATTTCTTGTGTGCATTCATTATCATAAAGGTCATTCATACCAATGGTTATTCCATGTTATAACTTAATTTTTAGGTCACTATAAATACAAAAAATGACCCACTAATGAACTACTCATGTTACAAACATGTGTGCAATGACGCCTTAGTGTATAACCGTGCATTCTACTGCATTTCTAAATATCAACATCAATATAATTATTCATTCTATATATGCATATCAATCACACAAAATCAACTCCTTAACATGCACTTGATCAAAATGACATATTATATTTGTTATAGCACCAACAATATAGTAGGCCTCATCTTTTCACGATTCAGACCATGCACTCTTGTGCCACCCACCATCAGTCACCATCAAATATCTTCCCAAAATCTCTCATCATAAAGTAGACAGTAAACCATTCATTTGTAGTCCATAAGTTGGACATGTAAGATTGTCAATTGGGAGAATATTTTGGTGACACAAATTATACATGGTACGACACATTAGCTGAATAGTCTTGATCATTAAAATTGGGCCCGAATTAGATTATCCAAAAAATAGAATTATAAAGTGTATGTGTATGAATGACGGTGCTCTGTTAAAGTAGTAAAATGTTACCTCAGAGAGCAAACTCACAAGAGAATAAATCCACGTGCAGTTAGGACAGATGATTCTATCCGACATTAAAAAAATAACCCATAACTATCCTTTGTCTTCTCTTTTTAAATTTCCACCGTGAAGATCTAAACAATAACACATGTCCAGCCCATAGAGACCAACAAAACTCTTTCATATAAGATCTCTAATTTTATTTTATTTTAATTTTAAAATTAAAACGGTTATAATTACCTCCCTTCTCCATCTTCTTTCAATTGCTAACAATTGATAATAACCGTTACCAACACATAAATGATTTCATTTACACCCAACATATCTTCTTCATCTTTCCATTATCCTTTTTGTGCCACATCCACCATTATTATTAGAGATTGAAATAAATTCATAATTGGAGATGTAATGTATCGGTCACAACCTGACTCGAATGTTGGATCATACCATATAAAGAACTTTTGGAGGATCATAGGATTGACAAAAGACATTGTGCTCAAAATAGCAGATAATTGCAAGTGGGGCAACCGATTAAGATCTTGTAAATCATATTCAACAACTTTTATACCACAACATGATTATCCAGACCATTCATCTAACAATTCCCACCGTAAACAAGACATTAATATTTATGATACCGTAAATCACACTATGCCCTAAAAGAGTTAAAAACTACAGGCTGAAAAGAACTTTCAAATGCAATTTCACATGAAAGTTGTGCATGCTGAGGATATTTGATCAATCAGATTTTTTCTTTGGCTATTGCACTTGATGAAGATAGTGTTCGTGTGTACAATACCATCATTGGTTCACATGGTTCCCACCATTTATGTTTTAAAGATTCTTTGTGAAAGTGGCTCTCCTTTGTTTATACATGCATAATAGTTGAAAAAGTTCCTGATACTTGTGTCCCACCCTGATATCCTAGTTTTAAATAAATCCGGGATCAATCCTCATAGTACATAGATGGTGAATATTAGTGAATACCTACTTGGTGTGGCACCACATATGACTTGATCTTATTGTGTGTGATAAACTGGCATAGTCAGTGACATGAACATAAAAACAATCAATAGGCTATAACACCATTGCATAACTTTAAGCCTCTTAGATGATTTGCACAGGTGGTCCAGAGAATACGTACAACAAATATGTGTAAGATCCTAACCATTAGATGGTATATGAGGGTTCCAGATTATATGGGTCATGACTCACAAATTAGGTTGGTGTGGTTGCCTTTTAAGCTATTCCAACAAGATAAATGCAACCATAATTTTTAAATAGTTTTTCAAACATTTTTTATTTCAAGATTGTTGGGATATGGAGTTTGAAAAACTAGTTAAACAAAATAAATTTAAATTAAGAAAAAAAAAACTTATTGATTTATAAAAGTCGAGGCATGACGTGAGTCACTCGGCTTGAAATCGAATTTGCTCCCCTTGGACAACGTCCCAAGTGTAACAGGTTTCCAGAGCAATCGACCTCCAGGATACAACGACTACGATCCAGTCCCAACGGTGCACTTGTTCACTCCCCAAGTATAGGGTTGTGTTGTAGTAATAAACTCGGTGACACCGAGGTCGAATCCCAAGGGACTGAAACCTGTACGTAATCTGAAACTAAATAGAACTAAAACTAGAATGAGATAAAATCTAAATCGAGTGTAAATTAAGGAATAATGATGAAATAATTATCTAAAACTTAAAGAATTCAGGGAAAGAACACTAGGGATTCAGAGGATCCACTTGTAGAGATCAGGGATATCTTATGCTTGCTTCAAGGACTCAACTAGACTTAAAGTACATTTTCATCCAGTTGAAGAGTATAACCATGAAAATCAAACTGAAATTTCTTTGATATAGTTTTCAAGAGATGAAAGGTATATGAATTAGAATGGATTCCATCACCAAACCATGCCCAAGAGACAAAGTAAACAACAGAATTAAACTAATCAACAACCAATCAACATGATATGAAGGTTAAAAAGGGTACCGTCATCTGACCATGCCCAGGAGACGATGGTGAACAACAGGGCTTCTTAACGTCATAAATATAAAAAGGAAAGGAACATGCTCAAAGCTATCGCAGACCCATTGTAATTTTAGTCACAACAGACCATTAAAAACTAAAAACATTCCCTTAATTAAACTAAAATCAACATCAGTTCAGTATAAACAAAAGGCATAAGCTAAAAGTCTCCCATCACGCTACAAGCTTCACCTCTTAGCCCTAGCTAAGAGGTTTAGCCTGACATGGTGGTGGTAAGGCTAAAATCCCTTAGAAGCAAGACAAAAATTAACGAAGAAAAGAAACACTGTGAAGACGTCCTCCACCCTCTCTCTTATGCAGACGGTCCCTGGAAAGTTCAGTCCCCATTCACGTTCTCTCTCTTTCTTTCTTATGGGCAGCCGAGGGTCGGTGGATGGGAGCTGTCGGTGGGAACTTGCAGCGGGCGTTTTCTTTCCACATATCAAGTGCGGAAGTTTTACGCAATTCCTGCATACGGTCATACGTTGTGATGAAAGTGGGGCCCATTATCGAGAATTGCTGAAAAATCCAATCCATTCATTGGATTGCCCTTGAAAATTCAGTAAAATTGGACAATTTTTAGACCAAATTTGGTGTGTCTCACCCATCTTTTCGGTTGCACCGTCAGTCTTCTGTTCGGACGAATGGAGACTGATCTCCAGTGTATCTTGAAATTTCACCACCTAGGCCATGTTTATAGGACCATTTTAAGTCTGATGGATGGTCCCGATTATCTGAATCATTGACCATGGTGGCCCACAAGAACAGAACGCAACCTCTGTTGCGAAACAGAGTTGACTCACGTCGACGCTGTGGTAGCTGGTGTCCCACTGGTTAACGTCAGGAAGGAAATCCACACCGTCCATTGAAATGCCCTCGAAAAACTGTTTGGAAAGGGTTCGATTAGCTTGGATTAGGTGTGGTCCATCGATCTTTCTGCTCCACCCGTCCATCCTGTTGTTTAACTGGTATTTTCCTGTGTGTGTGCGCATGGGTTTGGAGAAAATCCTTTTGTACGGTCAGCTTGACCTTCTGGAACTAATGGACGGTGCAGATCATCAATTTGTGTAATGACGGTGGCCCACCGAACGTTGACCTCAGCTCCCTGTTACGGTTTTCACACCACTGAAAACAGAAACTTCCGTTTTAATAAGAGAGGTCGGGTCAGCACCTGCTGACCGACTTGGTTCACTCAGTGCACAGTGAGTGCACGGCTTCTGTGCACTCCACTTTCATAAAGTGGGTCTTGCCTTGATGTATATGCGAAATCCAATCCATCCATCCACTTTTTCACCTCATGTACACTGTTGAAACCAAAATTGAAGCGCATCCAGATATCAGTTGGGCCCCAAATTGCTGTTTAATGGGCTGATCTGTATATTGGGTCACTTCCACAGAGATCAAACAGTTGAAATTCGATATGTACAGTTAATTTATGGTTCTCAGGCCATGTATGAGGTTTCAAGCCGATTAGATGGTGGGAACCTTGTGATCTTGCATTCTGGACGTTTTTCAGGCCTGTTTGAAGTGAGTGGCTGGAATTTCTCTGATCTCTGGTGTGTAAATCTTCGATCTTGGTCCCATGGAGTCCAGTCTAATGCCTTGGTGATGCCAGAGCATCAAATCTATGCTTTTAGCATCCTTTCCAGTTTAAGCTTGTAATTGTACCTTGCACCATAAACACGATTACAACAGGCCGTTAAACAGTATTATGTTCATAAATCCAGGCAATAACTGGGGTCTGATATGCAATATTTGACCCTCAACGACACTCAATGTACATGGGCTCGAACCACTTGTAGCTTAACCTGGACTAGAAAATACATAAACAAAATTTTTAAAGAGAAAACCAATTTTCTAAATCCTCTTAAAACCAAAAAGTAGATAAAAACCGTTGCCAACACATAAATGATTTCATTTGCACCCAACATATCTTTTTCATCTTTCCATTGTCCTTTTTGCGCCACATCCACCATTATTATTAGAGATTGAAATGAATTCATAATTGGAGATGTAATGTATTGGTCACAACCTGCCTCGAATGTTGGATCATACCATATATAGAACTTTTGGAGGATCATAGGATTGGCAAAAGACATTGTGCTCAAAATAGCAGATAATTGCAAGTGGGGCAACGGATTAAGATCTTGTAAATCATATTCAACAACTTTCATACCACAACATGATTATCCAGACCATTCATCTAACAATTCCCACAGTAAACAAGACATCAATATTTATGATACCGTAGATCACACTATGCCCTAAAAGAGTTAAAAACTACAGGCTGAAAAGAACTTTCAAATGCAATTTCACATGAAAGTTGTGCATGCTGAGGATATTTGATTAAACAGATTTTTTCTTGGCCTGTTGCACTTGATGAAGATGGTGTTCGTGTGTACAATACCATCATTGGTTCACATAGTTCCCACCATTTATGTTTTAAAGATTCTTTGTGAAAGTGGCTCTCCTTTGTTTATGCATGCATGGTGGTTGAAAAAGATCCTGATACTTGTGTCCCACCCTGATATCCTAGTTTTAAATAAATCCAAGAGCAATCCTCATAGTACACAGATGGTGAATATTAGTAGATACCTACTTGGTGTGGCACCACATATGACTTGATCTTGTTGTGTGTGATAAACTGGTATTGTCAGTGATATAAACATAAAAACAATCAATAGGCTATAACACCATTGCATAACTTTAAGCCTTTTAGATGATTTGCACAGGTGGTCCAGAGAATACGTACAACAAATATATGTAAGATCCTAACCATTAGATGGTATATGAGGGTTCTAGATTATATGGGTCATGACTCACAAATTAGGTTGGTGTGGTTGCCTTTTAAGCTATTCCAACAAGATAAATGTAACCATAATTTTTAAATAGTTTTTCAAACATTTTCGATTTCAAGATTGTTGGGATATGGAGTTTGAAAAACTATTTAAACAAAATAAATTTAAATTGAGAAAAAAAAAACTTATTGATTTATAGAAGTCGAGGCATGACGTGAGTCACTCGGCTTGAAATCAAATTTTCTCCCCTTGTACAACGTCCCAAGTGCAACAGGTTTCCAAAGCAATTGACCTCCAGGATACAACGACTATGACCCAGTCCCAGCGGTGCACTCACTGTACACGGGCTCGAACCACTTGTAGTCTTAACCCGAACTAGAAAATACATAAATAAAATTTTTAAAGAGAAAACCAATTTTCTAAATCCTCTTAAAACCAAAAAGTAGAAGTTTATTTATAGACTCTAAAAAGACACCCTTAAGGGTGCAGAGACACTCTTTCACAAAGGGTTGTGACTATTGGGTTTAAACCCAAGTGGTGCGACCCTTAGGCTTTAAAAGACACAACTTTTCAAAATAAAATATGAAAGGATGCAATCTTTCGTACTTAAATGAAAAGACACATCCATAGGGCACCTATGGCCACAGCCATAGCCCGTCCCAATGGATATTTTGAAACACCAAATTATTTTAAAATAATTTAAAATACAACACTGGGGAACGCAATCCGCACCATTTAATAATGCGTCTACGTGTCCACGTGGCTCCATCAAAAGAGGGAGGCAATTTGGCTAGTGAGGTCAGTGTTTTGTGGGGCCTACCATAATGTATGTGTTTTATCCATGTCATCCATTCATTTTTTTTCATATCATTTCAGGGAAAGAATAGGCAAATCTAAATCTCAGGACCGCACCATAAGATAAATGAAGTGATTGAATACTCACCATTAAAATCCTCTTAAAGCTCATTGTGATATTTATTTGACATTTAACCTATTGATTAGGTCATACAGACTTGGATGAAGGTTAAAAATGAATATCGGCTTGATTCAAAACTTCGGTGACCTCCAGAAGTTTTTAATGGTGAGCTTTCAATAAACATTGTTTCATGTGATGTGGACCACTTGAAATTTAAATGTTCCTCTTTATTGGGCCCATATGTTAAATTTATATGGAAAATCGGATGGACAACGTGGATGAAACACATACATCATGTTGGGGCCCACAAAGCACCGACCACTAGCCATTTGCTAGTTTCAGGGTCACTAGCCAAAGATTTGAGATCGAAACTCACCAAAGTCCGTGTTTCCGGGCCTCACCGAATCTAGATCCATGATTGGATTTGGAATACGTGAAAATATCTTAGATTCAATGCTTTACCATACAGAGCTTCCCTTTGCTTAGCATCCATTTTTCGAGAAAAAAATAATAATAATAATAATAATAATAACTCAGTTTTCTAATGGTGGAAAAATCGGATCCGATGGATTTTACTTATAGTCGATACACCGTTTAAGGTAAGACACCATATAAATGGTTTGGATCAGTGGAAGAGGACTCAGACCCAAAGGTTAACGTCCAAGATGTATTCGAGCAAGCCTTGGGGTGGTCTCACTTTTCAGGTGGGACTCAGGAATTGTACACGCAGCTTGCATCAGCTCAATCAAACCGTCCAAATTGAGGGACTGTGTAGACTAGCGATCATTAGAATCAGAGTGGTTGATTGATCCTAATTTCTGATTACGTGGCATTTGGTTTTTTGAATTGGGACCATTGACTATCTGTAAATTTTAAACCATCTAATATATGTCACATTTTTGCAATTAACTTATTCATTCCTATTTATGGCCATTCCTACGAGAGCCAGCAAGAAAAGGCAGCCAGTAACCGTGAGTGAGCTGGCTAGTGTATTTAAGATCTTTAGAGATATATCGAAAGGATTTTGCAGTAATATAGTTGGTGTTTTATTAGGCAACGCCACATCATCCATTCAAAGAAAGTAATTGAGCAAAGTGTGGTCATGCTGAAGTGGTTAATAAGACAAATGACAAGTTTAAAAAAAAGAGAAGTATGTAGTGTTAAAACAGTTATAGCAATTATATTACTGTGAGAAGTATCTAGGTTAAGGAAGTCAATAGAAGAAATTGTCTCGTACCAACCAAACCAAACCAAACCAAATCTATCTTTCAATTATCCTTTTAATTATTGGTCAATTACATTCGTTAGTATAATATTTACATTTACATGCTATTTACATTCCTTAGTGTAATCCATATCAGTAATCAAGTAGTTAACTTTAGTTGTAATTCGAGTCTACACTCATATGTTAGATTCAGTTCAAGTATCAAGCGAAGTTTTCCATCTAGAGAGGCATTCTGCAATTGTTCTCCGCAACTAACTATAGGAATTTCCTTTTTTGTTTATACTAAAAAGAAAAAGTTCTTTGGTATGGAAGGCAGAAGTGTGACCTATTTTCAGATGATGAACCCCGCCCTCTGACTATCGCCCAATCATCTTAAGCAATGTTGTGCAAGTGGATGAATAAGTGGTCGATCTTATTAGAACTCGATCATATACGGTTGATTTTCGACGTATCCCTTAGTCTTTTATTTTTATTGTTTTAAAACCCTTTCCTTAAATCGTTGGATTAAAAACCAAAACAAACATTTGTTGTTAGACTAATTCTAGGCCGCGTTCCCCATTCCTTCATCCTAGTTTACTTATCGGTATGACCTTGCCAATCAACTAATTAGAAATATGAATAGAAGAAGCAATCAAATTATTGGGGCAAAGCCCTTAACATCAATTACACCACCTCCGACCGAGGATGTGTCGGTTCAAGCACTTCCTAAATACTCTTGTTAAATGCATAAGGGAGATTATGAAATGATGCATTTACCTCACAATGTAACACTCCCTCACAAGCGACTTCAACGCCTATTTACAAATGCCAACACTCCCTCATCACGTGACTTCAAGGCCAAATCGCCACATCATATTTAATGCAATGCGATTGATGCATATGTTAGCCGAGTAATTATTAAGTTCCATTCATCCAGCATATTAGCGAAGTTAGGATACCAACATTATATCACGAATCTTTATTCGAATCACGTGGCTCATTGCGGCACGTAGAGGCTCCTTACCAGTGTCCCTTGATCCAAATTTAGGTATCACTGTTTATCTCACAAATCAACGATTTCAAATGTACGACTTGATACTCAAAGGTATGAAGATCAACTCGGCATTGGTCGTCATCCAAACACCGAGTATGATCACCCAGTTTTGAGGTGCTAGCTTATCACATAAAACAAAATCACCATAAAAGAAAATGGCTCGTCACCCAATTCCATTCACGCCCAGGTCATTCGAACAGTACTCTGACACGGAAACATCGACCAAGAAATTTGGCGTGGGTCGTTCGAACAATGATCTATCACCTCCATTAATGCTCACTGGTCACTGTGGGGAGGCTTATCACCTTAGCATAGACTGACAACTCAGTCACGGTGTCTCATACCATCATGCCAATCTCATGAGTCTTAATGGGATCATATCGCAGTAACAGTTATAAATGGACTCATCCATTAGGAACAAAGTATTTTATATTCTATTTGGTCGTGTCACACATTTTGAACATACATGATCAATCGGCTAGTGGACTAATTCGATTGACATGGGAGAACCCTGGCGAAACCAGCATTGGGTGCAAGCATTCCGTGTAGTCCAACTAATGTTGGTCATCCGTGTTTAACCCGGGTCAATCGAACAAGCCTAGGGTGGCCACCCTAACTTGAGCCACCCCTTTAGTTCGGGCGGTTAGCTAACTGACCCAACATTGTTGCAATCCTAAGTATCTTTATGGACTAAACAATACATCACGCAATTATAGCATATGTTCTACTACATAACCACATAAGTATTTCATCGAACATGTAAGCATCCATAAGGTATTATGTTAACTAAGGCATTAAATCAAATATGTGAGCATGCGTAAAGTAATACAATCACTTAAGCTTTAAATCAAGCACATGAGTATCGATAAAGCAACACATTTCACCATTCCAGCATTTCATCAAACATATGAGCATCCATATCCAACAAATAGCATATATTATAATAAAATCAAAATATTAACATATTACCTCATACAAAATTATTTACAAGCAACTAATCATTAACAGAGACCCTCAAGGGTCGATAAAATATAACCTAAAGATAACGGTCTGCACCTTTAAGAAGGAATCTCTGATTTTGAGCTCCTGGGGTTAGAGATTTGGAAAAAGTTGTTGAATGACCTAAAAAAGCATACAAGTTTGTAAGATTAAAGACAAACAACTATTGAAACCCTATATTACAAGTGAAATTCAACACTTACATTTAATCGTTGTAAAAAAAAAAAAAAATCTCCAACAATGGCTCCAATTATGGCGAGGCGGTTAGAAAGAGAATGAGATGGTGGAGGTGCACCAACACTCAAACCCCAAGTTCTCCCTCTTCTCCTTTCTCCTCTTTCTCTTCTCCCTTTCTCCTTTTTTTCTTTTTCTTTCTAAGAAAAAAATTGTATGGGAAGAGAGGGTGTGAAATGAAATGGTATTTATAGTGTCAGATGTTGCACGAATGACCTCAATGACCCTTTATTTATTATAATAACCCTGGAGGGAGTTATTTTCAACCAATGGGAACCTGCTAGGAGGTGTACAGGTCAATCTAAGCCATGGGATAAGTGTCCCAATAGGAAATCTATATTTGGACACAACCATCTGACGATCGAACGTGCCGATTAACCAAGAAGGCCCTAACTTAGATCGATGGTCACTAATGATCAATTGAGGTCATGGCTATATGGATATGTGTGGAAAAATGTCTTTAGTTGGCACCTTAACTTTGGTTGTGAATTGACGGTATGAAAGTTATAACTTTGTGAAAGAACAAAGGGACTAGTTTCACTTAAATTCCAGATTTTCATATAAGGTATTCGCACAACCCAAGCAGTCGCCTTGTGAGTCCAAGTTGAACAATTCGAGATGCAATCTCATCTGGATGTCAAGCCCACTAAGACAAACGTATTTCTATAGCCTTGAATTTAGTGGCCCACTAATGAGCGGTCCAGAGCTTGTTTGGATAATCAAGGTATTTTCGAAATGAATTTGGTATCGAGATTTCTTGTGCACAATTATTAGGGTTTGGATTAGCTAAGTTCATAGTGTAGCCTATTTGCAACTAGCAGAAATAATGATTTGAACATAATCACCCTACACCATTGGTTCTTAGGTTAAAATGATACGGGGTCAGTTTGGTTTA
Source organism: Magnolia sinica (assembly GCF_029962835.1). Lineage (NCBI taxonomy): Eukaryota > Viridiplantae > Streptophyta > Magnoliopsida > Magnoliales > Magnoliaceae > Magnolia > Magnolia sinica. The sequence goes on from NC_080582.1 coordinate 68,532,800, forward strand.
TTAATTAAGATCTAACCCCTAATTGTCTCGGATTTAAGTAGATCTTTATTTATTTACAGTTGTTTCGATTAGTCAGTGATAGGTCGGCTAGATTTGGACCCCATGTGAACAAATCATGTGGCTAAACTCGGTGTTTAAGTGATCGGCCGAATTCATTGGCTTCCTATAGTTGATTAATCAAATTTGTGTGGTTCTTTATTAGTACCACCCGCATATAGGCTAACATCGAGTGTTAATGGTCAGTAAGTGACAACATAGTTATAATGAAAATTTTCAAGGGTTTTTGAAAATATAAAATAATGAAAATCCAAGACGTTACATGTTTTCAACGGACGATCTGCTGATTGAGGAACTAATGGTGAAGTGTTGGAAGTATTGTCACACGTTTTCAAATAAATAGAGGCAACTTCAATGGCCGATGAGAGTACTGAACATTCCGGTGTAGGTTATGATGAGAATCACGGCTTGAAAACACTTGGGGGCAATGTCCGAGTTCATGAATTATTTTTGGATCATTGCTACCCCTGGTGTTTGATTGTAACATTTTACTCACTCTTTCATCCAGTTTTCAAGCCAGACTGTCCCATCCCAGTCAAAAGATTGGTGATGTGGAAGAACTCGATCCTCTTATAGTAATACAATATGCTTATTTTCCTCCAAAAAATGTGATTGTGGGATCAGTGAGAGTGAACGAGACACCACAAGTAAATATTGTTACCGTAAAGTCAGCGATATCATCCGAAAAGGTATTCATAAAAAGACCCACTCATGATATGACTTAACATCTTAAATCATTGTACATATCTGCTCACCTTAAGGGTTGCCCAGTTATTAGGATCCTGGTCGACAATGCGATTGCCATCAATCTACTCCCAGCAAGAATGATGTTAAAATTGGGAAAAACTACAATTAATTTGATCTCGTCTGAGGTAACTGTCAGTAATATCGCTGGACATGTCACCTCACCAACACACATTGTGTGCTACCAGTCGACTTGATTGTACGCACTAAAAGAGTATTGGTCTCTTTCTTTGTGGTTGGTACTTCGTCCAGTTACAATGCGTTGCTTGAGAGGGATTGGATCCATTCCTTTGCTTGCATCTCGTCGTCCTTACATCAATTTATAATATTTTAGAATCAAGATAAAGTTGAGTTGATGTTGGCCGATAACAAGCCATTATTGGCCTATTACTAGGAGATGAAGTAGGACCGATTCTCTTTATCGGAAAGAATAAGCATGGGCGATCAACTAGGAAATCTATATATATATATATAAAGGAATCTAGAGAGAGTCGTGCGGGATATTATAGCCATGATTCATCTAGTTGATAACTTGTCCCTGCTGAGGGACATTGTACATTCTCAACCGATTCCATGTTCACCATCGAAGAAGTCCCATGATCAATACACTAATAGATGAGAAGCAAATGGATGATTTCACAGCTAGAATAAAAGGGCTCGAAGAAAGCCTGAAAAATGTCGATGATGGTTGCTTTGTAAATCTGGCCAACATGGTTGTTCTGACCAATGAAGATGATATAGACATGAAATTAAAGGAAGCACCTGATAAACTGGAAGACACTCAGACACTCAGGCTCAGGTTCAGGATCCCTTGGTTGAGGTGAATTTAGGAACCAAGCAAGACCCTAAGCCAACTTTTATCAGTGGATTGTTGAAACCATAGGATATGGTTGCGCTCACTGGTCTGCTCAAAGAGTTTGCCGATTGCTTTGCGTGGGATTATCATGAGATGTCAGGACTAGATAGAAGTCTGATAGAGCACGGATTACCAATAAAGGAAGGTTATCAATCACACAAGTAACTGCCTAGTCGAATGACAATAGAGGTCACTCGAAAAATAAAGGAAGTGATTAAACGACTGGTGAAGGCCGGTTTCATCAGGCCCATTAAGTATGCCTAGTGGATCTTGAATGTGGTCTTAGTCATCAAGAAGAATGGTAAGTTGCAGGTATGTATTAACTTTAGAAATTTAAATTTAGCAACACCCAAGGATGAATATCTGATGCTTGTGGCCAATCAGCTAATCAACCAAGCAGTTGGGCATCATATGATTTCTTTCACAGCTGGCCATTCTGGATATAATCAAATAAATATCACACTTGATGATGTACCGAAAATGACTTTAAATGTCTTGGGCCTTTAAGAACTTATTGTTGGGTAGTCATGCCGTTTGGGCTAAAACATGCAGGGGATACTTATCAAAGGGTAATGAATGCCATATTCCACGTTATAATCGGCCAGTTCGTGGAAGCTTACATCGATGATGCAGTGGTAAAGTCAGCCGATGTGGGACATCATTTCGCTCATACGCAAGTTATTTAAGAGAATGAGGTTTCATAAGTTAAAAACTAATTCTCTCAAATGCACATTTGGAGTGTCAACCGGTAATTTTCTAACATTCCTCGTACACCAGCAAGGAATTGAAGTGGACCAGAATAAAGCTCAGGCATTCATAAACGCTCACGCACCAAGGAACAAATCAAAATTACAACGTTTCCTTGGGCAGATCAATTTTATGCAAAGATTTATTTTACAACTGTGTGGGAAAGACTTCTCTCCACTAATAAAACTAAAGCAGGGTATTGAATTCAAGTGTGAGCAGAACATTAGTTGTCTTTCAAAAATATTAAAGAATATCTAATGAAGCCGCCAATGTTAACACCACCAATCAAAGGTTGACCGCTCAAGCTATATGTCACAGCATCGATTGAGTCAATCAGAGCATTACTAGCCCAAGACAACGACAATCGAAAGGAGAGACCAGTCTACTATTTGAGTCGGACGCTCCTCGATACCGAGAGATGATGCTCGATAATAGAAAACTTGTATTTATCTTTGTATTTTATGGCCACGAAACTAAGACATTTGTTAGCCAAAACAGTTAATGTAATAGCATTTACCAATCTAGTGAAATATATGTTCAACTGGTTGATTTTAAGTGGTCTAATCAGTAAATGGGTTTTGGCTCGATACTAGTAAAATACTGGTTGGAGGTATGTTAACACTTAATTATTGTATATTTATCCTCTCAATTATATTAGCTTTCCTTGTGATTAAGTATTAATTCGATATAATTATATATGTTTTCATAATGCTAGGTAATTTTAGATCTAAAGATGAATATGTGCTTAAAAAGATGGATTTAGAGCCAAAAAAAAGATATTGAAGTATTGGAGATTTGGAAGCCATTAATGAAGATTTCACATGTTAAAGATCGAGGAAAATCAAGTATAAAGGATGACGAAAATGCTAAAAAAAATCATAAAGTACATCAACAGAAATAACAAACTGTTCGGTGGCCTGAGGTTGGTTCGGTTCGATCGAATGTGCACAGAATAATCTAGCAACGAACTGTGAATTTCAAAGTTAATTCAGCTTAACACTTAGGTCCGACCAAATCCATGTTCGATGCCACCAAAGGAGAGTTGGTGCGACCTGAGGGAGACAAAGACTTCATATATATTTTAGTAAAATTCAGTTATAATCGAGAGACTAATTTCGTACAACCGAAGTGTAACAAAAGTTACTAAATTTGAAGTCGGTTCTAAGTTAGTGTGAATTTTTTCTATTTAAATAAATGTTTTAGGCTTTCCTAAGTATGAATTAGAGCTTGGGAGAAAGTCCTAGGGGTGGTGAAGCTTCTACGGAGTCGTCCTTCTTCTTCTTACCCTCAATTCTAGTTGATCTTTTTAGTTTTCTTCTAAGTTGTTAGGCATGTTAAACTAATCTCTTAGCTAAGGCTAAGGGATGAAGCTTGTACTTTAATTATAGTATTTAGCTTATTTGATTCAATATCAATAGGTTGAATAATGATAATAGATTGAAATGGATTTGAATTTTACTTTAAAGTTTTTGTGTTGTTTTATCTTTAATCCATTATCGCCTCTTGGCACATTGGTGCTTAGAAGTACAATTACAAGCTTTTTAGAGAATGAATCAATCTGTAAAATTCATTGATCTAGTGTTGATTCCAGGCACAATAGATACTTTGGGTTCCCTACGATTTATATCGGAGTGCTTCATGGGAGAATCGATCAATTGAAATCATATTCTTATTGGTGTTTATGAATGGTTTAACATAATCATCTTCCGATTGGATAGGATAGGACTTCGATTCCAATTAAGATATACATTAAATCAGTAAATTAAATATTGTGATTGCTGTAAGTGGATTCCTAAACCCTTAGTCTTTTATTTTTATTGTTTTAAAACCCTTTCCTTAAATTGTTGGATTAAAAACCAAAACAAACATTTACTGTTAGACTAGTTCTAGGCTGCGTTCCCCATTCCCTTTGGATTCAACCTCGGTCTTACTAAGTTATTACTACATCGCAGCCCTGCACTCGGGGTTGTCAATTCTTGGGTTCGATCATGTAAGCTCGCCATTTTGAAAAATTCAGTTTCAGGGTTAGAAGTGAAGAAGGATGTTCGAGAAAACGAAAAGTAACTAAATGTCTAGTTTACTTTGTATTTATATTTAGGTTTTAGTTTCCTTTTATATCTAGAAAAAAATTATTGTAAAAGACTTATAGTGGAAGAATGATTAATTTTTGAAAGAGTGGTGATTAGATATTCTATTATTTATATTTAAAAAGTGCATGGGTTGTGGAATGATATTTTATGGTTTAATATATTGGATTATGATTTTTTGTTTATGTTTATATTACATATGAGTCATGTCCTAATGTAATATCCCGAAATTTCACGGCCAGAGTTCATACTCGTGCCGGAGAAAATCGGGTGATAATGAATGAATTGGATGCTTTAAAAATTGTACCTTTTTTTAATCACATTCAGATACATTCATGAAAGTAACATTCACGAGAATTAAATTAACTGTATTGATTATTTCATCAGAGTAAAAGAATTCAGTAAATAATCAAATACCCTCTCAATGGGAGCTTATTACATTTATCGAATTCACAGCGAAAGTATAAAACTAAATCATAAAACTGTCTTCTTATTCTTTCAGTATAATCTTCCATATGGAGATTGTCCTCTAGGTCTTCAATTTATGCATCACTTATATCATCTGTATGGTTGGAGAGGTCAACAACCTACTTATAATGATGATTATCCTTCAAGATTACCAATAATTCAAAATATACATAAAAGTAATATAAATGTTCTAATACGTCCCGTACTCTACAACTACGAGAGGTATCAATAAGCGCAAGCAACCTACATGAGATACATACCTAGCAAAGTATATGCGATTCATCACACTTAACGATCGTCACAATGTGAAAAATTATTAGAATTATCCGGCTCGCCTTGCATCCCATTCTACGGAGATTCATCGACGTGTCCCACGTTTAATATGGTTTTATGCGGTTATCCCAAGACAAATACAATACATAACTGGATAAATTACGTGACACGATTTGTTCATGAAGTAACTATTTATGACATCCAATCCCGAAAGTGATGTAACACGCATTGCAAATTACTTACATCGATTTGTGCACCACTACCCATGAAACATAGAATTACGTTTCACCCCAGGGCCTGCTACTGAAAACACATTACGTCCATGATATCCATTTGATCGCTAGAAGTGGGATTCCCAATATAGTACTTACATCAAAGAGAATGTAAACTGAATCGTGGGGGTTTTGGAGTAACAAGACACATGCTCAAGCTTTTTAAAGGTAGATAGCACAAGGCTAATAAAATAAAGAGAAGAGTGGCAATGGCCAACTCAGTAAAGATAAAAGTGGCAATGGCTAACATAATAAAGAGGAAAGTAGCAATGACTAACTCAACAAAAGGGAAGTGGCAATGGCCAACCCAGTAAAGATAAGAGTAGTGATGACCAACTCAATAAAAGAAGAATGGCAAGGGCCAACTCAATAAATAGATGAGTAGAAAGGGCTAACTCAACAAAATTGGTAAAGGCAAGGGCAAGGCTTGTATCCATCGCCCCACATAAATTCATAAAGATCACATGTAATCAACATTGTACTATAACCCAAAAGGGCAAATAATTGATGGTAAACCATATAATTGTAGGGAGAATTCTCAGTAACATGAAGGCACGTAAAAGACAAGATAAATATAATAGCTTAAATTAATATAAGCTTAAAGGATAAAACCCTCACCTTAAGCTCGACTTAAATCTGACCATGACTTAGTCCAGGACTCAACAAGTCAACTCGGCACACAATCTCTCTCTCTCTCTTTCTTTCTTTCTTTCCTTTCCTTTCTCTTTCTTTCTTTCTTTCCTTTCTCTTTCCTTTTCTTTTCTTTTCCTTTCCTTGTTGATTGGATAAAGGGTCTGGACGGACCAGACTCCCATCCGTAAACTCTATCTCTCCCTCAACTTATTTCTCTTTCTCATTTTTTTCTTATAGAACGAGCAAAGTTATTTATTGTCACGCCCCAAACTCGAAAACCGAGCTCACAAAATTCTCGATCACTGAATCCAGTACCGACAGCCTCCATAGTACCCCATTCTCGGCTCCCAGCATGCATGCGCCAGATTCCGATCTTAGAAGCCTACAAAGAGGATTTTCCAACATACAGTTATCTCGTAAGAAGCATAACCACAAGTATACTCAAATCACAAGAACAACATCATCATCACATATCCACTAATATAATCATTCGAGTACAATGCTGAAAGAAAAATACAAGATAAATGCCAAAAGCTCCAGAAGCTCTGCTGCACACTCCTGCCTCAGCTCAACTGCATCATATCGTCACCTGCACACATCTATTGTGCATAAGCTTATAAAAAGATTAGAGGATGGTGTAAGTGTGTGAGCAGTACATGCATGCTCATAATGTAATATCAGAGTAAATGGAAATACTGGTAAGTCCACGAACCATACAATATCAGAGTAAGCAGAAGTACTGACAAGTCCTATAAAAATATCCTCAACCTAATCCAGGGTATGCGATAAAAAGACATAACAAGCCAATGTCATATACTGAGAAAGTAATGTAGGTCAGTTATGCAAAGCGGAGACATAATGAGTGAAATATTAGATACCGATGATACAATACCATATGCAATTCTGAAGAGCATCAATTACCATCAGCTTCATCTAAGTCATATGAACATAGCAACCCAAAATACCATATGCCAAGGATGTAATGTAATATGCAATATGTAGTGCGAATGAAATGACCAAGCTACAGTGTGAAGTCGAGATGATAGTACGTGATATCACGGGCTATGAGGCCTATCACAAAGGACTTCTATCCAAACCAGTCTCATACCTAAATTTGGATAGATACTCAATGTGGTAAGCTCCTAATCTCAGGTTAGTCGTGCGCCCCCAACCGAAATCCTGGCCATTGCGAAAGTACACATAATAATTAGTTGTGTACCACCGCCGAGTGGATAGTGAATGAATGAATATGCAACTCCTTCTCGATAAGTCCACATATCGGTATTGTTCCTCTCGAAAAATCACCGGGGTCTATTACACTCCAAACTAAATTCTGCCCCATCGCGCGCAACAATGTGAGTGGAAGAGACCTCAATATCCCGAAAAATTTCGTGTAAAGACCCGAGCACCACCTCAATCAGGTTTCTCTTAGGACTCAATCCTTTGGAAGTTAAATGTGAAGTAACTAGTGCTAAACTCGATTACCTGTGAAATTGGTGTCAATCACTTTAAATTCGATCTGTAAGACCCAAAACCTGGAGAATCATTAGCGCTACGTTACCCTGAAATCTAGGATTCAATGCTAAATCCAGTTGCTCTCGGGAGTACTTAGAAACTTTGTATTGGACCTGGACCGTGTGTCGAAAGTCCGATAGCAATGATCTTAGACAATTATGATTACCTTGTTGGGCTTGACAATCACCTCAAAAATTAAGTCCAGATGATGTCCTGAGACGATTTGCTTGAGTCCGGAGTAAAGAGTGTGAGAAATGTGAAATTGTTTAGAAATTAAATATGAATTTAAGAAATCTGAGTCATGTCGCTTGCGCACAGATTTTAAGCATTCTGACCGTTGGATTTTGACCCAAATTTACCCTTGGATCAGGAAGGATGGCCCACACATGTCAAAGTGTTTGTGGCCCTAATCGAGTTTCGGTGACCGTTGAATTGAAATTAGTCCGCTATGAGCGATTTGGAAACCCGATCGGACTGAAAACTTAACTTGCTTAAGATCCAATATTTTTGAGCTTAAGTCCGACCACACTCAGAAAAAAGGACCTCCAGAAACGCTCCATTGGATCGAAATTATAACCTAAGTATACCTTGGTCCTGGGCTATTTCCATCAATTTTAAGCCCATAAAAAGACCTTAAACCCTCACTCTCAAACTCCATACGAATTTTCTAAACCCTAGCTAAGAAAGAGAGAGAAAGAGAGAGAGAAGTTGGTGAATCATCTTGGCATTCTTTCCAGTTAATCGGCGTACTTAATCCTTTGCATCTGAATCGTTATTCCGACGATTCTAATCTCATTCTTGGGTAAGTCAATCAAACCCTAACCTGTTTTGGAGCTTAGAATAGTCTAAGTGTTGATGTAACTAATTTAATTCATGCCTTAGGTTGTCTAGTCACCGTTGACGAAGGCCTATCGTCTAAATCGAATCCGTGGTGCGGACTATATTCGTATAGGTTATGGTTTTCAAGGCTTTCAAAGTCGGTTGATGGTTTATTATTGTTGTGGGTGGAATTTCACATGCAAAATGCGATGTCTATATTGCGTTTCTGATATATGTGAACTATATTGAGATTTGTGTATTCCATGTATGGGTAGAAAGTATCATATACGTATGAAATACGAGCATGTGTTTGCCATGATTAATTGTCATATGTTCGTGCTAGTTGTATGTGTATCAACTCCTTGGCGAAAGGAATTGTCCAAATGTGTGTTATCACCAACATACGTCATGTATGTTGGAATATGTAGTCTAAGTGTTTGTAGAAATGTCTGAATGATCAAGTGTGTAATATATTATCCTGTTTATGGGCGTTGAGAAGAGATTCTCAACTATCTTATTGATGTGTATGATTTCCTACATGCAATTTACATTCTTTGTTTGTTTAAATTCAGGCACTACTTAGGTGTGAATTCATGTTAAGTTGAAATCCATCAAATGCTCACATGCTTGTATGATTGGAATTGTTGTTCTTTTACTGTTCTGAATTGCTGGTATGAATATCTGTTATAATTGAAGGTGTTTGGGACTATGAAATAGTCCAGGAAATCGGTAACGAGCTTTGAGTTCGTGGCTGAGGTTGTTTTCGCCACGTAAGACGTGTTTGACGAACCCGAGTCGTATTAGGGTTGTCGGCAGTGGTTTGGCCACACGGAGTGTTTGCGCACTTCATGTCGTTCAACTCAACGTGCGCTCGTGCTAGTCGAGCTCGTCAAGTAACCCGATTGTCCCGGTGGATGTTCACCATGTATGGACGCTACTGTTTGAATCTAGGGTACCAAACTTACCAGTGCAATCCCGTTAACCATTGTACCTTGATCCGCTAAGACTCATGAGCCGGGCATGGTGGTATGGGACACCGTGGTCGAGCTGTCGGCCTACGCTGGGGCGACGAGCCTCCCCGTAGTGACCAGTGAGCAATTCAGACTCGTGAGCCGATTATGGTGGTATGGGACACTATATTCGTGCTGTCGGCCTACATTGATTGGTGACGAGCCCTTTGTAGTGACCTCGAGCATACCTTGATACTGCATTGAGGCGACGAGCCTTATTGTAGCAACTAAGGTATGATTAGGCATGCATTGATTGGTGACGAGCCCTTTGCGGCCCCAGAACCATAATATCGTATGAGATTGTCAAGCTGACGACCCTAGAATAGATCACTGTTTGGGAATTGATATAAGGAAGGTACCTTAGCTTCCCAATCTTGCTGTTGTATGAAAAAGGACTAATAATAACTTGGTAATCATATTCATGCACCGCATTGCATGTGCCTTAATAGATGGAGAACTGCGGGAGGTTGTCATGCGTCTGTAAGATAAAGACGCCGAGGGAGTGCAGTGAGGACATGCATCATTTTTTCATATATCCTTGTATTAACAAGAGTAATTAGGACATATTTGATTATATTGCCCTATCATTACTGCTTGATTGAATTGATAACATGTTAACTTTTACTGTATAGTTCCACTGAGTTGATCACTCACTCCCACATTCTAGGACGGTGTTTCGACACCAACCAGACTCTGTCTTAGATGCAGATGATGATGCGACTCCTGAGGCAGAGCAGGAGTATGAGGATGATGAGGAGGCGTTCTCCTCTATGCAGTTCTTAGGCGGGTTCATGTGAGTCGTGTCCTGATCTACGAGGATTCAGGGTTTATATTGAAATGGTTTATTTCATTTTAATACTTATATTTTGAGATAAACACTTGTAATTATGACCTGGCCATGACTTAGTCCAGGACTCAGCAAGTCAACTCGGCACACAATCTCTCTCTCTCTCTCTCTCTCTCTCTCTCTCTCTCTCTCTCTCTCTCTCTCCTTTCCTTTCTCTTTCTTTCTTTCTTTCCTTTCTCTTTCCTTTTCTTTTCTTTTCCTTTCCTTGTTGATCAGATAGAGGGTTTGGACGGACCAAACCCCCATCCGTAAACTCTATCTCTCCCTCAACTTATTTCTCTTTCTCATTTTTTTCTTACAGAACGGGCAAAGTTATTTATTGTCACGCCCCAAACTCGGAAACCGAGCTCACAAAATTTTCGATCGCCGAATCTGGTGCCGACAGCCTCCGTAGTACCACATTCTCGGCTCTCAGCATGCATGCGCCAAATTCCGATCCTGGGATCCTATAAGGAGGATTGTTCAACGTACAGTTATCTCGTAAGAAGCATAACCACAAGTATACTCAAATCACAAGAACAACATCATCGTCACATATCCACTAATATAATCATTCAAGTACAATGCTGAAAAGAAAATATAAGATAAATGCCAAAAGCTCCAGAAGCTCTGCTGCACACTCCTGCCTCAACTCAACTGCATCATATCGTCACCTACACGCATCTATTATGCATAAGCTTATAAAAAGATTAGAGGGTGATGTAAGTGTATGAGCAATATATGCATGCTAAGAATGTAATATCAGAGTAAATGGAAATACTGGTAAGTTCATAAATCATACAATATCAGAGTAAGTAAAAATACTAGCAAGTCCATAAAATATCAACAATCTCATCCAGTATATGCGATGAAAAGACATAACAAGACGACGTTATAAACTAAGAAAGTAATGGTAGTCAGTTATGCAATGCGGAGACATAATGAGTCAAATATCAAATATTGATGATGCAATACCATATGCAATTCTGAAGGGCTACAAATACCATCAGCCTCATCTGAGACATATGAATGTAGAAACATAGCAACTCAAAATGTCATATGCCAAGGATGTAATGCAATATGCAATATGTGGTGCGAATGAAATGACTAAGCTGCAATGTGAAATTGGGATGATAATACGTGGTATCGCAGGCTATGGGGCCTATCACAAAGGACTTCTATACAAACCAGTCTCATACCTAAATTTGGATAATTAGTCTCAATGTGGTAAGCTCCTGATCTTAGGTTAGTCACGCGCCTCAACCGAAATCCTGGCCATTGCGACAGTACACATAAAATTAGTTATGCACCACCAACTCGAGTGAATAGTGAGTGAATGAATATGCAACGCCTTCTTGATAAGTCCACATATCAGTATTGTTCTTCTCTAGGAAATCACTGGGGTCTATTACACTCCAAACCAAATTGCCGCCCCATCGTGCGCAACAAGGTGAGTGGAAGAGACCTCACTATCTACCTGCCAATATTGAACCCGGCTCGCCGATAGCAGACCCATTCCCCGAGCTAGTCAAACTCAGCCTAACTTTGCCCCCTCCTCTTGGGCAGGTAAGGCTGCACCCCCTTCTAACCAACCACGACACAGTGGGAGACGTAGCCTAAAGGTATACGACCCTCATGTGTTCATGCATCCACTCGGTATGGACGTTGGAGCAACATTTAGAACCAAGAGGGTTTAGAAACTTTCACCTAGGGATATGTATAGCACCCCATGTAAAACAGATTTTCAGTGTCCCATCTAGCCATCCACGATATACCTGTGGAGGCTACGACCCTAATGTCGCTAGGGCGTACGGTAATCATAATCACATAATGCGAGATGCATGAGTCACACAGTCCAATCATGCATCAATCCTGCGCATACCGTGCACTCATATGGGGCAACTCTGCCTATCAGAGAGTCCTATGAATAACCTGTCCTATGGCATATGCAATGACCAACCATATCTCATAACAAACATACAGATGATGCATATGGGCATGTATTATGATGTTATGCTGTCACATACTCATAATCGGTATCAATAACCGGCATCAACAATCGGCCTCGACAATTTAAACATTTAACCAACATTGCCCCCAAGGAATGGCCCACATAGAGCCTAACATATAGTGGACCCATGGCCTCACACAAGGGTCTTACTCAAGAGCTTAATACACATCACGATGGCCCTCTCATATGGGCCTAATATGCATCACAATGGGCTCCATTGCCTGACCCTCAAATGCACTATAATAAGCCTCATTACATAGGCCTTATATAAATCACATTAGGCCTTAAACACGAGCTGAATACACATCATAATGAGCCTTAAATATGGGCCGCATATACATCACTTTAGGCCTCAATATTCGGCCTTGACAATCGGCCTCGATAATCGACCTCGGCAAATCGAAATCGGCCTCTACAATTAGAATCGGCCTCGACAATTGGCCTTGATAATCGGCCTTAACAATTGAAATCGACCTCGACAATTAAAATCGACCTCGACAATCAAAATCAGCCTCGACAATCAGAATCAGCCTCGACAATCAGAATTGGCCTCGACAATCGAAATCAACCTCGAAAATCTGACTTGGCCTCGACAATCGGAATCAGCTTCGACAATCAGAATCAGCCTCGACAATCAGAATCAGAATCGGCCTCGACAATCGACCTCGACAATCGGAATTGGCCTCAGTAAATCGGAATCGGAATCAGCCTTGACAAATGGGCCCTTCGTAACCATCAGAGAATCTTGAGAATGGCCTAACAACGCACTTAATCGGAAAGTCGACAATCGTGAATCACAATAATCGCCCGATAATCGGCATCTAACAATCAATGCACCCAACAACCTACAAGTCAAACATAAGTGGGCCCATAGATAATAGCATCAAGGCCTCATTTAAAATCGGCCCTCATATGGCCATCATCATCAATCGGCCCGATAACATCAACCATCTGATGAATGGGGCCCATTATCAAAACCCAATCGTGATGAGAATGAGTCTAAACAGGCCTAAGGAAAGGTCACAATATGGGCCATCATTGCCCATCAATATGGACATCTAACCAACATTGCTCCTACGGAGTGACCTACATAAGGTCAAACATATAGTGGGCCTATAGCTTTACATACAATCACGATGGGCCTCATTTACATCACATCGGCATCATCATATGGGCCAACATACATCACATCAGGCCTTGAATACACAACAGGTGGGCCTTGTACCTGGGCCTCAAATATATCATATGGGCCTCATCACACGGGCCTCAATGCTAAGCCTCATATATCGAGTGGGCCTCATTACATGGGCCTAACAATACAAACGGGTGGGACCCACCCATAGGCCAAAATACATCATGATGGGCCGCACCAATGGGCTTCATGTATATCAAATAGGCCGCACCAATGAGCCTCATGTATATCAAATCGGGCCGCGCCAATGGGCCTCATGTACATCAAATCGGGCCGCGCCAATGGGCCTCATGTATATCAATCGGGCCCACCCTTATGTATTTTTTAGATCTGACCTATTCATAAGTTAACATACAGGTAGATGAAGTGAAAACAAATATCGACTTAATTGGAAACTACTGTGGCCCTTAAAAGTTTGAACGGTGGATGTCACTGTCCACTATTTAAATGGTGGGGTCCACTTGAACTTTAGATCTGACTCGTCCTTGCACTCATGCCATACAATGATATCTCAAAATGTTTGGACGGTATGGATACAGGGTGTGCATCATGGTGGGCCCCACCGTCCAAACAGTGGACGGTGTAGAAATACATACATCAATGTGGGCCTGCGGGCTTGCTGCCGTCAAGAGGAGCAGGTATATAGTTGTTGTACGTGTAGCTTGCTGCACTAATAAGGCAGAGGTGGGTCTCACATAGGGCCCACCATCATGTATATATTATATAATATAATATAATATATATATTAACGTCTAGGCCTGGATGGCCTGAACAGTGATATATACTATATATAATATATATAATATATTAATATATATATATATATATATACACACACATCAAGGTGTATCCCACAAACGAATAGTGCATTTATTTAAAATATGAATAAATATTATTTTTTATAATTTCAAAAATATTTGTATTTGAAAATAAATAAATGAGTCTGGTTGAAGTTAAGACCAGCTAACACTCATAATATATATATATATATATATATATATATATATATATATATATATATATATATATATATATATATATATATATATATATATATATATATATATATTATTTTTTATTTATTTTACCGTGGTTTTTCATAGGTGGGGCGCACATCAAGATAATCAAGTCTGTCTGTTACGTACTCTGGCTCGTGACACATCTAACAAGTCCAATATGCAACATATTTTGACGCAGAGAAACCTCACAGCGGGCCCGAACAGTTTAACACTATTAAAATAGTATTTTGATGGTGTTGCCTACAAGAGATTTGGATTAGCCTGGATAAAACAGATGGACGGCGTCGATAACATACATAAATCATGGTGGGCCACACCGATTAGGGTGGATGGATGGGGTGGATTAGGATAAATACATCAAGGAGGGCCCCACTCACACGTGTGGGTTGGGCCACGTCTTATATGGGCGGTTGGGATGACATATAAACATCATGGTGTGTCCCACATGGATGGGGTTCACTGGTAGATGGCTTGGATGTAAACATCATGGTGGGCCACACATCTCATCATCATCATTACCATACAAAAAGAAAAAAAAGAAAGAGAAAAAAAGGAGAGATCGGATGGTGATGGAGGGACCCCGCCACTATGGGCCCTCCATGATCACAATACATACATAAAAAAATGGGTCCCATCACAAGTGGGCCTTCTAATAGAAAATCAATGGTGGATCACCCACCTATTGGCCTCCTTCTTGGTCCGATGGAACGCCGAACTCATTGGCTTTGATTTTAACGGAAAATGATGAAGTTTTGATGGTTGAGATGGGAGATGAGAGGGTAGGAAGTGGGCCACATTAGAGCTTCTCCATGAGAGCTTGGGAAGCTCATACGTTGGAGCTTGGTTTGCTTGGGAATGGGTTTGAGAAATGAGAGAGAGAGGGTTGTAAGGATAAAGAGAGAGGGATGGGTGATGGATGAGGTGAGTGATGGGTGTGTAAGAACTTCGTTGACTTTTGGGGTAATTTGTATAAGAGGGGTATGGGTTGTGTAAGGAATTGTTGACTTATGGGGTTGCTTGGGGATGGGGTGTGAGGTGATGTGTACTTGGTTGAGGTGATTGATTGATTGATTGATTGATGCGACATGTTGTAGAGATTCTCTCAGAATTTGTATGTAGGTGTTTTTCTCAAACTGAATGCGGGCCCACATCTCCTGGCCTGGGTATCGGACTAGTGTGCGAGATGCGACATCGGAACCGCGGTGACGGTGCGGTCGCTAAGGTACAAGTCTTGGGTTGAGTCGACTCTGAAATATGGGATACGACTTAGGATCACGTGCAGCTGCTGATTATAGATCGCAGGTTGTCAGAATTCGACCAGGAGAACCGCGGAAGCCTATGGAACAGTACGGGCTAGGATACGGGTCTTACATTTATAGTCGGTCCGAATCTGAAATTCCTTACGTAGTTTGATTCTGGAAGTTTCTTGCGAAACTTTGGTTGTGTAGGCTGTAACGTCAGGTT
This sequence comes from Magnolia sinica, assembly GCF_029962835.1. Taxonomy (NCBI): domain Eukaryota; kingdom Viridiplantae; phylum Streptophyta; class Magnoliopsida; order Magnoliales; family Magnoliaceae; genus Magnolia; species Magnolia sinica. The sequence continues at coordinate 68,548,793 of NC_080582.1, forward strand.
TTGGTTTATGCGGCGCAGCATGGCTGGGACCTTGTTTTCTTTGGATCTTCTTTCTTTCCGATTTTATCTGGCTGCTGGGCATCTGATGGCCCATCAACGGATCATCTTGGACCCAAGATCAACGGTTCTCAACTGAGAAGCTGATTCTGTTTTTCATGGCCAATCGGATCTCTTCCATCTTTCCATCTTCTTATTTATAACAGATGAGTCGGATTGACTGTGGGATGCTCCCTGGTCTGTTGGATCTTTGTCCAGATCACGCCATCTTCTACAAGCATGATACCGTTTAAATGGCCTGATTTAATTGTGTTTGTGATGCAGAGTGTATTTACAAGCCTGGACTGAAAAAGGGTGGTAAATGCATGGATTTGACGCTCCAGGAACACCAAGGCAAGGACCGGATCCTAGACGACCAAGAGCGACGGAATTATACACCAGGAGTTCGCGGAAATCGAGGAATTGAAGCTCAAGTGACCTGAAAAGTGTCCAGAATGCAAGATCATGGGGTTCCTACCATCTGATCAGTTTAAAACTTCATACGTGGCCTGAGGACCATAAACAAACCGTACATGTCGAATCTCAGCTCCCGGATCCCTGTGGAAGTGGCTCAATAGACACTTTAGCCACTAAAACCGTGATTTGGGGCCCACTTGCTATCTGGATGTGCCTCAACTTCGCTCTCCACGATTAAAAGGATATGAGAAAAGAGATGAACGGAACAGATCTTGCATATACATCCAAGTACACCCCACCTTGAGTGGCGTGCACATCCAACACATGCACACTCGCTGTGCACCGGAAGAACTGGACCGGTCAGCAGGCGCTGACGACTGGGTTTTGACGGTGGGCCCCACCCATCATTTCATTGGATGATCTGACCCATTCAGTCGACTCAGGGAATGGAGAAGACTCTCTGCTAGCTTTCCTTTTTGGCCCATGCACGTGTATGCATGTGGATAAACGTCAGATGGACGGCGGAGTAAGCAAACTTGTGGACCACACCGATTCTCTCCAAAAAATACTTATTTCCGGAGGGTTTTTCGTCCTGAACCTAGTGGACGGAATGGAGTTCTCAAAATACATCACTGTGGGGTCCACCGACCATCACAGCGCTCAACGCGCAGGCTCTGTTTCGCAACAGAGCCTGCGGTGGATCGTTGTGGGCCACTCTCTGAGGTGATTGGTTCAATCGGGACCGTCTAGTGGATTCCAAAGAGGCTTGGAACCATCACCTAGGTGGAATTTTTCTAGGAAGCAACGTGTAGCGGATTTCGACCGCCGAAACTCATGATGGACGGCGGAATACAATATCCAGTGGGCCATACAAGAGCCTGCCAAAATCACTCTTTCCTGACTGGATTTCCACGAGGATTCTAATGGACGGCGTGGATCTCGTTGACAGTCCCGATCGTGGGCCTCACCAAACATCAGCGCAAAGCAGGATGCGCAGTTACGTTCTGCGAACGTCTGAGATAGCCGATAGCTGATCTTGTGTCCCAGCAGCCCACGAACGCAAGAGAGGCAGAGTCCCACTAGGAGTCTGCTGCGAATGGAGAGGAGCAGAGGCGGACAGCTGCATAAGAGGGAGAGGCTTTGGACGTGGAAGGTGTTCTGAAAGGAGTTTGGGCTGCTGGTGCTCGGTCGTGGGTCTGGGTTCAAGAAAGAGAAACAGAGAGGGAAAGGGAGCAGAAGGGAGGCTGCTGCTGAACATGGTTGCTGCTGGACATGGCTGAGACGTGAACAGCGGAGGAGTTGGAGTTTTGGACGGTTGAAGAAAGGCTGGGCGTGGCGTGGGTTTTCTCTTCTTCCTTCTTATTCTTTTCTTTTCCTTTTTTTTATTTTTTATTTTGTTGCTTTTGTTAGCCCAGTCATGTGTGGCTAAACCTCTTAGCTAGGGCTAAGAGGTGAAGCCTGTAGCGAGATGGGAGAGTTTATTCTATGCAAGTAAATTAAATTTCTGAACTTAATTTGATTTAGTTGATTATTATAAGGAATATTTTTATTAGTCTTTAATGGTCTGTTGTGACTGAAATTACAATAAGTTTGCAATGGCTTTGAATATTTCTTTTCCCTTTTTATGTTTATGACATCAGGAAGCCCTGTTGTTCACCATTGTCCCATGGGCATGGTAGGATGATAGTACCTTCCTGATCTTCGTACATTGTTGATTGGTTGGTAATTAGTTTAATCCTGTTGTTTGCTGTGTCTCCTGGGCATGGTTAGATGATGGAATCCATTCTAATTCATATACCTTTCATCTCTTGAAAACCAAATCAAGTAAGTTCAGTTTGAATTCCATAATCATTGATGCAGGCATAAGATCTCCCTGATCTCTACAAGTGGTTCCTCTGAATCCCTAGTTTCCTTCCCCTGAATTCCTTAAAGTTTTAGATAACTATTCCACAATTATTTCTTAAATTCTATTTGGTTCAGATCGCATCCTAGACTAGTCCTATTTCTACTTAGTTTCAGGAAACGTACAGGTATCAGTCTCTGTGGATTCGACCTCGGTCTTACCGAGTTTATTACTACATCACAACCCTATACTTGGGGAGTGAACAAGTTTTTGGCGCCGTTGCCGGGGATTAACGGTTACATTCTTTAGTTTTAGAATTAAGTTATGATTAGGATTTTACTTACTTTAGGATAGAAGTTGTTATTTTATTTTATTCTATTTTTAGAACATAACTTGTTTCTTGTTTTATAGGATCTGGACATAAGTTTCTAAATTGGTAATTCCTTCCTAATCTCTCTACTTTTTCATATTTTTAGAATTAGGGTTTAAATTTTAGAAATTTTCTAATTCTAGTATCCTCCCTTCGTAGGAAATAGTTTATTTTTAGAATTTAGGTTATTTCTTTCCCTTCTTAGAAATTAACTTTCTATTTTTGTTTTATTTTAGTAACTTTCTAATTCTGACACTTTTAGAATCTAATTTTGTTTCTTAATTTATTTTTAGAATTCTTTAGAAACTAACCTTCCTATTTTGTAGGCCTTTAAGATAGAAATCTCTAATTCGGTACACTCCTTCCCTACTTTCTATTTTTCAATTCTCTTTTAGTAATCTACTTTCTAGTTTAGGACTCTCTTAACTTATTTTAGAAATTTTCACTTTCTTTTAGGAATTCTTTCTTTTAGAAGCTAGTTCACTTCTATCTTTCTTTTAAAGAATTGTTCTTCTCTTTTAGAATCTAACTTATTTTATTTTGCAGGTTTTAACTCAGGACTCCAATTTGGTAATTTCTTTCCAACTCTCTCTTTCTTGCTAGATTTTCCTAGGGTTAAGTTTTTAATTGAGGGTTGCGAGTGTTTTCATGCCCAAGTGGGCCCGTGACGACACTCGACGTCTCTTGATCAAGGAGGATTGGTTGAGGGGTTGACTATCCATCTCGGACTAGACACCGCTCGAAATCCCCGGAGTTAACTGAGGTTATGGCTGAAGACCAACCTCCTCCACTTCCACCCGGGTGGAGGATACCCAAGATGAGAATGAGGTGCAACAGCACCCCCGCCTCGTACTTTACGAGATTATCTACAACCGGCGGGAGTGAGTATGCCCTCATGCATGATTTTTCCTGAAAACACAGACAAATGGACATCAAGCCGGGAGTTATCCAACTCCTTCTCAAATTCCATGGACTTGAATCAGAAAGTCCATATTTACATTTGAAAGAGTTCGATGAGATTATAGCTACATTATGTTTTCCTAATGTATCTGAGGATACAATTAGGCTGAAACTCTTTTCTTTTTCCTTAAAAGAGAAAGCTAAGACGTGGTTACATTCACTGCGTCCTAGATCCATTGGCACATGGAACGACATGCAGAGGGAATTCATAAAAAAATTCTTCCCACATCATAAAACGATTACCCTCAGAAAAGCAATCATGAACTTTGCCCAAAAGGAAGATGAAACATTCTTCCAATGTTGGGAAAGATTCAAAGATTTGGTCAATTCATGCCCACAACACGGATTTGAAACGTGGCGCATTACAAATTTTTTCTATGATGGACTGACATCTTCCATGCGCCAAATGGTCGAGACAATGTGTAATGGAGAGTTCATCAACAAAGATGTTGACGAGGTATGGGATTACCTCGATAGTCTCGCTGAAAAAACACAATCATGGGACTATTACCCAATGGCGAACACCACGTCTAGGCCGACTCAATTAAAGGAGAAAGGTGGATTATATCTCTTGAAAGAAGAGGATGATCTCAAGTGTAAAGTGACTACGCTCATAAGGAAAGTTGAGGCCATGGAAGGAAAGAAGGATAAGGTCAATGAAGTTGTTTGCGGCATCTGTGATTGCAACATTCACACAACTGAAAATTGTCCTACAATACCTGCCTTTCGAGGAGTGTTGAATGAACAAGCCAATGCCGTAAATAATTATCAAAGACCTTTTACTGGACCTAACTCCAACACATACAATCCTGGCTGGAAAAATCATCCAAACTTTAGTTGGAGGAATGGACAAACGGCGACTCCTCCAGGGGTCTGCAAGCAAAATCCAACTCCAGTGACACCTCGAGAGGAACCGGGTCCCACTCCCATACAAGAGCCGGCTCAGGGCAATGCGGGAATTACAGATTTTATGCAAAGATAGATTCTCGTATGACGGTTATAGAAAAGGGGATGCTTCTGCACAACCTCTCCCCAATCCTAAACCGCGAGACGAGAATAATGATCCCAGCTCTTCAAATCGGATGGGGCATGCTAAATCCATCACCACTCTTAGGAGTGGGAAGATCATTGATAAAACTTTTCCGGTTAGGCCCGAAAGCCTAAGGACCCGTAAGAGGACAACAATGATGGATCCAATAATGCCCCACAAAAAGTAGAACCGAACTTCTAGAGAAGCCGGTTGCTCCATTCCCTCAACGGTTGGTTTCACCAAAACCTCTCTCTAACTCTCGGGATATCCTAGAGGTGTTGAAACAGTGAAAGTCAACATTCCTCTACTTGATGTCGTTAAACGATACCTTCATATGCTAAATTCTGAAAGACTTATGCACGACTAAAAGACGGAATCTTCTTGACCGAGAAAGTGAGTGCCATCCTCAAGCAAGACGTGCCACAGAAATTCAAGGATCCCGGTAGCCCAACCATATCATGTGTAATCGGGAACCATCGAATTGATCACGCACTTCTTGACTTAGGAGCGAGCGTCAATCTGATTCCCTACTCGGTATACAAACAGTTAGGTTTGGGTGAATTAAAACCCACCCTAACCACACTACAACTTGCTGATCGCTCTGTTCGTGTACCAAGAGGGATAATTGAGGATGTGTTAGTCCAGGTCGATAGATTTTACTACCCTGTAGATTTTATCATCCTGGACACCGAACCCATCAATAACATGAGCACTCAGATTCCCGTCATTCTTGGTCGCCCATTCCTTGCCACGTCAAATGCAATTATCAATTGCAGGAATGGTATCATGACTATGTCTTTTGGAAATTTGACATTGGAGTCAAACATTTTTTTCAATAACGGCAGCAACGCAGAGGATGATGACGATTTCCACGACATTAACATGATTGACTCTTTCGTGGAAGATACGACACCTCTAACCTTATCCTCCGACCATCTGGAGACGTGCCTGGCCCACTCCCATGATTTCGATGATGACATGATTAGGGAGACATGTGCCTTGCTTGATACTGCACCGGTACTTGAAGTTAACCGGTGGAGGCCACAATTTGAAGAATTACCACAAACCGATACAGTGCCTCTACCGTCTAACCTCAAGCCGCCGAAGCTTGACCTAAAACCTTTGCCCTCTGATTTGAAATATGCATATTTAGGTCAAGATGAGACATACCCGGTGGTGATCTCTGCCCACCTGGAGAAAGAACAGGAGAGTATGCTTATATCTACTCTCATTGAGCATAAAGGAGCCCTGGGATGGACGATAGCGGACCTCAAAGGAATCGATCCCTCGATTTGTACTCATCACATATACCTTGAGGATAATGCAAAAACCGCTCGGCAACCACAACGTAGACTAAATCCCAACATGAAGGAAGTGGTTAAGGCCGAGGTTCTTAAACTATTGGATGTGGGTATTATATACCCTATATCTGATAGTCAATGGGTGAGTCCAACTCAAGTGGTCCCTAAGAAGTCCGGAATCACCATCGTAGCCAATGCTAATAATGAACTCGTGCCAACTAGAGTCACTACTGGTTGGAGAATGTGCATTGACTACAGGAAGTTGAATACCGTCACGAGGAAAGACCACTTTCCTTTACCATTCATTGATCAGATCCTAGAAAGGTTAGCTGGTCATTCCTATTATAGTTTCCTTGACGGGTATTCGGGCTACAACCAGATAGAGATAGCCCCTGAAGACCAGGAAAAGACCACATTTACATGTCCCTATGGCACCTTTGCCTATCGAAGGATGCCATTCGGACTATGTAATGCCCCTGCCACTTTTCAGCGATGTATGCTTAGTATTTTTTCTGACATGGTGGGGCAATATCTAGAGGTCTTCATGGACGACTTCTCTGTTTATGGTCCATCTTTCAGCAAATGCTTGGAAAGTCTTAAATGTGTGCTGAAAAGATGTGAAGAAAAGAACTTGGTACTTAATTGGGAGAAGTGTCATTTCATGGTTCAGAAGGGAATTGTCCTTGGGCATATCATCTCGTCCAAGGGAATCGAGGTAGATAAGGCAAAAATCGATCTTATCTCTAACCTACCTCCACCCAAGAACATTAGAGACGTGCGATCCTTCTTAGGACACGCAGGATTTTACAGGCGATTCATAAAGGACTTTAGTCTCCTCTCTCGTCCTTTATGCACTCTTCTTCAAAAGGATGCTCCGTACGAGTGGACTGAGCAATGCCAGGAAGCTTTCACCAAGCTTAAGGGCACGTTAACCACTGCACCTATCATGCAGCCACCCGACTGGAGCCTTCCTTTTGAGCTTATGTGCGACGCTTCTGATTATGCTCTTGGGGCGGTCCTAGGCCAGAGAAAAGATAAGAGGCCCTACGTCATTCATTACGCAAGTAGAACTTTAAATTCTGCCCAGGTGAACTACTCGACTACGGAAAAGGAACTCTTAGCCGTAGTGTTCGCCTTGGACAAATTTAGGTCCTACCTGATTGGATCCAAGATCATTATCTATACAGATCATGCGGCACTGAAGTATCTTCTTTCTAAGAATGATTCTAAGCCCCGTTTGATACGATGGATCCTTCTACTCCAAGAATTTGATTTGGAAATTAAAGATAAAAAGGGAGTAGAGAACGTAGTGGCCGATCACCTTTCTCGCCTTAATACCTCTGAGTCCCTTGAGGCGACCCATATCAACGATATGTTCCCTGATGAACAACTGTTCAGAGTCTCCCGTTCACCTTGGTTCGCTGATATTGCTAATTATCTTGCTACAGGCGCCATACCGACACAATGATGCGAAGATAAGAAGAAATTTTTCACCGAGGTGCGCAACTTTTCTCGGGATGATCCTTATTTATTTAAATATTGCCCGACCAAATTCTAAGGAGATGTGTACCGGACGATGAGCATGTGTCATTTTCTTCCGTCACTCTCAGGCCCATGGTAGTCACTTTTCGCTAAAAAGACCACGGCCAAGATCTTGCAGTGTGGCTTTTATCGGCCCACTATGTTTAGGGACACTCATGAGTTTTGCAAAGCTTGTGAGCGTTGTCGAAATTGGGAGCATTGTCCCATCAAGTATGATGCCTTTGAATCCCATTCTTATCATTGAAGCATTTGATTCTTTGGGGCATAGATTTCATGGGACCATTCCCCAATCGTTTGGAAATCAGATATTTTGCTCGCCGTGGATTATGTCACTAAATGGGTCGAAGCGATTCCGTGTCGAAAGAATGACCATCGCACGGTCATTAAATTCCTAAAAGAAAACATCCTTTCTCGATTCGGAACGCCTCGAGCCATCATTAGTGATGGGGGCTCACACTTCTGTAATAGACCATTTGAGAGCTTAATGAAGAAATACGGTATCTCTCATAAGGTAAGCACCCCATACCATCCACAGACAAGTGGACAAGCTGAGATTTCCAATAGGGAGATCAAACACATTTTGGAGAAAACGGTTAACCCAGATCGTAAGGATTGGTCAATCCGATTGACCGATGCCTTATGGGCATACCGTACTGCATTTAAAACTCCTATTGGAATGTCTCCCTTTAGACTTGTCTATGGGAAGGCTTGTCACTTGCCTGTGGAGCTGGAACATAAAGCGTCCTGGGCGATCAAAAATCTTAATTTCACTCTGGACAACGCTGGCCGCTACGCAAACTTCAATTGAATGAACTTGAAGAAATCCGTAATGATGCGTACGATAATTCGAGAATTTACAAGGACAAGATGAAAGCATTTCATGACCAACACATTTTGTGAAAATCATTCACGCCCGGTCGAAGGTCCTTTTGTACAATTCTCAATTACATCTCTTCCCGGGTAAGCTTCGATCTCGTTGGACCGGCCCCTACATTGTTGTTACAGTTTTTCCTCATGGGGCCGTTGAGATAAGAGATCCCGACAATGGCAAGGAGTTTAAAGTCAATGGCCATCGATTAAAACCATTTGTCGAGAAATTTGATTCGAGGACATGTCCATGCCTCGACTGCTCCTGTGTACCGGATTGATCTCCTAGTCTTTGGCGGACCCAGGTTATCAAGATTGATTAATTCATGGTCCATTCTTGTCTAGTTGAAGACGTTAAACTTAGCGCTCCTAGGACGCAACCCAAATTTTCATTCCATTTCACTTTTCTCATTCATTAGTTCAATGTTTGTGGGTAGCATTGCCGCAAACCCTCACGAGACTACAACTCGTCCACTAGGGGAAACCTAGGGGTTTAAAGGCTTGTTGCATACGCTAAATGCAATCGATAGCACCTACGAAAGTGGTATAGGTAGGATTGTATTTTTGTTATTTTATTTTACTTCTGTTGGTTTCTCTCTTGTGCTGACTGCTCTTACGTAGAAATCTTTGAAAAGCCTCTTGATTCTTTCATCCAGGTATTATCTTTCCATCACTTCTTATTTACTTTTTGTCCCATGTACATCGCATGCTTATTTCTTTTACATTGAGGACAATGTAAATTTTAGGTTGGGGGTGGGAGATTAGGTCACATAATCAGCATTTTCTTGGTCTTGTACAAAAGTTGTGAAAATTTTAAAAATTTTCTGACATTTTGTTGAATTTGAAGTGATTTTGATAACCATCTTGGATTTAAAATTACAAGATAAGTGAAGTTCGTAATTTATGACTCTTAGATTCAGTTATCTATTATATTAGATTTCACAATTAAGTTTGAAGTATTAATCTATAATTGGAAGTTTTAAACATTGATTGAGTTATGAGTTCACATGTCACATCTCGCTTTCACATTAAGATTTCAGTTTGATATTAAAGGGTTAACTTGGTAATCACTAAGCATGTAAGGAACCAGCTTGGGAAAATTGCCCGTCATGAAAAAAAAAAAAAAAAGAAGAAAGAGATACCTTTGGAAAAGGTTAGGCGAATAATTTTCACCATAGGTTTGCTCCCTATAGGTGTGGATTCAATTCTCCTCTCCCTCGGAAAAAAAAAAAAAAAAAAAAAAAAAAAAAAAAAAAAAAACTGAAAGGCAAATTCTGGTTTAAGTTTTGAGTGTCCTAAATACTGTTTTGATTATCAATGTTATCATAAAAATTATCCATTGGATTTCTTAATGATGATAAGCCGAGATTTTATTATACACTCATGATACTCATCGTTTAGAATTGTTCTAATTAATGCATAAATACTTTAAAGTTGATTATGAAATTTATTGTGCACTTGATTCCAGGAGGAAGTAATATCCAACATTCATGCATCTTAGAATTTTCGAATCTAGACTGTTTTTAAAAAAAAAATAAAAAAATCGCTTAAGTTCATAAAAATTGTCCTGTATTTCTCAACTTATTTTTCGCATACTTTGCTCGGGACTAGCAAAATGTTGGTTGGGGGTTGTGTTGAGGGTCAAATATTGCATATCAGACCCAGTTGTTGCATAGTTTTACAAGCATGATACCGTTTAAATGGCCTGATTTAATTGTGTTTGTGATGCAGAGTGTATTTACAAGCATGGACTGAAAAAGGGTGGTAAATGCATGGATTTGACGCTCCAGGAACACCAAGGCAAGGAACGGATCCTAGAAGACCAAGAGCGACGGAATTATACACCAGGGGTTCGCGGAAATCGAGGAATTGAAGCTCAAGTGACCTGAAAAGTGTCCAGAATGCAAGATCATGGGGTTCCTACCATCTGATCAGTTTAAAACTTCATACGTGGCCTGAGGACCATAAACAAACCGTACATGTCGAATCTCAGCTCCCGGATCCCTGTGGAAGTGGCTCAATAGACACTTTAGCCACTAAAACCGTGATTTGGGGCCCACTTGCTATCTGGATGTGCCTCAACTTCGCTCTCCACGATTAAAAGGATATGAGAAAAGAGATGAACGACAGATCTTGCATATACATCCAAGTAGACCCCACCTTGAGTGGCGTGCACATCCAGCGCATGCACACTCGCTGTGCACCGGAAGAACTGGACGGGTCAGCAGGCGCTGACCCGATCCATCTCCTCAACAGAGACAGCGAGCGGACGCTGTTCGTCCGGTTTCACGTAGTGGGCCCCATCAATCGCAGTTTTCGATGATCTGAACCGTCCAATGCTCTGAAAGGTGACCAACACCGTCGCCTAGCTTTCCTTTTTGGCCCATGCACACACACAAAGGCAGAGTACCTGATAAACGTCAGATGGACGGCGGAGTAAGCAAACTTGTGGACCACACCGATTCTCTCCAAAAAATACTCATTTCCTGAGAGTTTTTCGTCCTGAACCTAGTGGACGGAATGGATTTCTCAAAATACATCACCGTGGGGTCCACCGACCATCACAGCGTTCAAACGTGCAGGTCTGTTTCGCAACAGAGCCTGCGGTGGATCGTTGTGGGCCACTCTCTGAGGTGATTGGTTCAATCGGGACCGTCTAGTGGATTCCAAAGAGGCTTGGAACCATCACCTAGGTGGAATTTTTCTAGGAAGCAACGTGTAGCGGATTTCGACCGCCGAAACTCATGATGGACGGCGGAATACAATATCCAGTGGGCCATACAAGAACCTGCAAAAATCACTCTTTCCTGACTGGATTTCCACGAGGATTCTAATGGACGGCGTGGATCTCGTTGACAGTCCCGATCGTGGGCCTCACCAAACATCAGCGCAAAGCAGGATGCGCAGTTACGTTCTGCGAACGTCTGAGATAGCCGATAGCTGATCTTGTGTCCCAGCAGCCCACGAACGCAAGAGAGGCAGAGTCCCACTAGGAGTCTGCTGCGAATGGAGAGGAGCAGAGGCGGACAGCTGCATAAGAGGGAGAGGCTTTGGACGTGGAAGGTGTTCTGAAAGGAGTTTGGGCTGCTGGTGCTCGGTCGTGGGTCTGGGTTCAAGAAAGAGAAACAGAGAGGGAAAGGGAGCAGAAGGGAGGCTGCTGCTGAACATGGTTGCTGCTGGACATGGCTGAGACGTGAACAGCGGAGGAGTTGGAGTTTTGGACGGTTGAAGAAAGGCTGGGCGTGGCGTGGGTTTTCTCTTCTTCCTTCTTATTCTTTTCTTTTCCTTTTTTATTTTTTATTTTGTTGTTTTTGTTCCATTCATGTGTGGCTAAACCTCTTAGCTAGGGCTAAGAGGTGAAGCTGTAGCGAGATGGGAGAGTTTATTCTATGCATTTAATTTAAATTTCTGAACTTAATTTGATTTAGTTGATTATTATAAGGAATATTTTTATTAGTCTTTAATGGTCTGTTGTGACTGAAATTACAATGGGTTTGCAATGGCTTTGAATATTTCTTTTCCCTTTTTATGTTTATGACGTCAGGAAGCCCTGTTGTTCACCATTGTCCCATGGGCATGGTAGGATGATAGTACCTTCCTGATCTTCGTACATTGTTGATTGGTTGGTAATTAGTTTAATCCTGTTGTTTGTGTCTTCTGGGCATGGTTAGATGATGGAATCCATTCTAATTCATATACCTTTCATCTCTTGAAAACCAAATCAAGTAAGTTCGGTTTGAATTCTGTAATCCTTGATGCAGGCATAAGATCTCCCCGATCTCTACAAGTGGATCCTCTGAATCCCTAGTTTCCTTCCTCTGAATTCCTTAAAGTTTTAGATAACTATTCCACAATTATTTCTTAAATTCTATTTGGTTTAGATCGCATCTTAGGCTAGTTCTATTTCTCTCTAGTTTCAGGAAACGTACAGGTATCAGTCCCTGTGGACTCGACCTCGGTCTTACCGAGTTTATTACTACATCACAACCCTATACTTGGGGAGTGAACAATGGGACTGGTCTGTTGGATCTTTGTCCAGATCACGCCATCTTCTAGTGGATGAGGTTTCTGGATGTCTTATATGTGTGAAACGCGGAGGTGTGGTTTGCGTAAGAGAATGTGGTGTATACCGAATTCTCCTCCTCCTAGTGTCTCTCTCGGACGACGTAGGTACGGTCAGACCTGAGATTTTGAACGGCTCAGATCAGCGAAGTTTTCATCGTAAGGATGATGGGAGTAGTTACGTTTTTGCGTTGGGTTGGTGCGGCACTTCGTTCGGGCGGACTGTCGTGCACAACTACATCTCTTGCGTAGGAAATCCTAGAGTTTCCTTGCCATTGGGAGGGCATTGGATCTGGTGGATGGTTTGGATCATTCGAACGGATCGAAATGGTGGGCCACTGACATCTCAACCGGACGATATCCTTGGAGAAGTCGGAAGCAGACTGATCGTGGCTGGATTCGTGCATGTGTGGTACAAAACGTTGCACACATGTTGTATATGGCATAGTGCATTCCAAAAAGGGCAAAGTACACTACCGGCTTGTGGCAAGTCGACAATCCACATGGCATACTTTTTACCTAACAAACTGTAGACAAGCCACAAAAAATGTAGATAATACTTCACGTAATCCTAATGAACTCTCAATAATGGCATCAAATCGACCCAACAAAACATAATAAAGGGAAACAAATTGAACTTAAGGAATACTTAAGCCCATCCGGAGCCAATTGATGGTCCGAATCGGCCAAAAGTGACCAATGAAAATATAATTCCTGCCAGCCACATGTCGCCGACCTAGACCAACAGATGGAGTTCAGTGGCTACTGAATGGAGAATATGCCTTGAATATCGTAAAATACGATCAATGAGAAATTCTCGTCAGCCCTGAAATGCCTACTTATTATTTGTGCAGGCTTGTATCACCTCGAGCATCTCCAAAGTGTGCCAATATGCCACATTAGCGACCAGAGAAAATCCAATTCCCGCCAGTCATGTCTATAAATATTAACCCAACCTCCCTCATTTGCAATGATCATGACCAAGGAGAGGCATTTACAACCACAAGGAGGAAGCCTTGGAGAGGTCCCGGAAGGGTTTCGAAGGCTCAGGGGTATTCTCCTCCCTCGAGCAATCTTCTTTACGCCGATAGGTTGTTGATTTTAAAATTTAACGACTAGTGTAGACGTAAAATTAGGGACACCCGATTTGTTGAAAATTAGTGGTTTTAAAATAATAAAAAAATGAAAATTCAAATTTTTCAAAATTTCAGGATTTTCCAGCCAAAATACTTTTTTGAATTTTTGAATTAAAAAGTGCAGTGTGTGCACTTTGTCCCACATCGGAAATGCAAAGAATAGTTTTGTAGTTTATATGAGATGTTGAGAAGGGTATTCTTACTTGGAGCTTTTTGGAGGAGATGAAACACGGGTTGCGTGTTCCAGTATGAAGCACTGGAACACACGCACGCACGCACGCGCTCGCGCGCTCGTGCTCGGGCTCGGGCACGGGCGTGGGCATGGGCATGGGCGAGGGCGTGGGCGTGGGTAGTGAGGCAATGTGGCTATAGTGGCTCTAGATGATGCACTTTGATCTTAAATCCGAAACTTCCAGCCGTTTTTTAAACGGATGGCTACCTTAAAAGCCACAACAGTCCGAAAACGGACTGGCCAGGATGATCCAACGGTCAAATCTACAGATCTAATGACCAGAAATATTTGGGATTAATGGACAACGGCCAAAAACATTTTTCAAACGTTCTGGACCATTGAATACCACACCGCAACGGGTCTAAACCTGAGGCCTATATAAACTGGACCATTCCGGTCTGATTTTATCATCTCAACACACCATCTCTCCCATCAAATCAGATAAAGTCCATAGCTTCATACTAGAATATTGTTATCATCTCCATCGTCTAAGTCTACCAGAATAAATCTACTGCGCTAAAATTGTTCCATAGTGGACTTATCGTGATTGCTGCACGCTGGATCCAGATAAGGCTTGTCTTATCCTGGAAGCAATTCGCCTGTAACCCATCAGCAGTTGATAAGGGGGCGAATCACACTTTAAGGACAGCGTATTTTATACGTGATTCAGCCTAGTGATAATTTTTATTTTTTCTATTTTTTATCTTCGGTGTATCCAAAAGAAGTTTTTCTAACAATCTTAAAGCGTGATTATGGACACTGAAAGTGTTGCATCAATCAAACTGATGAACCAGGATCTGATCCGATTGGACCGATTCGATGGTTCAAATTTCACTAGATGGCAGGACAAGCTAAAATTCCTGCAGACCGCTCTAAAGATCTTCTACATCCTGGACCTGACTCTCCAGCCTCTGCCTGAAGCAAAGGACACTGACACTCCAGAACAAATCGCTGCTAGGATTAAGCGACAAGAAGATGAACTGCTATGTCGTGGCCACATCTTCAATGCTCTCTCTAATCGATTGTATGATTTGTACACGGGGACCACATCAGCGAAAGAAATTTGGAGCGCACTGGAATATAAATACAAGGCTGAAGAGGAAGGTACACAGAAATTTCCAATTGTCAGGTATTTCGACTTCACGATGGTAGACAATCTACCGCTGCTTGCTCAAATCCAAGAACTGTAACTTATTGTAAATAACATAAAAGCCATAAAAATTGATCTTCCTAAATCTTTTCAAGTCGGAGCTATAATCGCAAAGTTGTCTCCGAGCTGGAAAGACTACAGGAAGAAACTACTACATAAATCCGAAGAGTTCACCCTAGAACAAATCCAGAAGCATCTTCGTATTGAAGAAGAATCTCGTAACCGAGACAAAAAGGGTAACGCTAATAGTGCTTCCACATCCAAGGTGAACGTAGTAGAAAAGACATCCCAAAATAATACTTATGAGAAAGCTGATTCCCTTAAACCTAACAAAGATCAAGGGAAATTCAAGAAAATCCAAAAGAAGAAAAACAGCAAACTTAAGGGAGCTTGCTATGTCTGCGGCAAGACCAGGCATTTCGCCCGAGTCTGTAGGGACCAAAAAAAGCCTAAGAAAGAGGCTAATGCAGTAAACGATGAAGTCGTAGCCATGGTCACAGAAGTGAACCTAGTTCAAATGAAAATCCCTGGTTGGTGGTATGATACAGGCGCTACAGTCCATGTATACAATAATCGATCTACTTTCAAAACCTATAAAGATGAGACCAATAGTCAAGAGGTTCAAATGGGAAATAAAGGACAATCGAAAGTTGTAAGCAAAGGAACCGTGGAATTACTCTTTACCTTTGGAAAGAAGGTAATCCGGACCAACGTACTGCATGTCCCAGACATAAGAAGGAATCTTGTCTAAGGGGATCTCTTAAGCAAGCCTGGGATTAGGATTGTGTTTGAATCAGACAAGCTGATCTTGTCTAAGAATGGGAACTTTGTGGGTAAGGGATACACTTGTAATAGGATGATCAAACTCTCTTTAAATGAAAAGAATTCTTCTGCTTACATGATTGAGTCTGTAACGCTATGGCATGGTAGACTAGCCCATATTGGCTACAGTACCATAAAACTCATGGCTAAGAACGGCCTAATATCATACAATGATAGTGACAAAGATAAATGTGAAGTGTGCATACGGTCTAAAATAATCAAGAAACCATTCCCTAGCATTGAGAGATCATCTCAGATATTAGACCTAGTGTATACTGACATATGTGAACTAAATGGCGTTCTTACCCGTGGAGGTAAAAGGTACTTTATAACGTTTATAGATGATTGTTCGAGATATGTATATATATATATATATATCTGTTAAAATCGAAAGATGAAGCATTTAATGCATTCAAGATCTATAAAGTTGAAGTAGAAAATCAATTAGATAAAAATATTAAAATCCTTCGTAATGACTAAGGAGGAGAATATTTCTCTAATGAATTTTCTAACTATTGTGAAGAACATGGCATAATAAATTAGTGCACAGCACCTTATACACCACAACAAAATGGTGTAGCAGAGAGAAAAAATAGGACGTTAGTAGAAATGGTCAACTCAATGCTAATACATGCACAGTTGCCATTAAACCTATGGGGAGAAGCACTGTTAGCTGCATGTCATATTTTAAACTGAATTCCATCTAAGAAAACCAAGACCTCTCCATATGAAATATGGAAAGGAAGAAAACCAAACATAGGGTATCTTAGAGTATGGGGGTATTTTGCATATTGCAGAAATTCGAAACCTAAAAGAACTAAATTAGGACCAAGAGCTATCAAGTGTATCCTTGTAGGATATACACAACATAGTAAGGCCTATAGACTTCTAGACTTAGACTCTAATGTAATCATAGAGTCTAGAGATGTAGAGTTCTTTGAGAATTCTATATTCACGGAGAAAAAGAATGCTGAGATTCAATCTCCTAATGAAAATATAGAGGAAACAAAAATAGAAGAGAAAACTCCTAGTGAACCTCGTGTGAGTCAAAGAGCAAGAGTAGAAAAGAGTCTTGATCCTGATCAAATAGACTCTCAACGACTCTCTTTTCATCTAGTTGAGGGTGATAGAGAGAAGGTGATTAGGAGAATACCTATGGCTTTGACTATAGAAGATGAACCTAAAACCTTTAGTGAATCTATGTCTTCAGGAGACTCTGCTTTTTGGAAATAAGCCATTAATGATAAAATAGATTCTATAATATCTAACCAAACATGGGAATTGGTAGATCTACCTCCAGGTTCTAAATTAATAGGTTGTAAGTGGGTATTTAAGAAAAAAATATCACACAGATGGTACAATTCAAACTTTTAAAGCAAGATTAGTTGCTAAGGGTTTTCGACAGAAAGAAGGAATTGATTATTTTGACACTTATTCACCAGTAGCTCGAATAACATCGATTAGGATCTTATTCGCTCTTGCATCCATACATCATATTCATATCCATCAAATGAACGTGAAGACAGCATTCCTGAATGGTGATCTTGATGAGGAGGTTTACATAGAGCAATCAGAAGGGTTTGTTCTACCAGAAGATGGAAGAAAAGTATGTAGACTTGTTAAGTCTTTGTATGGATTAAAGCAAGCACCAAAACAGTGGCATGATAAATTTGATTCTAAAGTTCTGTCTTATGGTTTTAAATACAATATTGCTGATAAATACATATATTCAAAAGTATGTAATGATTATGTTGTAATCATATGCTTGTATGTAGATGATATGTTAATAATCAGTAATAAAATGGAATGTGTAACTAAAACCAAAAAGTTTCTCTCTTAAGTTTTCAAAATGAAAGATCTTGGACAAGTGGATACCATATTAGGTATCAAAGTTAAAAAACATAGTGGGGGTTTTGCATTATGTCAATCTCATTATATTGAGAAAATGATATACAAGTTTAATTACTTGAAAATTAAAGAGGCAAAGACCCCGTTTGATCCAAGTATCAAGTTAAAAGAAAACAGTGAAAGAGCAGTTGCACAACTAGAGTATGCTAGTGCTATAGGTAGTCTTATGTATGTAATGCAATGCACAAGACCGAATATAGCATACGCTGTGAGTAAACTAAGTAGGTTTACAAGTAATCCAAGTATTGAACACTGGAAAGCAATTAGTAGAGTTCTAGGTTATCTTAAAGAAACAAAAGAACTAGGGTTATTTTACTCAGAATTTCCAGCAGTGTTGGAAGGATATACCGATGCAAGTTGGATATCGAGTGTAGGGGACAACAAGTCCACTACAGGGTGGATATTCACCCTAGGAGGTACAACTATATCTTGGGGATCTAAGAAACAAACTTGCATAACGCACTCAACTATGGAATTTGAGTTCATAGCTTTAGCTGCTACAGGCAAAGAGGGTTAGTGGTTAAGGGATCTTCTTTTAGAAATCTCATTTTATGCGCAGCCTATACCGGCTGTTTCACTTCATTGTGATAGTGAAGCTACTCTAGCAAGACCCTATAGCGGTACCTATAATGGGAAGTCCAGCCACATAAGTTTACAATATGACTATGTAAGACAATTGATTCAAGATGGAATCATTACGATCTCATATGTAAAGTCAAGTAATAACTTGGCTGATCCTTTTACTAAACCTCTAACGAGAGAGGTAGTAAGGACAACATCTAAAGGGATGGGGTTGAAACTCTTTACTTAAAGTTTCACCAGTGAAAGAAACCCAACCCTAAATTAGAAAATCTCTAAATATTGGGTTTAATAGGTAACAATAATTCACTGATAAGTGAAAACTTTCAGTACTAAATAAATTGATAACCTCATCCAGGATGATAGTGCTGGCCGTTATAAAGAGGGATGAGTATTAAACTCTTAATGAAATTCAGTCAAACAAGACAAGTGTTTTAAACGGAAACACTGGAAAGATTTCACCTATGTAAACGTAGAAGTGGTACCGCTTCTCATAAGACTTAGAGTTATCTCGGGATCGTTCATGAAACAGGATAAGCACATGGCCATTAAAAGTGCTAAGCAAGATTATAAAGGAACACATAACGCATAAGCTATTATGTGTGTAGTATTTTCGGTTATATCATAAAGGAATAACTGGTTCAATGCTGCGGCAACCAGAAATTTTGAAATAACTTTAAAATGCTTACACTAAGGAAATATTCAAATCGCGAGATATCTTTCTTTATGTATAATAACTGTTATTATTCTGGCAGAGTTTTCATTGATTTAAAAACCAGTGGGAGATTGTTGAAAATCAGTGGTTTTAAAATAATAAAAAATTAAAATTAAAATTTTTCAAAATTTTGAGATTTTCCCGTCAAAATACTTTTTAGAATTTTTGAATTAAAAAGTGCGGTGTGTGTGCTTTGTCCCACATCGAAAATGCAAAGAATAATTTTGTGGTTTATATGAGATGTTGAGAAGGGTATTCTTACTTGGAGCTTTTTGAAGGAGATGAAACACAGGTACACACGCACGCACGCACGCACGAGCGCGCACGGGCTCGTGCACGGGCGTGGGCGTGGGCGAGGGCGAGGGCGTGGGCAGTGAGGCAGTGTGGCAGTGTGGCTGTAGTGGCGTTAGATAGCACACTTCGCACATGCGCATTGTGTCGCAAAGTGGTCGCTCCCTCGCGACCTTACGCAAACCGGCACGAGACAGTGCGATCGCGGTGCGATGGGTTTGGTTAGAGCCTTAGGGCGGTGTGGATCTGAAAAGTTAGAAATGAGCCTGGGTTTTATAGGTGACTGAGAACAGTCGGATCTTAAATCTGAAACGTCCAGCCGTTTCTTAAATAGATGGCTACCTTAAAAGCCACAACGGTCCGAAAACGGATAGGCCAGGATGATCCAACGGTCAGATCTACAGATCCAATGACCAAAAACGTCTAGGATTAATGGACAATGGCCAGAAACATTTTTCGAACATTCTGGACCGTTGAATACCACACAACAACGTGTCTAAACCTAAGGCATATATAAACTGGACCATTCCAGTCCGATTTCATCATCTCAACACACCATCTCTCCCATCAAATCAGATACAGTCCATAGCTTCATACTAGAATATTGTTATCATCTCCATCGTCTAAGTCTGCCAGAATAAATCTATTGCGTTAAAATTGTTCCATAGTGGACTTATCGTGATTGCTGCACGCTAGATCCAGATAAGGCTTGTCTTATGTTAGAAGCAATTCGCCTGTAACCCATCAGCAGTTGATAAGGGGGCGAATCACGCTTTAAGGATAGCGTATTTTATACGTGATTCAACCTAGTGATAATTTTTATTTTTTCTATTTTTTATTTTCGGTGTATCCAAAAGAAGTTTTTCTAACACGATTTACTCTTTTTACATAAAAGTACTCGGCTTCCCTCTTTCTATTCTCACATCTCCAAATTCATACTAGCATCTCACACATAGCACACCACCACTACACTCTCATCTCTTTCTACTTTCTTTATCTTTTTCTCTAGCATTTGTCCAATTGGACCTGGATGTAGTTACCTCTAAAACTCTCCCGAATCACCAAAAAATTCAAAATCTTGTAAAGTAGAGATTGTACTTAGTGCGGGTGAAAAAGGGTGCGTAACCCATTCCTTTTTCATCATTAAGGCCCTTACTTATGATCTCTAGTCACAGACCCACCTCACGAGTCACTCGAATCGAGGAATCTTCGGATCAAGCAATTCTATGGTTTATAGCCGACCATAGATTCTAAACCTTATCAGCTAGTTGCAACTCCAAATCACATGCATTATTTCATTTAAGTCAATACCAAATGTAGTGATGCCGAAATTCTATTAAGATCTTCGAAAACCCTAAAATCCTATAAAATAGAGACTGCATATCATGCAGGCAGAACAAAGTGCACAACCTCTTCTCTTCTATTACCGGAACCTTTACCCGGAATCTACAATCTTTACCAGTGACGATGAAATCACAATAGGCTACTCAACCTCTCCTCCTCTTTTTATTCTTCGTTCTTTCTCTTCATGCATGAAAAAGGTGTTTTCACATCTCTTCCATGGTTGTTCTGTTGGTCATGGTTAATAGCAGTAGAGGCTGGACATGGACCCATTACAAAATTTAGCTTGGATTTCTAACCATTCACAAGTATAGCTCCAACAACAAGGACAACAAGTGCAATTTTTATTAGAACCGCTGATCTTGTCATGGTTAGAGGGATGAATGGGCCAGCGATGGGCATCAGGTCTGGATAAGGAGTGCAGAAGGATTTTGCTCATTGACAGTGATGGGTCCACTTCTCCTATCACCATGTGGCTGTGTGCGAAGTTTATAGGACAACCATGAAAGGTCTCACGAGCATGATGTGAACCTTACATGGGCAAATACAAATTGATTCAGAGGTGGCTTTGATACAAATTGTTACACTAAATTACAGTATAACGGACAGCGGCATGCATCAGTCTGGGAAACAAAACTTAATTTAAACAATGTACTTAGATGGGAAGCCATTCTTATGATTGTTGAGGTTGGACTAAATGAATTTTTTATCCTCCGCGCTTCATATTCTTTTAAAAATTCTTTAAAGGGACTTTAGTTTTCTGAATCGTATAGGTGAGAATACCCAGACTTATATCTATAGAAAAAAATGAAGTTTATGTCATGTCACAATCTTCTTTTAAATCTTCATGTCATGTCACAATCTATAGAGTTTTCATATGGTAAGAGTTTGTCTTTGTAAGAATTCATATTTCACCAAAATACTCTAGAGTATATGTTTATCTGAAGTTTTTTTTTTTAGATACATGATAGAGTCCAGCCATGCTACCTCTAACACATCTAAATCGATCATAGCTTCTATGTGGCCCACCAATATGTTGAATATTCCAAATATTCAACAATCAATCCAAGTCATTGATCATATAAGCTCACCTAATAGAAATCTTAAACAACTTTGGGCCACCTTCATGTAGATTGTATCAGGGCCATGGCCGTCTTCATTGATAATAAAGTTCTTGTCTACTTCATGCAGGAGTGATTGGGATGGACAAGAATTAGAGATCACCAAACAAAAGGTCTTTGCCCCCACTGGTGATGCCTGTTTAAATAGACGGCCACAACTGGTGATGCTTGTTTGAAATGGACAGGATTGCTTGGTGAACCCAACACTAGGTAGCTATGTGGTCTAAGAACGATGTAGTGCCACCATGATGCATGTGATTTATCCATGTCAGTTCATCCGTTTTACAAGACCATTTTAAGGCAAGAGCAAAAAATTCAAGCATATCCAAAGCTTAAGTGGACCACAAGAAACATTGGGGATAATGACATGCACCGTTGAAACTTTCCTAAGGCCCACATTAGGTCCGGCCTGGCCTCACCCAAGACGATGCAGCCTTTAATGTGGGCCAGCTTGATGTATGTATTGTATATCCACACCATCCATCCATTTTTTCAGATCATTTTTGGGCTCATGCCATAAAATGAAGCAGATCCAAATCTAAGGTGGACCATATTAGAAGAAACAGTGGTGATTGAATGTCTCACCATTAAAATTTTCATAAGGCCCACTCTAATGTTTCCCGTAATGTTTATTTGCCATCCAACCTGTTGATAAGGTCACACAAAGCTGGATGAAAGGAAAAAACAAATATCAGCTTAATCCAAAACATTTGTGGCCCACAAGAATTTTTTAATGGTCAATCACAACTGTTTCCTAAAGTGTGGCTCACCTGAGATTTGAATATTCTTCATTTTAGGGATATTCCCTTAAAATGATATTGAAAAACGGACGGACGGCATGGATATACAATACATACATCAAGGTGGTCCCCACAATAAGGGCAACACCATCTTCCGTGAGGCCGGGTTGCACTTAACACTCCCCACTAGTTCCTATCATGTGGTGCACTTGAGCCTTAGATATGCTTCAATTTTGAGCTCATGTCCTACAGTGAAGGGGGCAAAATTGATGGACGGCATGGATAAAACACACACATCATGGTGGGCCCCACGAAATCCTTACACCACGTGGTGTTGGGTTTTCAATGGTAGGCGTGCCCATCCCTAAATTTTCCTGCTATGTGGCCCACTAGACTTTTCAATCAGCCGTGTTTTCGGGCTCCCTTGCTAACATGAGCTGGCACAAACAATGGACGGAGTGGATTTCACACATACCCATTAGGTGGGCCCCAGAGAGCATTGTGTACTACGGTCTTCTTGCAACAACTGTTGTAGAAAACTCGCGTGCATCCCCGATTGAGAGACCCCGGGCACAGAGACATCGCTGTGTGGGGTCCACAGAGATGTCCATGAAAAATCCACTCCGTTCATCTGTTTTGAAAGACCACAATAGTACATGATTATAAAAAACAGGAAGATCTAAAACACCCACACCAGCAAAACAGTTGGAACAACAATCCACCGTTGAAACCTTCCTGAAGCTGACCATAATGTTTACATGCCATCCAAACCGTTCAGTTCATAGGGTTATCGCCGATCAGATAAACCGTAAGGAACAAATATCATCCTGATATAAAACTTCTGTCACCCCAGGCGTTCAATCCCTACTGTTTCATGTGATATGGCCCACATGAATTTTAGATCTGCCTGATTTTTAGAATCCTATCGTATCGTAGTCTTTCAAAACAGATGAACAGAGTGGATTTGTCACGGAAATCTCTATGGACCCCACACAGCCCGGGGCACAGAGATATCTCTGTGTCCGGAATCACAGGCAATCTGCACTCTCCACGATATGCTCGCCAGATGAGCGGTTACCATAACCCAGACCAAGGTCCGAAGACGACAGTTTTCGGTGGCACCGCAGACAACTATGCTAATAGTTCACCACCATATTTGATTTGTGATCTCTCATCCACCTTACAAGTTGGCATGCGCACTCACCTCAATCGAGATTTCCAAACCGCAAGGCCGATTTTGGATGGATCACAGCCCGAAAACCATACTAATATCACGACCCCATCCATCAGATTTGATTTCCAAGGTCCAAATTCAAGGAATAAATCGGGCATTCAGGAGATTTGATCGGTGTGGATTTCACTCTTCACTCAATCCACAACCGATAACATGACACAGACGGTCCAGATCTCTGCAAATTTGCGCCACATGTACGGTGGATAGACACCACAGCTTAAAAGATGATGTAAACTATCACCCAAGCTCCCCAGCCTCAAATTTGAAAATGCCCCGCACTAAATGGAAAGGCTCCACCACCGCGACCCACGTTTCAAACCGCTCCCACCATTTACTAGAACGGTTTCTACTTTCCGAGTTACCAAAATGCCCCCGAGTCTGGCAACCCATGCTAGTGTAATGACAAAATTGCCCTTTTGCATTGAAATGGTTTAGCTGACATCAGGTGGGGACAGCCCATGTGAGCCGTTGGATTAGGTTGTAATTTTCTAAACAACTTTCCCTAAATTAGTAGAATAATTCACGAGAATTTCGTGTTTTTTTTTGCTTATGAAGTTTCGATTAGGTGAGCAAAAGCTCCTAAGAATTCTCCCTATAATTGCGTTTATGTGTGGAAAGTCATTGCAATTTCAAGTAAGAAATTGTTTGCTAAAATACATCTCATGTGTTGCAATTTTTTTTAGTTTTGGACTGTTGCAATTGATTTGATCCAATGTTTCAATGATCCAAACCGTTTATATCACGGGACTCATCGTGGATGGAAATACCCAAAAACGATTTTCAAGATTGAGGTTCCCATCAATAGCCTGTGAAAATGATTAAGGAAGACGAAGTAAAATATCAAAGGGTTTAGATGTTCCGATATCAGATTTTTTTTTTTGGGATGTTCCACATCCACGGTGAGGCCCATTATATCAACGGTTTGGATCGTTTGAATATGATATAAGATCCATTGGTTACATGACCAATGTAGAAAAAAGCAATACACGGGTATGTTTTGTAGCAAATATGGCGTGATATCAGGGATCTGGTTATCAATGGGCCTGGCCTGGTAGATTTCGGCCCGGATTTTGAACTGTTTTGGGCCGAACTGTCGGGCCGTACAATTCGGATTCTGATTTTTGGCCCGACACTGGGCCATTTACACCCCTGAGATTATGAGAGTTATGCCATGCACGACGCGTGTGGAAGGCAGCTCATATGCAAACGATGGACGTGCCACCACGCCAATCAGGTACAATATTCAAGCCATCCGTCAGAAGGCTACCACTATGCCCTAGCCCACAAATCAGGACCGTCCATTAGAGAGGTGGGCCACAGTTTTCGAAATAAATGTACGCCTGACAAAAAAACTTGGCTGAATTTCTCTCAATCCAATCATACAGTATTTCCTGATATTGTGGCCCACATGAACAGTGGACCATCTTTATTTTTGGGTAAAACTATCTTCATAGTCTCATACACCTGATGGATGGCTTGGATATTGCACCTGTTTACCACAGTGGCATACGTGGCAGCGTGTAGATGGTATGTCTTTGCACACGCCTGTTGGCTGAGCGAAGCTCTCTACCGTAAAATAGTATACTAGGTTTGCTAATCCCACGTGCGTAGATGCACATCAAAATGTACCGATTGACACGTGTAGGTGACATAGGGATGAACGTGACGAGGATAACTATTCCGAATCCACGGAGCTTCTCTGGACTCCTCACAGAGACTTCTCAAATCCACGAGGAAAGAAAGTAGAAAATAGAAATAAATTCTAATAAATTCGAAATTGATTAATTAATAATTAAAAACGAGTTCACAACCCTTTAAATAGGGGTACCAAGCAATGGGAAAGAAATTAGAATCAAACTACAACTCAAACTCCTAGAATCTACGACCTACTATAAATAGTAAACTTATTATTTATAGACGGTCGTGATGTCTACTAGTGCGTAAGGTTTTCAGCCAAAAATAGTAAGTGTCCTATTTGGCTTCACCAAACCGTTCTCCTAATTATTCTAAGCTCTTTTCATGTTGTGCGCAACTCCTAAAGCCCGACGGATGAAAAGTTATAATCAAACTAAAACTTACCATTTATAGTAAAAACGAAATTAAAATAGGAAAACGACCGTCAATCTAGGGACTTTTCACAATTTCAGTCTATGGAACCCTACGTAGCTGGGTTGGTTGGCTTCAGTAGCTCGTTCTACCCCAAAATCATATATTTTACGTCAGATAACTCATTCCGGATTACAAAATATGTCCGATTTAAGGTTCGATGGTCTGGATCACTTCTGTTTTCAACCGGGCCTTTTTTAGTCCATCTTGGCCATGTAACTGTCCGCAACCCGCTCTACATTAGTAAGATTATCCCATGCAATAAATGGCCCACAGACATGTGGATGTGTATGTGATTAGAATACCTCACAAAAATATACGTAGTAGCCATAGGCACGCGTGTGACGTGTGGGTGAGCAGATGCTGTGATAATACGCACGCGCACATGGCACGATAGGGATGCCACTAGAAAGAGAGGTAGAGAAGGTTCCATACCTCGCTGATGAATGATTTGATGTGCCCCACAGACTCCCAAGCTTTGTTTAAGAGAAATATTTGATACTCTGGCAGGTGATGCATCATGATATGCATGCACAAGGATCCCAGTTTTGGCGCATAAATAAAATCAAATTAAATTGTCCAAGTTAGGTATCCCGGTTGGTGGACATTAATTGGCACAAATCAAAATATCTGATGGTTGTATTTCTAATAATCAAGTGTCCATCAATTAAAGGTTGAGATTGTTTCACTAATTTAATTTTGAGATTGTGACTTCAGATGATTTGACAGTGTGAAATTGAGTTTATTTAATATTCTAATCTGATTAAATCATTGCCTGCATCACTAAAATTATATTAATAGAATGAACCAACGTCTAAAAATTGTTGGTGAGTTATTCATTCCTAATCTTATGCTTGTGGGCAACCATTTCAATAAATTTATTATAATTATTTTATCAAATTTCACATACATCGTACATATACTAATTATTGGACCGTTGAAAAAAATTATAAATATTGAAGTTGATTTAGTAATGAAAATTAAATTCCTATATAAATATAGCATTGGTTTTAATGCATTGCTATTTTTTTTTTTTGGATTCCAGCCCATTCTGATGGGCCCTAAGTTACAGTGAGGTTCTTTTGAGTTAATGTATGCCACGTGTATAACTTCAAAGTGCCTGCGCATTAAATGTCACGCTCCGCCAGAGCATCAAAAAGCTCCCCACAGGCGAGTGATCCGGACCATCCGGCGCATCGGCCTATCGAGTGCACAGAACTGTTCGGTTTCAGTTTTTATAAGTGGGACTATCATATTGTGATCCAAACCGTTGATATGATGGGACAGGGAAAATTCAGGAAATGATCCCATTCATCCAATAAAAGGCCAATTATTCTATAGCTAGGATCTTTCTGGGCCATCAATGATGAGTCGCATCATATCAACGTTTCGGATGACTGAACCATGGCGCCATTTGTACAAACAGGAGGACCTGGGATTGTCCTAAAAACCCACTTATATCGGTCAACCGAGGACGGATTTCAAGTGGTCCCACTTTCCAGACATTTCAGGGAAACGGATGGGCTACTCCCCCTGCCATCATCCAATGGCTGATGATCGGTGCTCTGTGGGCCCCACCATGATGTATGTGTTTCATCCATGCTGTCCATTTATATTTTTTAGATCATTTTATGGCATGAGACAAAAATAAGTATATCCCAATCTTACGTAGACCATATTACAGGAAACGGTGTTGAATGAACGTAGACCATTAAATACTTTTTGGGGGCCATAAAAGATTTGGATCAAGATTTTCTTCTTTTTTTCCTTCATCTGGCTCTATATGACCTAATCAACAGATTGGATGTCAAATAAACAATACATTGGGCCTTTGGAGGATTTTAATAGTAGATATCCAATCACTATTGTTTTCCTGCGGTGAGATTTACATTCCTCTCATTTTTGGGATACCTTTAAAATGATATCTAAAAATAGATGAAACACATACATCATGGTGGGCCTACAGGTCACCGACAACCAGCCACGGTCTGGTGTCAGGGGAGTAGCCAATCCGTTTCCACATTTTAGTCGGTGGTATCGAAGAGGGCCCACTTCCAATCACCAGATTCATTGCTAGAGAATCCCACAGGCGGGTGGGAGTCCTGTCCATCCACACGCAGACACGTGCACCAATATTTATGATTTGTGTGAAATCTGAACTCTCGATCAGTTAGGCCACACTGTAAGAGATTAATCAAGCCTTTTCATACTCAATGTGGGCCACACCATGATGAACAAATGGATGGCCAGGAAAAAAAATAGACCGTCAGATTACTTTGTAAATTCTGGCCCAGAGAAAGCTATGATTTTCAGGGCCTAATATCTAAGTAATGCTTCCAACCAAATGAAAAGCTCGGATACCGCACGTGTTTTATATTGGCACGTGTGATTGCGTGATGGTGGACAGGCCTCCCTTTCGGAAGCGGATTAGCTGGTTTACCACACACCAGCAGCTATATAGCTGCTGTAGGTACGTGTCCTGCGAGGACGAGCACAGACGCTCCTTGAACTCCGGGTTGTACGAACGGTTTAAAGGAGACCAAAGTTAGATGGGCTCAACAGTGATTTGTTTATTATATCTGCACCATTCACAGATCATTTTAGAGCATTATCTCAAAAGGAACAAAAAATCATATCAAAAATCACCTTAACCAAACCACAAATAGTAGCGGAGATAATGATTTTCACCTTTAAAAGCTTCGTAAGGCCTACCATAACGTTTATTTTTCATCCAATCTGCCCATAAGGTTACAAAGACCTGAGTGATGTGGAAAAACAAATTTCATATTGGTCCAAAACTTGTGTGACCTTAAAAAAGTTTCAATGGTAAACATTCAATCCCCCTTTGCTTTTTTTTCAGTGTGGTTTACTTGATAGTTATGTCTATTTTATTTTTCATATCAAACCTTAAGACGAGCTTGCCAAATGGATGGACGGTTTGGATATAACACATATCTCATTATCAAACCCACAAATCTTGCTTAAGCCTATGCAGAGCTATATAGCTGGTGTGAGGTACACCCGCCACTCCGCTTCCCCTTCCATGCACTAGCGACAGTATAGCAGCTAGACTAGACAGTCTAGACTACAGCATGCTTTCGCCACATGCTACTAAATTCGGGTAACTGTAACGGTGCTAGGATTGCCTACATGCATGCGGATGTGGAGCCTCCAAAGGTGGGGCCCACTGTGAAAGATACAGTAGTGGTTTTTCAGGTTAATCCGACGGTTGATTGGATTGGACTCAACCCCACCATCAGTTGTTTTGACTGTCAACATCCGAAATTTAGATCCATGGAGCTGATCTCGGTACTCGAAATCAACGGACCTGATTCTACCCTTCCCAAGTTTTAAATTAAAATAGGTTGACTTTGTTAATATTAAAATGGACTTGAACCAGACAAAAGAGAGTAATTACCTACTAGAGTTTTTCACTTTTTGGACTAGATTACAACAATAGCTGACCCCCTTTTCTAAAATGTGGCTAATCTGCTACCTGGGACAACATTGGCTGCCCATTCTGTAAAAACTATAGTAAATTTTATATTAGCCGGTCTATATTTATTTATTTTGACCCATTGAAATTAAATTGTTGGCAGTTTATAGCTACTTCTCATGTATGGTTTGAAACATAATAAACTTAGTTGTAATTTATAGACATAAGTTGACTTGGGTATGTTGGTTTTTTATTTTTTG
Source organism: Magnolia sinica (assembly GCF_029962835.1). Taxonomy (NCBI): domain Eukaryota; kingdom Viridiplantae; phylum Streptophyta; class Magnoliopsida; order Magnoliales; family Magnoliaceae; genus Magnolia; species Magnolia sinica. The sequence continues at coordinate 68,578,292 of NC_080582.1, forward strand.
ATGCAACTCAAAGTAAATATGTATTATTATCTTTTTAGGGTGTTTGGCTAAGAAAAAAATTATGGCACAAAAAACAAGGGTCAAATGTTAGTGTAAGTAGATGCAGATTGCTTGGGTGGAGTCCACTATGATCTTTTGCGAGAGACATGTACTCTATTTATCTATTTTAAAAGATTATGTTTGGTCGTGAGCTTAAAAATAAGGTAGATTTAAGACTTAAGTCAGTTGTATGACATGAAAAACCTTCCTAAGGTTCATCATGATATTTATATACCATATAAATTGTTCGTAAGGTCATTCCTAACCAGATGAATTGAAAACAAAATATATTAGTAAGATCCAAAACTCTAATGACCCCATGAATGTTTCAACAATTGTTTTCTATTATGATGTCCACTTGAGTTTTGGATCTGGCTCAGTTTTGAGCTTATGTTCAACAAATGGGCAAAGGTGAATTTCTTACTAATATCACATTGGGCCCACTTAGCCTTTGGGCACAAAACTTCCTACTAAGGCTTTGTTTAGTTCATGCCATAAAATGGTATGGAATTCTATTGGATGTGATAACATCATTATTACACAATGATTGCATGTTTGGAAATACCATGATATTTGACCCATCCAATCCCATATTGAGGATAAAATTCTTTATAATAGAAAAACATTCAAGTAAACAAAATCCCATTTGGTGGGCCATAGAATTGTAATCAACAAACTAAATTCACAATAGACGTCGGTCACTTATACACATATATAACTAGAATATCACGTTTAAATGGTGTATATGAATGGGTAGCATAGATAAAACACATGCATCAATATGGGGCCTACATGTGTGATAGACTTCAAAATCCATTGAAAATCCCACACAAACGAAATGCAATTCCATCTCACTTAATTTCAACCCTTCCTGTTCTCTAAAATTACGAGGTGGAATTTAGATGAGACCAAATGCTATTCCTTCCCACTTAATGTCATTTAAGACATGTACAAACACAAGCCCTAAAGTTTTTATAGTAAATCCACATTCATGTAAAAATAAATAGGTAAAATAAAAAGTAATTATTATATTTTTAAATAATAAAAGGCTCATTTTTACCTTGATACTAAGGAAGCCTGTTTGGGAGCGTGGATTTGAAACCCCCTGGATTTGAAATCCTCTTATTGTGTTTGACACCCTGGATTGGGAATCAACTTTAATCCAAAAGTAGTTATGCATGGTATATTTACAGGGGCTTGAATTTAATTACTAAATCAACTTTAATATCTTTAATTAGTAAATATATATAATGTTTAACACAATTAAAATTGTGGTAGAACCGCTATTACTGAAATATGAAGTATATCCAAATGTCCTAGAGGGGAGTGAATACGACTTTTCAAAAATTATTTTCTAATAAGAACAAACAATGCCTAACTTTTAATGAAAAAGTAAAGCAAAGTAACTCTATGGCTTCCAAGCCAATAGAGGGTTCAAATCACATACGCTTATACTAGATTTACATATAAAGAATAAGTCTATTAAGGATAGTGTGTGTGATGTGATCTCTATCAATACTTATACATTAACTAAATCATGCATCATAAAAGTCATTTGATAAATATAAGCTTAATTAGAACAATGCAAAAAAAGCAATCCCAAACACAATCATATATAGTGGTTTGGCTACTTGCTTACTCCGCTCCCGCCGGACGCACTCTTTCCTAGAGTGTACCGGATTTCGCTATCCAATGGTTTTAAATCAGGTTAATCATGAGCCTTCACAACCTACATAAGATTAACTACGGGATCTACACAAGGTTTTCTTAAGTGCCTACACAAGGTGACGAGTCCTACACGATAACACAACTGGGAGCCTATACAAGGCAATCCAAACCTACGCAAGGTAACCTATGCCTACGCAAGGCAACTCATCCTATACAAGGACCACGTATTCTCCCATCGGAGGCCTCACTCAAACTCTGAATCCCAATTTTACACAAGGAAAGGGCTTCAGACTCGACAAACTTTGTATACTTACAAATAAGTGAGTGAGGCCCTTTCTCGTACAATGTGAAGATCTTCGATGATGGCGAAGAGTCTTCAGCTCCCTTAAACCTCAACCGCTTCTGATGCGTCGATCAATGCTCCGAGGTTGTGAGGTTTAGGGTTTTGTTCTTCTCTATTCAAATGATATGATTTAAATACATAAAGAAGGTTCCCGTGAGCTATGCATTCAAGAGTTCCAACACTAGGATTTACCTATGATGAGGTCAGTTGGAAACATAATGAATGCTAGAGTTTATAATTCAACCTAAGGAGTGAAAATAATGAGTTAATGTTTATGCCGAGATTGAATAATGAAGTCTAATGAGAAAGAGGGAATGAGGAAGAGGGTATAATCTCTTTGAAGCAACTCTCTCAAACTCTCTTAGATTCTAGCTCAAATTACACCAAGTAACACTAGTGTATTTATAAAGTTGAAATCCCAACGATAAAAAAATGGGTAGAAATTTGACATTGTCGATGCCATCGAAGGGTATTCGATGTTATCGAAATTTAACCTTCTTCGATTGCATCAACTTCCTACACTTGATTTTCAAATGATTGTAGGACAGATTCTGATCATTCTCATCAAGCATCATTTGAAGTCATCGACGTGCACTTCGATGTCATCGAGGGATGTCTCGATGCCATGGAGATTTCTTTTGAAAAATACACAAAGGTTACTGGACAGTTTTGTCCCTTGATTGATGACATCAAACAGACCTTCAACCCATCGAGATTTGAATTTCGATGAAATCGAACGGTCATCGATGAGCTCGAAGAAAAGAAGATTTTCTTTGAAAAACTTGCTGGACAAACTGGAGTTAGTTTTGATGCAATCGATCAGCCTTTGATGTCATCGATAACTTACTCTCGGTGCCATAAAAAAGGGTTCAATTGCATCGAGGAACACTTAGAGTATTTTGAATTTTGGAAGAGGTAAGTCCAAGGTCGATGCAATCGAATGCCATTTTATGTCATCGAAATATAAGTTTCGATGTCATCGAACAGCATTCGATGCAATCGATAATTCTAACATTTCTTTCATTTTGTTGCTGGAAAGTATGGACATGTATTTGATGCAATCGAACGATGTTCAATAACATCGAAAAGTCCTCAATTGTAGTTTGATGCACTCAGCAAGGACATGTGATTTTCTTGTTTTTCTTTATTCTAATAATACTTAAGGTGCAATTTAACTCAAACTTACCAGTAGATGTTTTGAAATAGTTTTTAGGGTAAGTTGGGTTTTTATGGGGGCATATACCTATCAGGGTTTATTGTGGGTTGATGAGGCTATAGTTTACCTGTTAATCATGATCATGTGCCTTCATCTTCGAAGAGTATTGGTCTTAATGTCTTCATCTTAGGGCTCACTTGACTGACAGACTCAACACTCACGTACATTGACAAATAAGGGTACTTTCAACAATGGTTGTAATAAGGCCGCTGAAATGTATGCTTTACTTGAAATTGATGAAATTCCAAGTCTCGAATGGGTCATAAGCACAAAATCATGTCCTAGTGACTAACCAATGATTTTTAACCATTGGTTTACATGGACAACGTTTTGATGGTGTTGATCATCACATTAAAGTAATTATAGTGATGCAATTGATATCTAATTGTTTTAGGACATCATCAGTGGGTCATGTGCTCAATAGAATAATAGTCTGGTGACATACACGTTACACATGCAACTCTTGGAAGGATTTTAGATGTAATCCAAGTTCTCACCGTAGATTTCAAACCCCCTCTTTGAGAGAATTTGAAACCCCTAATTAGTTTATGGTGCCAAACAACTAGGGGATTTGAAATTCCCTCAAATTCCCCCAAATCTATGGTGTCAAATGACCCTTAAGGCCCATTTGGAAGCCTGGATTCAGAACCCCCTGAATTCAGAACTCCATGGATTTGAAATCCTCTTATTGTGTTTGACACCCTGGATTGGGAATCAACTTTAATTCGAAAGTAACTATGCATGGTATATTTACAAGGTTTGAATTTAATTACTAAATCAACTTTAATATCTCTAATCAGTAAACATATGTAATGTTTAACACAATGGTTGTAATAAGCCTGTTGAAATATATACTTTGCCTGAAAATGATGAAATTCTAAGTCTTGAATGGGCCACAAGCACAAGATCATGTCTGAGTGATTAACTAACAAATTTTAACCATTGATTTAAATGGACAATGTTTGGACGACACTGATCATCATATTAAAGTAATTATATTGATGCAATTGATAATCTCCTTGTTTTGGGATATCATTAGTGGGCCATGTGCCCAATAGTTTAATAATCTATTGACACACATTGTGATAGGTAAAAATAGACTGACTAAAGAGAAGAGGTTAGCTCGGATATCTTTGTAGGACATGAGGTCAGCCAGTGCCAGTCATGACCAACGAGCTCCTTAATGGTCAAGGAAGAGAGGTTAGCAAGTCGGCAGGTCCGTCATCTTCCCAATGATAAGAAGCGGTTCAAAGCTCATCCGAGTACCCAGGTCATATCGGCCAAGACAGATTGGCATACTACTCCCAAGTCAAGTCGGCCAAAACCACCTCAGCATCTGCAGGTCGACCTCGGCAGATTAGGTCAGCCATAGACCTTAGCCTCGACCATTTGTCTCAACTTTCTCAAGGTTCAACCACTTGATTTTATCTTCACCAGAGATCATGCAAAATGGTTGAGATACGTCCGCTGAATGCATGCCTATAATTCGGGAAACGTCTCCACCTACATAATCAAGTCTTGCCCTATAAATAAAGAACTTACCAATAGACATGGTTGGGTCCACTACAAATTTTTATCTTCCTCTTTCTTTAGCGCACGCCTTAAAATGATATCTCAAAATGGATGAACAGTGTGGATACAACACATACATCATAATGGGCTCACATAACTTGATGACATAACTTCAATAGCAGAACTTGCTACTCAACCTGTTAGTATTTAATCCGCATTCCATCCATCCATTTTTCGATAGGGAATTATACACCTTTGAAACCTTCCTGAGCTCCACCGTGATGTTTATGTACTATCCACACCTTTTATAAGGCCATTTCAAAGAGGATGAAGTGAAACCACAAGAAATATAGCCTGATAAAGAACTTTTATGGTCATAATAATGCTTCAATGGTGCTCACTGAATGCCCACAATATCCTCTCGCGTGGCCCGTTTGAGTGTTGAATACACCATTTTTTTTTTTTTTGTAACATGCCCTAAAATGAGCTCTCAAAACGGATGGACGGAGTGAATTTCACACAAACATCTCTGTGAGCCCCACTCAGCATGCTTGCGCAGGAACTTCTGCGAAAGGCTTTCGCAGGAAATCCGCGTCCTCAAAATTCCATCGAAGGTGGCCCATAGATCACACGGTGTGAGCTGCATTCATGCAATCGAGTTACCACCATTTAATAAACGGTGAAAACACACGACCCAGCTTTAAGGGTACGTTCTGAATGAAAGGGCAGCAGGGTCATTTTTGTCATTTAGATGGGGTGGGCTCCTCCATCCTCTCCGCTTTCTCCATCTGCCTCAGCTTTTGGACCATCACCCTTTTGATAACTGCCCACATGATTGCATATCTGCCCCAGAGATAGAGAGAGAAGGCCACACGAGGTGAGAGTCTGAGAGAGAGAGAGGAGAGAGGGGGCCCGAAACCAAAGTGCTTTTCCTGTTTTTCCAGGAGTAGTTGTTGTCCTTTCCTGCAGTCAAATCTGAACACAGTTTCAATTCAAAAAACAAGATCCAAACATCTCTCTCTACTCTATATACAACACTCTCCAAGTCTCCATTTTGAAATCTTCTCTCTCTCTCTCTCCATGAAGCTTCTCCTCCTTCTACCCATCTGGGTCTTCTCCTTGTCTCTCTTCTCATCACTCAACTATGCGAGATTACCACCATTTATTTCTCCAATGTACGAAGGGCCTGTCTTGTCTCCTCAAACCGAACCCATTTCTCTAAATCCTTCAGCAATCTCAGCAGCTCCATTTGGTAAGAAATAAAATCATGTAAAGACTAGCTTTTCCTATCTTCTCTCTTTGTTTCCTTCGTGGGTTTTCTCTGTTTCTCCTTTTCAAATCACCACATTACCAAAAAAAAAAAAAAACAGTTCTGTAGCTTTTTCTTAGCGAGTTTTTCTAGGTTTTTGTCTTTTCAAATCTGTAACTCATTCCGTTTGAAAATTAACAATAAATAAATATAATACAGTAGCTTTATTATTATTTTTTAGACCTTTCACAATGGCTTCGGTTCTTGAATGTCATCTAGAAGAAAAACAGGATTTTGGATTCTTTTGTTTTATTTTTTGTTGAATTTTTTCTTTTTTCTTTTGTTGGTGGGTTTTTTTTCCCTTTCTTTCTCACAACACTACATTTTCTCAATTGTCTTCTTCGGATTTTAACACTGTCTGCACTTCCTCATGTACCCCATGAAAAATAGAAAAGATAGCTTCTTCTTCTTTTTTTCTTCGAAGTGCATTCGCTTAATCATCTTTCATGATTATTTTTGTTCTTCCTGTAACCAGGAATGCAGGTTGCAGGAGGAGGCGCCCATCATCACTTGGATAGAGATTTGTTTTTGGCAATCGTCATAGTTTCCGCTCTCGGTGGTTCAATCATATTATCATTGTTTTGTCTCTGGATTTATTGTCGGAAGAGCCTGCAAAAATCCGATCTGAAAAGCGTACAGAGTTCAGGTACCTTCTCTTCCAACATCCCAAATTCTTTGTTTTAATTTATTTAATATCAGAAATTATTCAGCTTTTTGTGATCTTTGATTTTTGAATTTGTTCTCCTTTTTTTTTTTTCTTTGGAATTTCAATCCGTAGACGCAAATAGAGGGCTTGCATTAGGCCCGATTTTGGGTAAGTTCAGTTCCTTGAAGACGATGCCTGGTAAGAAGGGATCTGTTTCTGTGCTTGAACACTCATTGCTGGAATCCGCTACGAGCAATTTCAGTGAGAGTAATGTTTTGGGGGAAGGTGGATTTGGGCGTGTTTACAAGGCCTGCTTTGATGACGGCTTCCTTGCTGCCGTGAAGAAAATCGATAGTGGAGGACAGGATTCAGAAAGACAGTTCGAGGTACTAATCAGGAAATTGGAATAGCAATTGATTTGGGTGTCATTCATTCTCCTTTTATTGATCTGATGTTGGCTTTTCAATTGAAATTGCAGAATGAAATTGAATTTTTGAATAGAATTCAGCATCCGAATCTTGTTTCCCTTTTGGGTTATTGCATTCATGGCCAGACAAGGCTTCTTGTGTATGAATTGATGCAGAATGGATCATTGGAAACGCAATTACATGGTACGATTTCCTCACAACTCCCCTTCTTAGTGTAGTGAAGTAGATTGACAGGGCGGAAGAATATTTGAATTTCCTCTTCCTTTTGGCTGCTATTGCAGGACCACATCATGGATCAGCTCTATCATGGCACCTTCGGATGAAAATTGCGCTGGATGCAGCTAGGTGAATAATCTCAGCCACTTGCTTTTCTTTGTGTTTTATATGATGCTTGATTGGAAATCAGTGTTTTGCTGTTCAAGCCTACAACAGTGCCAATGGTGCCGCATTTAAGCTAAACCATTGATATGGCAGGCCCCGTGGGCCATGACTCGATATCTCCCTTATTGGATGATCCTAGCCATCTAACAAAAATGGACAAATATACCAGCCAAGGACCAATTTGATTGTTGGAACCCCACTATATGAATTACTCAAATCAATGAAAAGTGGGCCCCACATGTAGACCTTCTGGGCTGAATAAATGCTTGATTAGACGATGTATATTTCATGTACACTTCATCTGTTCTTCTATGCATGACCTTACCTGTATTCTGCCCAATTTGCTAGTTTCTTGTTGTATCTTCGTTTGAATATATTGATGGTGAACAGGGGACTGGAATTTCTTCACGAGCGCTGCAATCCCCCAGTGATCCATAGAGATCTAAAATCATCCAACATTCTTCTCGATTCCAACTTCAATGCGAAGGTAAACCCATAACGTTTGCGGTTTCTGATAGTTCTTTTCTTCCTCTATGGCCTGTCCATGAAGATCTCATTGTTTTCAACTGAATTTTCCACTGGATGCAGATTTCGGATTTCGGTCTTGCAGTAACTGTTGGAAGCCAAAACAAGAGCAGCATCAAGCTTTCGGGCACTTTGGGATATGTTGCTCCAGAGTACCTTTTAGATGGTAGGTGAACTAATCTGTACTGAGGTAGTGCTTGGCACCATATCAAATCGTCTTCTATAGCTCCATAAGGGCCTGTTTGGATGCATCCTCTATGGGCATTTATTGGCTAAATGGCATTTTGAGCCAAACCTTAGTTCGTTTTGTGCATTTGGATGCACTTTCTCGAACTCCATCTTGCCCCCCGCTCAGCAGAAGAGGCACTAAAAAGCCCGACCCAGCAGAAGAGGCACTAAAAAGCCCGACTCAACAAAAACTAATCAGATTTGTTTTCGTTTAGTTGATTGAAAAAGCAGGCATGAAAACCCCCTTTACAGAAGTGTGTCCAAACGGGCTGTAAGGGGAGTTTTTTAAATAGTGTAACTGTGCAAGTGTGTGATGGTTGATATGCAGCTCTCAGAAACCGTTCTCTTGGAATATTATTAACTCAATTGCAGGAACCACTACAGATACGTAATTGTAGCAAAATGAGATTCGTTAACAATCCCAATCTCTGATTTGTGGACACATGTTTTTTATTTTTTTTTTCCTTTTTTCTTTTTAAAATTCAGGCCATTGGCTGTTTTTCATTTTAACCATACACTAAATGCCCACCAATCGGCTAGTTAGATAATCAAATTAGTGTAATCTTTGGTTTATGATCCATCTAAACTTAGGTCTACAATTTGAATAGTTCAATCTGAGTTATATGTCACATACAATTTCTTAGTGCACGTGTCAACCATCAGACTCTGCTAGAGGATCAGAGTTTTCTCATTAAATGCAATTTGGGTTGTTCGGATTCAAGCAAAGTTGTGTCCTGACTATTAGTCACAAACAATCGCTCATGTCCATGGTTTGTAAACCCCAATGTGCATGGGAACCAATGGACATTTGGATAGGTACTTATGGAAATGTGACTGTTAGACCATGGATTAGCCATCTTTGGTGGAGAGGTGAAACTACTTGTCATTGACACTATAGTTTTGGTGAACATGAGCATCATACATGTTTCAAGGTGCCATATGTGCAACTGTCCAAGCATCCCATATGTGCATCCGTGCCACCATCAATCTTCAAGCACTAAAAAATGTGGCAATGGTGTAGATGTTCAATGTCCACATACGTGCAGGTGTGCCACCAACCAGGTTTTAATTTCCTCATGTGCCACAACCTATCCAGTCATGATCCCTTGTGTTTGACAAGGGACGGAACAACTAGTCAGCAATAGCATGTCCATGACCAGCCAGCCTTTACAGCATGCCATGGAAGCTAGTCGTGATGCAACTTTGCCAAATCCAAACGCCCTTTGCTTTTTTGGGGTGGCAGGAAAGGCGACCTGCATTAAGCAGGCTAGCATTTTTTAGTTCTAAAAATCATGATTGCGATCCCTTTCTTATCTCAATCATGATTCAGTACTCACAGTTACTATCGGATTCATTCATATCCTGATCGTTTCCTCATGCCCAATGTTTTGTTGAGAAACTTTCTCTGGGAACTCAAATCCCATTGCCTTAGAGACTTTGCATGAGAAACCATTGTGAACTTTGACTCCTTAAAAAATCTGCTCCTTGATCCATCTTTTTTACTTCCATTTTACACCTCAAGTGCAGATTCAATGCCTGTTTGGATATACCCCAAAATAAGAAAGTGTGGGATCTGCATTATGCCAAAGTTGGACTGATTTTCCCATCTCTCAAAATGCAGATGGTGGGATGCCTTTTGCAAGGAGACCCTAAACCGATCAAGAGTCTTCATCTCCCAAGTGTCCACACTTTTGGAAAATCCATACTTGCTTCCATTACACCACATAATCAAGTGGATAGTATATTGAACCATATAATGGAGGATATGATCATAAGTGCCCCAACCAGCATGCTTACTGCCTAACATCCAACTGCTGGATTCTATCCGGTTTGATCAAGAACATTGATCTATGATGGCCCACTAGACAGAAAAGTCTATCTTATTATCACAAATTTCATATGATAAAATGTGCATATTGTTCCCAAAGGCTAAGAAAATTTTGAATTTTCAGGCAAACTTACTGAGAAAAGCGATGTATATGCTTTTGGAGTTGTCCTCTTGGAGCTTCTGATGGGAAGAAAACCAGTAGAAAAAATGGCACCAGCCCAATGCCAATCTATTGTTACGTGGGTATGTGTTCCCTTTAGGCGCTTTTTGTTGGGACCCATTTTTCAATTGGGTCACTGCAACTTCTCCAATTTCAGTAAGGTTATCTTCTAGTCGAACTGTTTTGTATTTTTTATTTTTTTCCCTCACTTTAATGTTGATGCTTATGCAGGCCATGCCTCAGCTCACTGATAGATCAAAGCTTCCAAACATCGTCGATCCTGTGATCAGGAACAGGATGGATCTGAAACACTTATACCAAGTCCGTTGTCCGAATACCTTTTTCTGAATTTTCCATTTCTGTGTTGAAGGAAATTACACGATGTTTGGTCGAGCATTTGCTTGGCCTAAACTGTACAGCAGGACCCAGCTTATGGTGATCCATGTTGTTCATTGGGTGGGCCCCATCATGTTTGGGAGATACCCCAGAAGTCTCCCCATTGGATGACTGGAACCCCAAAAAAATGTGAACCATCGGTTCCAATTTTACATTTTCGTAGGTCAACTTGGATCATCTGGTTGGGGATATAATTTGGCCATGGTCTATCATAATGGGGCCCACCAGATCCATGAAACAAAGAACACTCTTCTGATTGATTACAGAGCTGATAATAGGATATTTCATGTGTGAATAATTCTAACACAGTTGCTAATATCGTTATGCAGGTTGCTGCCGTTGCCGTGCTGTGCATCCAACCAGAACCGAGTTACAGGCCACTGATAACCGACGTCTTGCACTCCCTCATTCCTCTTGTGCCCGTCGAGCTCGGAGGGACACTGAGAGTAGCAGAACCTGCAGCTCACGCATGCCCAAAATCATCCACTTGCTGATTTTACCAGCCGGAAATGCAATTCTTTCATCCAATGTGTTTTGCAAGCCTGTGGAAGCACTCATACTGCATCACAACATCCATGGTTCAAAATCACAGGTTCTGTAGTTCCATATTTGCCACGTTATGCTCCTCCAGGCTTCCACATGTTTCTGACTATTCGCTCGGAATATATTTAGGCTGCGTTTGGACATACTACCGGAGCAAATTGCAATAATTAGTCCAATGAAGTGGAAACAACCAAATTGCAGTCCTTGCTTAGTAAACTCCAAATCACAACTTCAGGGTAACTACAGTTTGGTCATTTCCTCTTTATTTAACTAAGTATTGCAATTCAATTCAGTAGTGCATCCAAACGCATAGCCGTTTCTATAGAAAGGAGCTGACCCAGTTCAGAGGAAATCTCATTTGTTTCATTACTGTTGTAAATTGAGTAAACTAGATGCAAGTTGCTTGCTTGCATCTGAGAAAGAAAAAAATCACTTGTGCATATGTGGGTTATTCAGACAAGAACAAGTTCGCAAATTTCTTTGAAATTCAGATCATTTAGTCGTAATCTTCAGATAGGTAGTATAATATTTCCATTTTCAGCTTGTATAATTGGGGCCCATGATTCGGTGATCAAACCATACAAGGTTCATGAACCAAAATGACCAGATTGTAGAAGTGGGGTCCATTGTTCATTTGTTATCTTTTGTTTTCCACTGTATAGAAGGTTTTATAGGTTTTTTTTTCAGCATTGAAAGTAGACCTATGGTCAGGTGATGCAAACCACTGATATGATGAGTCTCTGCCATGGTGGGAGATTGAAAAATTGATGCAGGACAATTAACCACTTCCTCTAAAAGCTCGAACTGATATAGCATGGCGAATTAATCCCATTATCTTATAGCCCAAGCCCCACATCACATGGGTTATGACTTCAGCCGAACCCCCTCGTTGGCCCTACTTCACATGAGTTCTGCTTCACATGGGCCACCCACCTCTAGTGTGTCCCCACATCGCATCCCACAGGCTACCCCACTCGAGCCTGGTGTGAAAATGCTCCTACATTAAATCCTAGCTTTAGTTTGTTTGGCCTTTTCCGTTAATGCGAACCGCCGTTGTTGTATTTCCTTTTCGTATCCGTCTATTAGTGGACTGACTATTGAAGGGTTACGTTTTTTAATTGCAGTGTATTTTTTGGTGCATGGATCATGTGTGGATGTGTATGGCACTACATGGTAGAATTAGCAAACCGTGTGTGGAAGCCCTGTTCATCCACACAGGTGCACGAGTCACCATGTGATGCGTTTGTGAGATCTGAGCTTTCCATCAGATCAATACACTGTTTAGATCTTCTGGCATAAAAATCAAGCAATTGCACACCTCGGATGGGTCACATCACATCAAAACAAATTAATGGCTAGAGATAGTTCTTAACTGTTAATTTTACTATATATGTTATGCCCAACTAACGAGTGAAATTGTTGCGATCCCAATGGTTTAAAGAGCCTAACTTGACATGTCCCATCAGTCCTAGGGCTTTTGGCCTGTTGGTTAAGTTCTTAATAATTGGTTTCATAGGCAACACTTGTATTCGAGTCAAGAAGGGGCAGGGAAAGGGCAACTTGGACTAGAGTGAAAGTTGTCATGGTGTGGAAAGGGCGGATGTGGATTTCCTGCACAAGGATGTGGGGTGGGGCCCAACGTGATGTTTGTGTATACAAAACTTTTATGACCATAAGATTGTTTCCATGGTTCTCACTGTTACCTCTCGTGTGGCCCGCTTGAGTTTTGTATCCACCTCGTTTTTGGTCACGTCCTAAAATGAGATCGAAAAACGGATTGATGAGTGTATTTCTCACAACCATCTCAGTGGGCCCCACCCTGCATCCTTGTGCAGGAACTTCCTGCTGAAGGCTGGCTTCAGCAGGAAATCCGTGTCCAGAAAGGGCTACCTCAGCAAACATAGTGCAACCACCGATTGGAAAGGGTACCTGGATAACCAGAGTGCAGCCGCCATGTGTCTTGGAAAGGGCTAATAGAGGTCAGATGGTGCCATCGTAGATGTCAGTTGCGGAGCATGGTGGAATGTTATTATCCCAATGGTTTAAAGAGCTTAGCTTGACAGGTTCCATCGGTCATAGGGTTTTTGGTGTATTTGTTTTGGCATATTGGTTAGGTTCTTAGTGGAAATTGTCTGATCTTTTAAGTAAAAGATTTCAACATCATTTGCAATCTTTTGGAAAGATCAGATCTTAACATGTTTCATGTTTGCATGTGCCTGCATGTGGATGCGCATTGCTCTTCATGCTTGTGGAATTATCAATGTAAATGGAGTTTGATAGACCTCCTTTTCAGTCATTTTTTGTTGGGAACAATAGCCTGTTGCTTTGGTTTTAGGTGAGGGGCAACTTCACAATTGCAAAATAGTCATTTTGCATGTTGGGTAAGGGTCATCCTTTTTAAGTACGAAAGGATCTTTCTGCATATGTTTTATTAAGTTGGGGGCATGTTGTAAAAGATAATGAGATGACATTTTATTCTTAGAGACTAGAAGAATTTTTCCTTGCCATAGCAAGATCGAGAGGAGAGTTTCTTTCAAGAAGAGTGGTTTTTTATTTATTTTATTTTTTTATTTATTTCCAAGAGTTTTTTTTCTCATGTATTGGCAAGGAGAGTAAAGGTAGGATGTTATTTTGTAAAGGTTCTCTTGATTGGATGGCAAATAAACACTATGGAAAATTTTACGGTGCACCTAAGAAGTTTTTAATGGTGGGGTGTTCAATTACCACTGTTTCTTATGGTGTGGTCCGCCTGATAACTGGATTTGCTTCATTTTTTGGGATACTTTCCTAAAATGATCTGAAAAACCGGATGGATGGAGTGGATGTAGAGTACATACATCAAGGTGGGCCCCACGGTAAAGGCTACTCTGTCTTGGTGAGGCGTGGGTCTCACCGCCCCTGATCTTGAAACGTTGCTTCAAAAATAAACTAAATAATATTATTGCCATAAGATCCCATGATTTTCAAAATATTACCAAATTTGGTTTTATTTTTTTTTCATGATATTTTATGAAATTATCCATATATTAATGTAATAATTAGTTAAAATGGTAACTAATTATATGCTTATATGTTAAAGTTTTAAATTGATAACTAATTATATGCATATTTCTAATAGATATTTAAAAAAATTTGAGTGAGATTCCCAATAATATCCCAAGAAAAATGTCAAAAATTAAAAAAATCCTAAGAAATTCTCACGAATGGGATTTGTAGTTGTGTGTATTAGAAGAGGTGATAGGTGTTCCTCATTTGTTCAGTTTTTGTGGAATTGCGATTAAATGGAGATAAATGGTATTTGATGTGTGTTTGGATGAGAGTAAATGCATGAAAGTGAAATGAAATAAGATAAAATGGGAGTACATGCATGGAAATGAAATGAAATGAAATAAAATGAGAGTAAATGAGCATGTAAAAGGATTTGGAAGTAAATGGAGGTGAAATGCCTCTCTGAGCTCCCTTGAAGAGCCGCACAAGTAAACAATGGAGATGTTGTACACATGTTTGCCACAGATGATGATACTCTGAAATAATTAAATTATCGACCACATTACTAAAATCACATTAATAGAATGTTCCAAACCATTCAAAGGTTGGTCATCTAAATGGACAATTAAAAAATGTTGACAAATTGTTTGTTTGTAATTTTAATCCGTTGAAGCCCACTCAAGGTTTCAAACTTTTTCATTTTTGGCAAAAGTATATATTTCAATGAGCTTATTATAATCATTTTCTACTTATTTCCGAGTGATACTCATTCTACACCCAAAACCGTAATGGTTATTTCATATTGTCTTTATACGGTAACCCATGTATGGAGGCCATGCATCCGTAGGTGGGACCTTGCCCAAATTTGATGATGATGATCTTCATATTGTGGAAGTTGATTTTCTAACCTTAATTTTTATAATCTCGTGCAATCGCAGCAATTGGATGACCAAATTAGTTTCTTAATCATGGCCCCTAATTATTTAATAATCAGTGCATTCGTAGCCATTCATTGGCACGGGGTTGTTAGTCTCATGTGCTATTAGGGCGTGTTTGGATTTTGGGCCCACATGGTACTGTAATGTAGATTGGCGTAAATAGTATGTTTTCGGTGTTTGGTTTCGAATTAAAAATGAGGTGTCCACGACCGACTCGAGTACGGTGGAATTAACTCTTCACTTCCAAACATTACTGCTGTCAGTGCACAGTGCGTCGGGAAGAGCGATGGAGTCATTGTGCTCTGGCCCACCATGACAAGATAAGAAGTTGAAGCGGCGCCTTCTCTCGTTTTCATTTTACGTCCCTATCTTTGTGGAGTTGGGAAGATGGATTAAATGTAATTTCATCTCTGGAGTGGTATGGATACGTTAGATGTAGACCGTTGGGAAGGTGGGCCACACACGCATTTGTCCCATCTTCCAGTTTGACTTTTTTCCTTTGTTGGGTCGCTACTAATAAATCTTCTACACCTGTAACCATGGACCGAAAATCTGTTCATTTTCTTTGCCAGGTTGCTACGATTCTTAATATTCTAGTACTGTCATCTGATGGACGGTCGGTATCATTGCATCTACGGCCGACGTAAGTACAAGGACGATTCACCTTAATTCGGTGGAGTATCATATAATTTTGGTATATGCTAATTGCGTAGTCCACACGTAGATGTGATGTATGCTTTGAAAGGATCATCAGGTGGGCCATACCTGAGAAAATAAATGTGTGGTTATGACGAATTGACCAACGGTCCAAATTTTTTGTAGAAGTTTGGTCCACAAGAAGGTCAGAAAAAGGCTTATTTTTTTAGGAATGGCGTGAATACAATTAAGATCAGCTGATGAGCGGCTCTGATTTCACATACGTATGATTCATTCCACGTGTGACATCACGTGCAATGTTTGACCTTTTTGTTCTTGGGTACACATGTGAACATCACGTGTAGGGAGTGGGTGCCATAAACTCTGAGAAAAGGGTCGCTCAATTTCTGAAATGTCAAAAGCTCAGAGAAAGCGGATGTCCTGTGAAAGCCTTTGGCAGGAAGTCCCTGCGCTGGCAACCTAGGTGAGGACAACCGTGATGTTTTTGAGAAATCCTACCCGTCCATCCTTTGTGAGATCATTTTAGGACGTGCAACAAAAAATGTGCCGGATCCAAGAATCAAGTGGACCACACAAGTGGGAAAACTAGGGAAAGAAATTCCTTCCATTGAAACCTTCCTGGACTGCACCTTCTCTTTATATGACATCCAAACCGTTAATAAGGTCATTTCCACTGGCATGAACTGAAAACGAAAAAAAAAAAAAAAAATCTAATGTTTCAACGGTGGTTGTTCAATCCCCACTCTTTCTTCTCGTGTGTCCCACTTGAATCTTGGGTCCTGATCATTTTTATTTCTAACTACTAAAATAAGCTCGCAAAACGGATGAACAGGGTGGATTTCTCACAAACATCACGGTGGGCCCCACCTAGGTTCCCACGCGAAAGGCTTTTGCAGGAAATCCGCGTCGGAGCTGAAACTGTTCACTGTCTCTCCTGTCACGTCACTATCCTTAGGTCTACTCCCACACGTCTATTGCCCAGCCCATGTGCACGCTAGTACACGTGCGGTCCAGATGCAATGGCCCAAAAATTACGTCAGTCCACTCATCAGCCCATTGTTTTGATTGGCGGAACTTTTCCATTTGGTACACTGCAGCCCACCTTAGCTGGGTCAGTCTATTTTGGTCCCAACAAATCTACACGTGGGCCCCACCGATGGACGGTTTGGATCTCACACGTGTGCACGAGCCTTCGGGTCTCAGATAAAATATAAGTGGAGGAATGTTACAGTACTCAGGCTTAGGGTGACAAAGGTCCGAGCATGAGCCCCTAGGGCTTTCAATTCTAGATCTTGTGTTCTGTCTAAGCTGGGCTAGGGCTAATGATAAATGGCCCAGCCTGCCCTATTGACCCAATTAGCCATTGTTATTTAAAAGAATGGAAGATTTGAAAATACTCGTGATGAATTTCATTCAACACAATCTAGACTATTTTGAACCCTTGATCATGTCACTTTTTCTCTTGGGTGGGTCGCTTGGGTTAACCTTGTAAGGCTAGTGCCAAGGACATCTTAGCCCAGTTAGGAGCAGGGCCAGGGAATTTAGGGAATTGACCACAATATCGGCTTCCGAATCATCAAATCTTTTGTTTTGATTCTATTGTTGACCCCGTTGATAGCAGATCCACCGATTGCTGTGAAAGAACCTGTTTATTCACAAGCTAGGTGCAGGGGCGAAGAACCTGTCGATTCACAAGCTAGGTGCAGAGAATAAGCAAAGCTATCTAGAGTAGAGCTCTTGCAAGGTTCCATATATAGGAGCCTGAGACCCCAGCATTTTAGCCACCAAATCTGCAAAAATAAAAAGATGAATAGCGAGCAGTAACTTACATGAATTAGGGCCTGTTTGGGAGTGTGGATTCGGAACCCCCTGGATGTGAAACCCCAGGATTTGAAATTCTCCTAGTGTGTTTGGCATCTGGAATGTTAATCAACTTTAATCCAAAAGTAGCTGTGTATGGTATATTTATGGGGGTTTGAATTTAATTACTAAATCAACTTTAATATATTTAATTAGTGAGATATGTAGTTTTGACATAATGGTTGTAATAAGTCCGCTGAAATATATGCTTTGCCCAAAAATGATGAAATTTCAAGTTTCAGATGGGCCACAAGCACAAGATCATGTTTGAATGACAATGTTTGGATGGTGCTGATCATCATTAGTCAACCAAGTGCCAAATAAAAGGATAGTATAGTGACACACATGTTACACATGCAACTATTGAAATGATTTTGAGGATAATCTAAGCTCTTACTGTGGATTTGAAATACCGTTGTTGTTGAGGGGATTTAAAATCCTCAATTACTTTAAGCAGTACATGGGTCGTTTGAACGGGTATATTTGTTGTTGAGGGGATTTAAAATCCTCAGTTATTTTAAATAGTACATGGGTCGTTTGAATGGGTGTATTTGTTGTTGAGGGGATTTAAAGTCCTCAGTTATTTTAAATAGTACATGGGTCGTTTGAATGGGTGTATTTGTTGTAATAGCATTACAGCTGTAACATGATAAGAAAGTCATGTTTCACGGTGCAATGCTGACGGACGGGGATTTCACTGCGAAAGCCTTTCACAGGAGGTTCCTGCGCTGGGATGCTAGGTGGGGCCCACCTTGATGTTTGTCATAAATCTACCCCGTTCATCTGTTCTATGAGATCATTTTAAGACATCCTATAGAAAATTAGATTAATAAAAAAACTTGAGTGGGCCGCACAAGAGGAAACAGTTGTGATTCAGTCACCACCGTTAAACATTTTTAAGGCCACAAAAGTATGCTAATTTTTTTCGTGTTTTCACTTCATCCCAGTGGGAATGACCTTATAAACCGTTTGGATGGCATATAAAAATCAAGGTGGAGCCTTGGAAGGTTTCAACTGTAGAAAACTCTTTCCCCAATTTTCCCTCTCGTATGGCCCATTTAAGTCTCGAATCCACATAATTTTCTGTAGCATCTTCTAAAATGATCTTGGAAAACGGATGGACGGAACGGATTTATCACAAACATTACGGTGGACACCACCCAGCATAACGCAGGAACTTTCTGCAAAAGGCTTTCGCTGCAAATCCGCGTCCGACAAACAGGCAATGGTCTATTTATTTTATTTTTTAAAATTTTCAACGCAGCGAGAATTACGATGCGGCTTGGGCATCCCACCAACCTTCTCTTCGGACGCGGATTGCGTACCAGCCCCGCCCGTACCTAGCTCCGAACGGGCATTTCTGTGGGCGGGCTCACCTTGATGTATCTGTACATCTAAACCGTCTAATCCTTTTTTCAGATTATTTTAAGGCATAAACACAAAAATGAAGCAGATCCAACGATAAAATGGACCACACCACAGATGACTCTTCCATTTAACGCAAATGACATTTAATGCTTTGTGCATTTTAATGCAACCGAGCTTAATAATTGGTGTGGTCCACTTGTGCGTTTGATATGCCTTATTTTTGGGTTCATGCCTTTAAATATTCTGAAAAAAAAGATAAACAGTTTGGATTTACAGATACATCATGGCGGGCCCACCCACAAAACTGCCCATTCAGAGCTAGGGACGGGCGGGGGTAGTACGCAATCCGCGTCCCTCCCCGGGCGCGAATTGGATACTGACAATAGCCAAATCGCTAATCAAGTGACGTAACCAAGCTCTGTGGACCCCACCATGTGCATGTGTTGTATCCATACCGTCCAACCATTTTTAAAAATAGATTTATGGCATTACAAAGAGAATGAGATAGATCTAAAGTTCAAGTAGACCCCACCATAGAAAATAGTGGGGACAGTGACATCCACCATTCAAAACTTCTTAGGGGCCACAGTAGTTTCTTATGAAGCTGATTTTTTTTATTTTTTTATTTCACTTAATCTATCTCTATGTTAACTTATGAATAGGATGGATCTCAAAAATACATCACTGTGGACCCTATAAATGTTTCAACGGTGGGTGTGTGATGGCTCCCACAGTTTTCTATGTTGGGTCCACTTGAAATTTAGATCTATCTCATTCTTCTTATAATGCCATAAAACGATCTCTAAAAATGGTTGGACAGTATGGATACAACACATGAATCATGGTGGGGTCTACAGAGCTTGGTGACGTCACTTCAGTAGCCATTTGGCTACTGACCTTGTCAGTATCCATTCCGCGCCCGCTACTCCCGCTTCTCCCTGTGCTCTGTGGGCCCCACCATGATATATGTTTTTCATCCATTTTAGAGATCATTTTAGGATTGATCCCCAAAACGAGAGGGATATAAATCTCAGGTGGACTACACAGGAAAACAAGAGTGATTGGATATCCACCATTAAAATCCTCCTAATGCCCACTGTACTTTTTATTTGACATCTAATCTGTTGATGAGGTCATACAGACCCAGATGAAGGGAAAAAATAAAGATGAGCTTGATCCAATATTTTTATAGTCCCCAAAAGGTTTTTAATAGTCCAGGCTCATTCAACACTGTTTCCTGTAATGTGGTCCCTGGAGATTGGGATATACCTCATTTTTTATCTCATACCATAAAATGATCTGTAAAAATAGATGGACGGCATGGATTAAACACGTACATCATGGTAGGTCCCAGAGGGCACCGACCATCAGCCATTGGCTGGTGGCAGGGGGAGTAGCCAATCCGTTCCCCACTTTATCTTCTCTACGTGCATGTATGTCTAATTGTATATTGATGGCCATATACACGTGACCAGCATATATGGAGGCCAGTATACATGTGGAGCATACGACATACATCAAAGGTGGGTACCAAGTGAAGTACGGCCCACATCAAAGGTGGGTACCGAGTGAAGTACGGCCCACATCAAAGGTGGGTACCAAGTGATGGTTAACCCACGTTAAAGGTGGACACAATGTGATGGACGGTCAACATCAAAGTGAGCCCTTACTATGATGGACGGTGGACACTAAAGGTGGGCCCGGATGATTGATAGCCCAAATCAAAGGTGGGCGACATATGATGGACTGTCAACATCAGTATGGTCCCATGTGGGCCTTCCATGATGGATAGTTCACATCCAAAGTGGTTTAACATAGTGATGAGTTGCATTGATAGTGGGCCTCACGAGATTGATGGCCCACGTTGATGGTGGGCCCATAGAATGGATGGGCCACATCAAAGGTGGGCTCCGCATGATGGACAGTGTAGATCATATAATGCACGGACTACATAAAAGGTGGGTTCGATGGGGGACCAACATCAAGGTTGCCTCCTCTTGATGGACAATCCATATCAAAGTAGACCCCACGAGATGGTGAGCCCCGCATATGATGGACGGTGGACATTAAAGGTGGACTCACATTAAGGACAACCCACATCAATGGTGGCCATTGCATGATGGACAGTCAACATCAACTTGGGTCCTACGTGATGAATGGTGGGCCATGCATGATGGACAAACAACAAGAAAGCTATGCCAGCATGATGGATGACTCACATCAAAGTTGGACCCAGGTGGGCCTTGCATTCTAAACCATCCACATCAATGGTGGACCCTTACGATGAACGGTCCAAATCGAAGGTGGGCCCCTCACAATGGATGGTCCACATCAAAGGTACGTAGGCCCATATGATTCATGATGGACATCAAAGTCTTTTATTTCCAGGAACATACCAACAAATGCGGCAGCCAACCCTCATTTTCATAATTGATCAACATGGTGCAATGTGTTGGAATAGGTGGGAAACCTTTGATACCAAAGGAGATCATGGGGATCTAACTTAATCATGTGTATAAGGAAGACTTGGGTACATGAAGTCAAGCCAAATTAGGAGATATATAAGGTAATGGTCATGTACAATGGGTGGATGGGACCCAAGAAGCTAATGCATCCACCCACATAAAGGATCACTCCTATATATACAATCTTCTAAAGGATGTGATTAGGGAGGTGGAGTTAAAGAATGTGGTTCAAGTTTAAAGAATGTGGTTCAAGTTATGACAGACAATGGCAATGCGTTCGTCAAGTCGGGAAAGAAATTAATGAAAAAGTACAATATCTATTAGACCCCATGCAGGGCTTATTGCATTAATCTGATGCTCGTGATGATAAGTCAAAGAGAGATGGTCAGGAACACCATTGAAATGGTGAGGAGCTTGACGAATTTTATATATAATTGCTCATGATTGTTAACTGTAATGCACAAGCGTTATCAAGGAAATATCATTAGACTAGATACGACATGATTCGCCACGGACTTTATGGCACTTATGCCTTGTACAAGCATAGAGTATAGCTTATGAATTGTTCAGTTGCACGAGATATTTTGAGTAGAATCAGATACAGATCTAGAGTGCATGAAAGGTTGCAGGGACGGTTCTTAATGCTTACTTATGGGATAGAGTCTATGATATCGTTGTCATCTTATGATCGATTTACAAGGTCCTTAGGGCCATAGATGATGAGACGTAGACACATGACCTTCAATGGAGTCCATGTACAAGCTTATGAGATTGATGAGAGATGGGATATGGGCTTCATCTCCCAATTGGCATTTATCACTGCTACAGATAATCTATGATAGATGGATTAGGACCCTTGAGCATCTACCCTATGAGGTTGGTAATTTCGTTACATTTAACTTTATATATTTATCACTTGCACTTGCACTTTAAGTACTACTTTTGCATAGATGAACATGACAACTTGCCATAGTTGTTGAAAACATTGGGCCATCCATGACATCTGGTAATCGAGCATGGATGTGGACAGTTTGATTAAATTAGTGGGGCCTAAGGTGGAGCCCACAGAGGTGAGGTGTACACACCTATTAGAGTAATCGGGCAGCACCACACCGTTTCTTATGTTAAGAAATGTAATTGGCTAGGATTTCTTCTCTCTCTCTCTCTCTCTCTCTCTCTCTCTCTCTCTCTCTCACATCCTAGAGAGATGTGGTGGCGAAAATATCAGTGGTGAGTTAGACGGTGGGTAAGACTCATCTGCCAACCTACACAAGCTTATATATGAAGGCATGTTCCCCAATTCTACACAACGAAATGCATAAGCTCCCGTCAGCAACACATGTGAAAGAAGAGAGAGTTTTGAAATCTCTGATGAGCTTAAATACCGGCAACAATAGTGGATGCAAGTAATCTTGGTAATCTCTTCGCACAAGTAAATCATCGCCATTATCAAAGTATGGAGGTCCTGATAGAAGCAAATATACTAATAATGATATCAGAGCACCCACACCTTTGGTCATCTCTCTCTGTTTTCTTATAAATTAGCCATGTACGTCATTAAGGGCAGCTATGGCTAATTGACACTTATGCAATCTTAATACTATCTAGGGGAGAAGAGACCCTTCTATATGGGTCAGATGCGGGGCTTGCTATTAGCCCTTTTTGTTGGGCTTACGTTAGGTGTTTCTGGGCCTAGTTAATCCTAGGCCAAAAAGTGGGGCCGAAATATGTTCATGAAACCATCTTATTGCAGATTCCACATTGATGCTTTAACCGAACGGGCCAATGATATTGGTGTAACATCCTAGATTTTTCTGTACTCGACCTTAACAAATACGCGAGTGTCACTGTTAGAAAACTGTACGAACTCAATTAGTTACCATGATTAGCCTACAAATTGATGATCTAGGAGGATTAGGGTTGAATAATTATTTCCATTAATTATGAATAGGTCATGCTATGAACTTAGTAAAGTTAGACACTAATCGTCGTGCATGAGAAATCTCGCGTCCTAACCCATTCCAGAAATGCCTAGATTACTCAAATTAGCTCTAGACCGCTCGTTCGTGGTCCGCTAAACTCGAAATTGTAGAAAGACGTTCATCTCGTCGGGCTTGATATCAACCGCGGACATTGATCTAAGATTGGTTCTAGGATCATTCAACTTGGGCTTGCAAGCCAATCGCATAGAACGCGTGAATGCCCGTAAGAGTCTTCATGAACTTAAGTTAAATGTCCCTTTCCACACTTTGCCCAAGTTATAGCTTTCAGACCATTAGATTTTGATCAAAGTAGAGACACTGACTTAGATTAATACCCTGCACATGTCCATATAGTCACGGCCCCGATTGACGATTGGTAACCGTCAAATTGACTTAGGACCTTACCCATTGATCGACGCATCTGAATGTCGGAGCGATAGTATTCATACGTAGATCTCCACTAGTGACACCTATCCCATGGCATAGATCGATCCGTACACCTCCATGTGGACCCCAATTGTTGGAAATAACATCCCATAGAGTTAGTATATCAAAAATCTAGCCATTATGGTCATTTGCACCACATCTGATACTATAAAAGCCTCATTTTGGACAGCCCCTTAATTCCATACGAATTTTGCCCTAGGTTTGAAGAAAGAGAGAAGAGAATGAGAAAGAGAAGAGAGAGAATGGGAGTGAGAGGGAAGGTGGATTCTGGTGCTTTATCATATCTTTCCCCTTCAATCGAAACCCTATCTGCTTTGGACAAACCCTACTTCACAATCTACATCTTCCTAGGTTGAATTGAATGAATCTCACCTTAGTTCTTATGGTCGTATAGAAATCAATGTTTTTCCCTAAAACCCTAACCCTATAAATGCGAGTAGGTTGGGCAAAACCCTCTTAAGGTGCAGACTATTTTCCTACGTTTCCATTTATCAACCCTTGAGGATGATAGACCATGATTTTTTGTTAATTGTCTGAAATTCATATGACAATTATGCATAAATTGTGTTATTATTGCAAACCCTAATGTTGATGTTATTGGTAGATGACATGTTTGATGAAACGCTTGGTCAATATGAAGTCTATTTTGTTGAAACCTTGTTATAGCTATTGCTAAGTGTTGTTGATGCCTATTGGAATGCCTTGATATACATTGTGTTGTAATATTTAAGCATTTGTTCCATTGATGTACCTTGGTGGGGTATAAATATGTGATTGTCGATACCTATGGGTTTGTGCTAATGTACCTTGGATTGTGTCAATCCATATTATCATTGAACTAATATATTCGGTTGTGTTGTTAAAACATTGTATGATTATTTCGTGTATTTGATAAGTTAAATTGTCGTTGTGTTAGATCGAGCCCTGTTAGTCGCTTGAGTAAATGGATGGCCACCGTGGGTTGGCTATTCTAGGCCTATATGATTGATCGGGGTTGAACACAGATGACCAGGAATAGTTAGAGCGACACGAGATGCTTTACGCCTAATGTCGAATGGGTTTAAGGTTCTTCATTGTAACGCCTTGAAAATCGGCACCCGAGTACATATACTCCGGTTCCGAGTTTTCGAGTGTTAACCAAATGAAAATGCACGTGTGTCCTCATTTAGATTCAAATTTATTCCGCACACGAATAATCAGAGTAACGCAATTCACTTAGCGGATCCAAAGCGTAGTAGAGATAACAGAAGATTCAGAATAATAGGGCTAACAGTCAAAAATATAATTTCAATGGTGGTGATCGCCCAAAATGAGGATTATATAAGCCACAATATACATACTCAATACGGTTAAAGTGTAAAGCTTTCAATTTACGCCCAATTCTCCAAAATGTAATGGTATTAGCACAACCCAATATAAGCCTATCTGTCTGAGGTCTCACTAGCACCAACATCAATGATATGCCTGGTTGGTGTTTTAAAACACCGTCCCAGGTGGGAGTGAGTAGCTAACTCATTGATTTCCATTAGTTCTAAGTTATACATGTTATCAACCCAATTAGCGTAATTAATGATAAACAACCAAACAAGCATTTCCTAAATACTTTTGTTAAATGCACATATAAAGATATGACATAATGCATGTTCTTTCCAAACAACACTCCCTCAATCGATTCCATCTACACGTTCGCATATGACCAATACTCCCTCAATGCGACCTTGACTGCTAAATCGTCAACCTAAACTAAGGAATGTTCGTATTAGCTGAGAATTATTAAGTTCCATTCATCCATCATATTGGGGAAGATAGAGTACCCTCATTTTATCGTGGTCTCAACTGAATCACTAGGCTCGGGGCGATCGAAGCGGCTCCTCACATGTATCCCTTGATCCATATTCAGATTTACCACCCAGACAACAACTCCTCAATTAATGTGAGGCTAACACTGACCCGACCGATCCCACATCAAGGACCCGGATGACACAGTTCAGATGCACAGGGTTAGGTGGCCCATCGACGGGTGGGTTTACTACCTAGACGACAACTCCCCAATCAATGTGAGGCTAACACTGGACTAACCGACTGGCCCGATCGATCTCACATCAAGGACCCGAATGGCATAGTCTAGACGCCTAAGGTTAGGTGGCCCATCGACAAGTGGAGGGCGCTCACAAATGATATAAGAGTCATCACCTAAACACAAATGTGGAGCGGTCGTGGCATCATTACAGTTAGATGCACTAGGCTCACAGCCTTCTTGATTACTCATTGGTCACTACGGGGAGGCTCATCACCCCAGCATAGGACGACAACTCGAACACAGTGTCCCATACCACCATGCTCGACCCATGAGTCTTATGGATCGTGCCACTAACAGTTAAGTGGTATCATAGATTCTATTCGGTGTTGTCATACATTTGAACACACATGGTTAATCGACTATTAGGCTAATTCGATTGACTTTAAGAACTTCGGCGCAACAATCATTAGGTGCAAGCATATCATGTAGTCCAGCTACTGTCGGTTGTCCATGTTCGACCCAGGTCGATCGAACAAGCCTAGGGTGGCCGACCTAACTCAGGCTACCCCTTAGTTCGGGTGGTAAGCTGACTATCCCATCATTGTAAGCAATCCTAAACATCGCTACGGACTTAGCAATTCGTTATGTAGTCATAACGAGATTCATATGAAGCATGGATTCAACGACACATCCACTTAGGCATTTCATCAAACATATGAGCATAAGTTGAACAATACATTCACTTGGGCATTTCATCAAACATATGAGCATCAATAGAGCAATAAGTTCACTTAGACATTTCATCAAACATGTGAGCATCAAGAGAACAACACATTCAATCACTTAGGCATTTTATCAAACATGTGAGCATGCACAAACAAGCAATCACACATATTATAATCAAACACAAAATATGAACATGATAGTTAGTTACAAATCATTCACCACAAGAAATCATTAACTACGACCCTTAAGAGTCGATAAATGGAAACCTAGGCCTAATGGTCCGCACCTTGTGACGATCCGCTCGACTCGCGATGCTCGTAAGGTTAAGGATTTGGGAAAAATCATAAATTCCTATACAAACACTAAGAAATACGTGAGATCCATGCAATTCATCTTAGAAAAACCTAAGTCAGGAAGTAGGTTTGTTTCTTACCTCGCAATCGCAAATGGGGTAGATTCGGTGGAGGAAAATGATTGAGGCTAGGGCTTTGATTGGAGGAAACCGATGAAGGGAAGCACTAAAGTCTCCCCACTCCTACTATCACTCTTCTTCTCTTCTTCCTTCTCTTTCTCTCTTTGTCTCATTTGGCAAATGCAAATTCATATGGGGAGAGGGGGTGCCCAAATGAGGGCTTTATATAATGTCAGATGTTGCACAAATGGCCCCAATGACCCTTTATTTATTATACTAACCCTGAAGGGGGTTATTTCCAACCAATGGGACCCACTGGGAGGTGTAAGAGTCAATTTAAGACATAGGATAAGTGTCCCAATAGGCGATCTATATTTGGACACAACTATTTGATGATCGGGCTTGTCGATTAACTAAGAAGGCCCTAACTTATATCGATAGTCAGTGATGATCAATCAAGGTCGTGGCTATAACGGATATGTGTGGAGAAATATCTTTAGTCGGTACCCCGAATTTGGCCATGAACTAATGATCTGAAAGTTACAACTTTGCAAAAGAGGAATGGACTTACTTTACTTAAGTTTCAGATTTTCATATAAGGTATTCGCACAACTCAAGTACTCGCCTTACGAGTCTAAGTTGAATGATTCAAGATGTGATCTCAGCTCGATGTCCCGCGATGGACGTCAAGCCCACTAAGACGAACATATTTCCATAGCATTGGGTTTAGTGGCCCACTGATGAGAGGTCTAAAGCTTGTTTGGATAATCAGGGCATTTCTGGAATGAAATGGGTATCGAGATTTCCTGTGCGTAGTGATTAGCATTTGGATTAGCTAAGTTCATAGTGTGGCCTATTCACAACTAGTAGAAATGACAATTCGATTATACTCATCCTAAGCCGTTGGTTCTTAGGCTAAAAGGCCAAGTGAGTCAGTTTGGTTTGTTAATTAAGATCTAACCCCTAATTATCTCGACTTTTAGTAGGAATTTATTTAGTTATGGTTATCTCGATTAGTTAGTGATAGGTCGGCTAGATTTGGGGTCCACATGACCAAATCATGTGGCTAAACTCAGTGTTTAAGTGATCGGTCAGATTCGTTGGCTTCTTACAATTAATTAATCGGATTTATGCAGTTCTTTACCAGTACCACTCGCATATAAGCTCACTTCGAACGTCAAGGGCTAATAAGCGGCAACATAGGCTAGTCATATCGAAAGTTTTTAATAGTTTTTTAAAAATTCAAAATAGCGAAAAATCTAGGTCGTTACATCCATGGCCAATTAGATCAGTCTAATGCATGGATCGATCGTTCTTATGCTTGGTGATTTTATAACACTCGAAGGATATATGAATACCAATGTTACCATTGAATTAAGTCCATTCATAACCGTTAGTACGTTACAATCCTACAGAGACTCATGAATCTGGCATGGTGGTATGAGACATTGTGTCCGAGCTGTCGGCTTATGCTGGGGTGACGATCCTCCTCGTAGTGTCCTTTGAGCACTACTGGAGGTGACTTGCTATATCGCACTAGGATATTTAGTTGGGTGTGATATCGATGACGACCTACTGTGCTATCATGAGAATTGGGTGACAAACCCTTTTCGCATTGATTTGTGTTGGCTGATGAGTCCTTTACATTGTTTGATTATGTACTTTAAACTATTGAGTTACGAATCCTAAATTAGATCAAGGGACACTAGTGAGAAGTCATCTTGCGCCACAACGAGCCATGTGATCCGAGTTGAGACTAGCGATATGATGGCGGTATCCTGAATTCGCTAATACTGTTATATGAAAATGAATCAATAAAGGTTGAGCTAAGCATACACACATACATGGGCATATAAGGTGTCTGTGTCAAGCCCCAAACTCAGTGAACGGGCTTACATAATTCCAGACCTCCGAATCCAGCGGTGACAGCCTCCATAGTAACACATTCTCGGTTCTTAGCTTCCATACACCAAGTTTTGATTCTATGATTCTACAAGGAGAATTTTTAGGGCAATTTTTTTTGTACATGAGCATAACCACAAGTGTACCAAAACTAAAAACATCATCACATTTCCATTATAATATTGGTTCAAGTATAGTGCTGGAAGGGAAATACATGATATAACAAAGTCCAAAAGATCAGGTGCATGCTCCTGCCTCAGTGTTGCTGTGGTCTAGCATAACCCACACGTAAACAATATGCATAAACTTTCTACAAAGTTTAGAGATTGTGTGCATGTGTGCGCAGTGCATGTATCAAATATACAAATATCAGAGTAAGTGGAACTGATGGAGAGCTAAACTAGCAAGTCCATAAATGCTATCAGACATACCTAGACTATGCGATGCAAGAGACTACATGGCCAAATGTCATATGCTAATCATGCAATGCAATATACCAATCCTCTACTAGTCGACATATTAGAATAGTTCTCGATTGGATCATCACTGAGATCAAGTACACTTCCGACACTGGTTGCCGCCTATCGCGCGCAAGACCAAGTGAGTGCAAAAGACCTCACTATCCGCCTCATTAGTAGTATAAAGAAAACCACCCAGCCCGTCGATAGCGAACTCATTTCAGAGCTGGTCAGACTCAACTTGGCATATAGCCATTTGAACTCGGTCGGGTAAGGTCAAACCCCCTTCCGATCGACCCCGCCATAGTGGGAGATGCGGCCTACTTGTATCTAGCCATCGTGCGCTCATGAATCTACTTGGTCTAGACGTTGGAGCATCTTACTAGTACTGCAAGTTTTATGGACTTTCACCTAGGGACGCTTGTGACGCCATGTAACCTCAATAGTTTTCAGTGTCCATAAAATCATCCGCCAGCCACAACGAGACTGTGGGACTACCTCCCTGGTGTCATAAGGGAGTAGATGCGACATGTCACACATGATGCATAAAGCATGAATCACACTATCCAAGTCATGCATAAATTATGCGCATACCACGCGATCATGCAGGGCGACCCAATCTCATACGGGTCCTCCAAGTACCTCAAGCAAAAAAGGCGTATGCTATGATCAAACGTCATTCTAAAACAGACATAAAAATGATGTGTATGGGTAGATGAATGAGCAAAGTATCCATTACACTAATAATATTATCAGTTTCAACCTATCATGTTGAGTTCCTTAGCATGTTATTAAACATATCACATGATAATCGGCCTTAAATGGTCTGACATATCGGGAGTGAGACCCAATCGGTGGGATCCTCTAGCAATATAAGGGTCTATGTGGCATGGCCTAGTTGCAATTAGAATTGGTCACACACCAGGGCCTTTACATATAACCTAATCTAGTAAAATGGATGATCGGTGAGGATATAATCTTTGCATCAAGGTGGAACCAACTCGGGATGTCTTAAACAAACACATGCACCATGGTGGGGTCCGCAGTAGGCCTTATGGATAAGTTGGTCGTGGCAACAAACAATACAATGGACCCATAGAAGTTTTTCAACGATAGGTATTCAACTCCCACTATTTCTTTTGGTGCAACCCGCTTGAGGGTCAGATCGGTCTCATCTATGGGATCATGACCTAAACTAATAAAAACATATGGACGATATGGATAAAATAGCTACATCATGGTGGGCCCCGCTATCGGATGGGCAGCGTGGATAATCAACGAACATCATGGTGGCCCTGGGAAGGTCTCAACGGTGGATATCATTGACCCAATGTTTTCCTGAAGTGTGGCCCACCTAAGATCCCATGATTTTCACTCAGTGAATACACCTAAAGGAGAATACCAAAATATCTAGGCAACCACAACACTGATTAAATCTAAACATAAGGCGGAGACATGTTGAAATTGTTGGAGGTGGGTATCATCTACCCTATATTTAATAGTCAGTGGACGAGTCCAACTCATGTAGTGTAACGTCTCGAAAAAATCCGTACAAAGACCTGAGTACCACCTCAGGCAGAAATCACCCAGGACCAAAACCTTTAAAAATTAGGTTAATATTAGCAAGTGATAAACTAGAGTACTTATGAAATTAGTACTAATCACTTAAAATATGATCTGCAAGACCCAAACCGTGCAGAATCATTGACGCTATATTACCCTGAAATCTAGAATCCATCCCTAAACTCGGTTGCTCTTGGGAGCACACCGAAACTCCATATTGGACCTGGACCGCACGTCGAAAGTCCGATAACTACAAAACTATACAACTATGACTACATCACTGGACTTGACAACTCCCTCAAAAATTAAGTCTTAATTGTGTCTAGAAATGCACAACTTGAGCTCGGAGCAAAGTGTGTGAGAAACGTGAATATCTTTAGAAATAAAATTTGAATTTAAGTAAACTGAGTCGTGTCGCTTGCGGGCCAAATATAAGGATTCAGACTGTCAGAATCTGACCTAAATGCACCCTCGGATCAGGGAAAATTTTTCATTTATGGCAGTGTACTTGTGGCCCTGATCGAGTGACGGTGACTATCGAACTGAAACTGGTCTGCCACGATCGATCTGTAAATCCAATCGGAGCAAAAACTCAGCCTGACTTAGATCCAATGTCAGGGAGCTTAAGTCTGACCACATGCAAAAAAGGGGGCTCCAGAAGTGCTCCACTGGATCGGAATAGGCGATCTTTGGACATAACCTAAGTATACCATGGCCCTAGGGCCATTCCCATCAGTTCTGGGCCTATATAAGGGCCTTAAACCCTCTCTCTTATATTTCATACGAATTTTAAACCCTAAGAAAGAGAGGAGAGGAAAAGGAAAGGAAAGGGAGAGAAAGAGAGAGAGAGTTGGAGATTCATCCTGGGGTTTGATCCCGCTGCTCCACGCACTTAGCCACTCTATCTGTATCACAAATTCGGCGTTTCTGACAATGTACTTGGGTAAGAAAGCTTAACCCTAATCTATTTTAGGGTCTTAAATAGTGTAAAGCGCGAAATAGCTAACCTATCGCATACTGTAGGTTGCCATTGTGCCGTAGATAAAAACTCAGTATACAAACTGAGTTCTATACTTGTTTACCGGTGTAAGGTGCGGATTATAAACGTTTAGGTTACAGTTTTCAAGGCTTTCAATGTTGGTTAATGATTTATTACTGACGTGGGTGCTATTTCACATGCCAAATGCGACGTTTGTTTCGCGTTTCAGATATATATGAACTATATTGAGTTTAGTGTATTCCATGTATTGTAGATGAGATCGTATACGTATGGAATTTGATAGTGTGTTTGCCATGATTAATTGTCATGTGTTTATACTAGTCGTATGTGTAACAACTCCTTGGCGAAAGGATTTGCCCCAATACATGTTATGACCAACATACGTCGTGTATGTTAAAAAGTGTAGTCTAAGTGTTTGTAAAAATGTCTGAATGAATTAGTAATTAGTAAATTGTACTTTATATGATTGTTGAGATATGATTCTCAACTACCTTAATTATGTGTATGATTTCCTCCATGTATTTTATACTATAGTGCCTGTTTAGGTATGGAATGTATATGTGTGAATTCATGTTTAAGTTTTATTCCCTAATATACTTAAATGATTGTATGAATTGAATTATTGAATCATTTCTGCCTTGATTTTCTTATATGATTATTTGTTGAAATTGAATGTGCTTGGGACTATGATATAGTCTAGGCAATCGGTAACAGGCCCTAATTTGGTGGCTGAGGTTGTTTTCGCCCCACAGGAGGTGTTCGATGAGTCCGAGCCGTACTTCGGTTGTCGACAGTGGTTAGGCCACACGGAGTGCTCGTGCACTTCATGTTGATTAATTCGATGTGCGCTCGTACTAGTCGAGCTCGTCAAGTAACCCAATTGACCCGATGTATGTTCACCATGTATGAACGCTACTGTTTGAATCTAAGGTACCAAACTCACCAGTGGAAATCCCTTTAACCTTGGTACCTCGATCCGCTAAGACTCATGAGCCGAGCATGGTGGTATAGGACACCGTGGTTGAGTTGTCGGCCTATGCTGGGATGACGAGCCTCCCCATAGTGTCAAGTGAGCAACACAGCCTCGTGAGCAGAATACGGTGGTATGGGACACTGTATTCGAGCTGTCGGCCTACACTGATAAGGTGACGAGCCCTTTGTAGTGACCTCGAGCATACTCTAAGACCACGTAGAGGCAACGAATCTTTACGTAGCAACAAGAGTACATACTAGGCCTGCACTGATAAGGTAACGAGCCCTTTGCAGTGACCTAGAACCGTAACATCGTATGAGATTTACTAGGACTGACGACCCTAGAATGGATCATCGTTTGAAAATTGATATAAGGGAGGTACCTTAGCTTCCCAATCCTGCTGTATGAAAAAGGTCTAATAAGAAACTCGGTAATCATGTTCATGCACCGCATTACGTGTGTGTTTGTCATAGCAGGTCAAGCACTGAGGAAGGATTGCATGCCGACATCGTGAGATGAAGTCGCTGAGGGAGAGTAGGCGAGGGCATGCATCATTATTTCATATCATTCTTGCATTAATCAGAGTATTTAAGGATGTTTGATTGTGTTACTTTATCATTACTACTTGACTGAATTGATAACATGCTAACATTTGTTTTATAGTTCCACTGAGTTGATCACTCACTCCCACGTTATGGGACGGTGTTTTAAACACCAACCAGACCCTGTTGTAGTTTCAGGTGATGGCGCAGCCTGCGAGGCGGAGCTAGACTTTGAGGATGATGAGGTGGCATTTTCATACATGCAGTATTCAGGCGGGTTTACGTAGACCGTTCTGAATCGACGAGGCTTCAGGGCTGATACTTTGTAGTGGACCACCACATTTTGACATTTTATATTTTGAAATAATACTTGTAACTATTCGATGTGGTAATATGATCATACTTGGGAGACTCACAACCACTTACATACTTTATATACTTATCATAGTCTTCCGCTTGCGTAATGTAACTGTCTCCGGAGTATGATATGTTGTTTTGGTATAATCTCATTCATGTTCAATACACTAATACGGACAACATTTAATCATCATTATCCATGTTGCATAAGTGATGCGTTGGAACTCTAAGTGATGCGTTGGAACTCGAAAGTTGGGCCGATGCTCGACCCCCGATTTTTAGGGCATTACAAGTTGGTATCAGAGCATGATTTGGATTAAACCAGACCTGGGTTATGGTCACACGATATGCATTGACGCATATAGACCTAGGTGGGTATGAGAAAAATGTAGAGACAAGCTTAGGTTTCCCAGTTTCGCCAATTGGCGAAATTTACCGAAAACAATCGTTGAGATCGTGTCTGTACACATCCGTGATCGCTTGAGACGACCCCGGATCACCCTTAGACCATCAATCGATGGGTTTAGACCACAATTTACCCCATCCCAGCCTTCAACAATCGATAAAGGTGAATGTACATCAGAAAGTACTCATAATGACCCGAATCAACTTAAGAGGGAGTCGGGGGCTAAAGGAGACACCTCCAGGGGGACTCAGGATGGGACCCACACGTTTTTAGGGTCCAAGGGGCAGGAAGACCTCGCCCCACCGGCGAGCCATCGCCAATTTGTCCAGTGGTTGGCGAGGGCCTCACAGATTCCACGAGGCCTCGCCGCCTGGCGGGCCTGGCCGGGCGGGCCAGTTTGGGCCAATGCCTCTAGGGCGTTGTGTGGCCCACTGACGCATGTTGGGCTGGTTTAAACCCCTCCCAATACTCCCCCTCTTCATGACCTACCCCTCCAAGCTCTCCTTTTTCTTCAAAAATTCTTGTTTCTCTCTTAAATCTCCCCTCCATTCACCCATTTCCTCATTTTCCTTCAATACACACACACCTCCATCATTTTTCATCAAAATCCTCTCCTATCTCTCTCTTTTCCTTCGATTTGAGTGCACAAATCTCTCATTTGTGCCTCATATACCTCCAAGTCCAACAACTCATCCTATTCCCCATATATCATTTCACTCCAATGGCTCTATTCGAGCTTGTGACGGCCTTTTTCTCGATTTCCACCATTCTCTCTATCATGGGAAAGAAAAGGGCTCCTGTGGATGAAGCCGGGCCTAGTCGCCCTACTCATTCAAGGAGGCCGAGAGGCGCCACCGTAAATGCAAGCATCGATCGAGAGATAAGGACCAAGTGAGAGCTTGATCCCAGGGCTCCCCTCGAAAGGATCCTTCTGACGGATATCTCTCATGGGAGATTTCATGGTTGCAGAGTCCTTTTTGAAGCTTATGTGGATGAGAGGCTCTTTGGGCAATATCTGGTGATGGACCGTGTTAAGGGTCAATTATTGCATATCTGACCCTAGTTATTGAGTGGATTTACGAACATAATACTGTTTAATGGCTTGATTTAATCATGTTTGTGATGTAGGGTGAAGTTGCGAACTTGGACTGAAACAGGGTGCTAAAAGTTAGTATTTAATGCTTAGAATTCACCAAGGGAAGGGACGGATCCTAGGGGACCGAAATTGAAGAATTTACACACTAAAGATCCGAGAAAATCAGGAAACTGAAGCTCAAGTGGCCCAAAAATCGTCCAGAATGCAAGATCACAGGGTTCCCACCATGCGTTCAGCTCGAAACTCCATACATGGCCTGAGGACCATAAATTAACCGTACACGTCAAATTTCAGCCATTGGATCCCAGTAGAAGTGGCCCAACGAATAAATCAGCCCATAAATGGTCGATTTTGGGC
Source organism: Magnolia sinica (assembly GCF_029962835.1). NCBI lineage: Eukaryota > Viridiplantae > Streptophyta > Magnoliopsida > Magnoliales > Magnoliaceae > Magnolia > Magnolia sinica. The sequence goes on from NC_080582.1 coordinate 68,614,031, forward strand.
CCACATGACATCTGGATATGCCTCAATTCTTGACTCAATGCCTTAAATGATATGGTAGAATGGATGGACGGAGTAGATTTCCCACAAACATCTCTGTGGGACCCATACATGTAGTGCATGTGCAAGTTATGGAGGTGCACCGGGCGTACACCAAATATCCAAAAGTCGGTCAGCAAGCGCTGACCGACTCTTCTTATCAAAATTGGATTTCGCTCCCAGCGGCGGACGTGGGTCCGCCGGTTTCACTCAGTGGGGCCCACCCCTTGCTCCTTTGAGTGATCTGAGCCGTTCATCTGCTCCAGAGGGTAGTCGTGACCATCTCCAAGCTTTCTCTTCGGACTCATGCAAATGTAAGCATGTAAGAGCACCATCAATCACAGAATGGATGGCGGAATAGAAAACGACGTGGGCCACACCGATTCTAATAAAAAACTAGCCAATTCCAAATGGTTTTTTTGAGTAAAGTTTAATGATCGGTGTGGATTTTTTTAACTGACATCAATCGTGGGTCCACCAACCATCACAGCGCTAAAACGCGCAGGCTCTTTTTCGCAACAGAGCCTGCGGGCGAATCTTGTGGGCCGCCACCATACTTCATCGGTTAGATCTGGACCGTCCATTAAGAGCCCAAGGTCCCTCTCTCCCTAACCTAGGTAACACATTTAGGAAACCACAGAAGATCAGTCCTCGATCATCCAAATAGACGACTGACGGTGAATTAAGATTATTCGTGAACCACCACGAATCAGATCCAAAATCGATCAGGTCCTGCTGGTTTTTCGTGCACAATCCAATGAACGAACTAGATTTGTTAAGTAACACCAAGCATGGCCCCACCAAGTATCCAGCGTAAGTTCTATTACACACTTTCTGTTACAGTGCGTAAAACCTCCGCACCTTTTTCTTCTGTGCGTAAAGGCTACGCACGCAAGTGGCCCCTGAGGTGTATAAAATAGAAGAGAGAAGAGAGAGGGAGGGGGGAGGAAGGACAGGGATTGACGGCTTGGGCTGGACGTGAGCAGAGGTAGAGAGAGAACGTGGGCTGGCTACGTCTGGCAGGGTTTTTTTCTTTTCTCATTTCTTTTATTACTTTTTATGTTAAGAGATTTTAGTTTGATTATGTCAGGCTAAAACCTCTTAGCTAGGGCTAAGAGGTGAAGCTTGTAGCGTGATGGGGGACTTTTAGTTGGTGCTTTTTATTTACATTGAATTGAATTTGATAATAGTTTGATTTCATGGAATGCTTTCAGTTTTTAATGGTTTATTGTGACTGAAATTACAATAGATCTGTGATGGCTTTGAGTATTTCTTTCTCCTTTTTATGTTTATGACGTCAGGAAGCCCTGTTGTTCGTCATCGTCTCATGGGCATGGTCGGATGACGGTACCCTTCCTAACCTTCATGCATTGTTGATTGGTTGGTAATTAGTTTAATTCTGTTATTTGCTTTGTCTCCTGGGCATGGTTTGGTGATGGAATCCATTCTAATTCATATACCTTTCATCTCGTGAAAACTAGATCAAGTAAGTTCAGCTTAATTTTCATAATGTTTGATGCAGCCATAAGATCTCCCTGATCTCAACAAGTGGAGCCTCTGAATCCCTAGTTTCCCTTCCCTGAATTGTTTAAGTTTTAGATGATTATTCCACAATTATTCCTTAAATTCTATTTGATTTAGATTACATCTTAGTCTAGTTCTAATTCTACTTAGTTTCAGATAACGTACAGGTATCAGTCCCTTGGGATTCGACCTCAGTCTTACCGAGTTTATTACTACATCACAATCCTATACTTGGGGAATGAACAAGTTTTTGACGCCGTTGCCGGGGACTAACGATTGCGATTCTCCGAAATTAATTAGGTTTAGAATTAGTTTAAGATTAGAATTTGACTAACTTTAGTTTTAGGTTTTGATTTGATTTCTAGAACTAACTTGTTTTCCTATTTTGTAGGATCCTGACATAAGTTTCTAAATTGGTAATTCCTTCCTAATTTCTCTACTTTTTCTACTTTTAAAATTAGGGTTTGAATTTTAGAAATTTTATAATTCTAGTATTTTCCTATTTATAGGAAATAGTTTATTTTTAGAAACTTTCCTCTTTTGTTTTTAGAAACTAGGTTAGTTATTTCCCTTTTTAGAAATTAACTTTCTATTTTTGTTTTTAGTAACTTTCTAATTCTAACTCTTTTAGAATCTAATTTTGTTTCCTAAATTTCTACTTATAGAATTTTTGTTTAGAAACTAACTTTCCTATTTTGTAGGCCTTTAAGATAGAAATTTCTAATTCAGTAAGCTCCCTCTCTACTTTCTATTTTCCAGATCTCTTGTAGTAACCTACTTTCTAGTTTAGAACTTTCCTAATTATTTTAGAATTTTCACTTTCCTTTAGGAATTTCTTCTTTTAGAAACTAGTTTACTTCTATCTTTCTTTTTAAGGATTTTCTAATTTTAGATCTTCTCTTTATAACTTCTTTCCAACTCTTTCTTTCTTTCTAGATTTTCTTTTCCTTTCTTAGGATTAGGTTTCAAATTTGATTGAGGGCTGCGAGTGTTTCATGCCCAAGTGGTCTCGTGACAACACTCGACGTCTCTTGACTGAAGGAGGATTGGTTGAGGGGTTGACTATCCATCGCAGGACTAGACACCACTCGAAATCCCCTGAGTTAATTGAAGTGATGGCTGAAAACCAACCTGTAATGACCCTGAGAATTTTGTGCTAATCTTTCCTTAAGTAGTTGTTTTTGGGGTAATTAGCGCTATACTCGATTGCTTGTGAAATTTGCATCAATCACTTTAAATTGGATCTGCATGACTCAAAACCTGTAGATTAGTTAGTGCTATGTTACTCTGAAATCTCGGATCCATCGCTAAATCCAGTTGTTCTGGAAAATTTTTGGAAGTTCTGGATCGGACCTGGACCGCGTGTCGAAAGTCCGATAGTGATGATCTTAGGCTGTTGCAGTCAACATGTTGGACTTGACCATCACCTCAAAAATCAAGTCCATATGATATTATGGGTTGATTTGATTGAGTTCGGAGTGAAGAGTGTGAGAACGGTTGGAAATTTAATAAGCTTTTATGAAATCTGAGTCGTGTCGCTTGCGCGACTATTTTAAGCAATCTGATCGTTGGATTCTGACCCAATTTCACCCTCTGATTAGGGAAGGTGGCCCAGGCATGTCCTTGTGCTTGTGGACCTAATCGAGATTCAGTGACCGTTGAATTGAGTATGGTCTGCCACGGCTGATCTGAAGATCTGGTTGGTACGAAAACTCAGCTTGACCTAGATCCATGGTCAGTGAGCTTAAGTCCGACCTTTCGTGGTAATAAGCCAACCGGAAGTGCTTTGTTGGATCGTGAGAGGCTGGTTTTAGTTATACCCTAAGTATACCTTGGCCCTGGGGTTATTTTCATCAATATTAGGCCTATTTATAGTCCTTAAAACCCTAGCTCTCCTTTTCATACGAATTTCCTAACCCTAGCTTGGAAAGAGAAAGGAAAAGAGAGAGAAAGTGAGAGAGTAGTTGGTGAATCATCTTAGATTCTTTCCTGTTCTTCTTCATCCTTGAACCTTCACTTTGAATCGTTATTCTAACGATTCTGAGTTCATCTTTGGGTAAGTTAACCTAACCCTAATCTGTGTTAGAGCTTAGAATAGTCTTGGTGTTGTTATATCTCATTTCTATTCTTGTCTTAGGTTATCTTGTTGCCGTTGACGAAGACATATTGTCTGAAATCAGTTCGGTGTTCTTTTCTGGCTTAAGGTGCGGACTTTAAGTGTATAGGTTATAGTTTTCAAGGCTTTCAATGCTAGTTAATGATTTATTCTTGTTATGGATGAGATTTCACATGCCAAATGTTATGTTTGCTTTGCGTTCCTGATATGCATGTGTTATATTGAGATTTGTGTATTCTATGTGTATGTATAAAGTACCGTATGCGTATAAATTATGAACATGTGATTGCCATGATTTTCTGTCGTGTACTTCTGCTAATTGTATGTGCGACAACTCCTTGGTAAAAGGAATTGTCCAAATGCTTGTATTTCAACATACGTCATGTGTGTTGTATTATGTATTCTAAGTGTTTGTAGAAATGTTTGAATGATCTAAAGTGTGATATTTTAACCTAGTATGGGCATTGAGAAGCGATTCTCAACTCTCCCACTAGTGTGTATGATTTCCTTTATGCAAATTACATTCCTTGTTATTTAATTTCAAGCATTTGTTATGCTTACATTTGTGTTAAGTTGATATTCTTCAAATGCTTGAGTACCACATGATTTGAGTTGTTCTTCCTTTACTGTTCTACATTCAATATGAATATTTGTTGTAGTGTAATGTGTGTGGGACTATGCAATTAGTCCAGGAAATCGGTAATCGGCCTTAAGATCGTGGCTGAGGTTGCTTTCGCCACGTAGGACGTATTAGACGAACCCAAGTCGTATTAGAGTTGTCGACAGTGGTTTGGCCACGCGGAGTGTTTGCGCACTCTATGTCGTTCAACCCAACGTGCGCTCGTACTAGTCGAGTTCGTCAAGTAACCCGATTGTCCGATGTATGTTCACCATGTATGGACGCTACTGCTTGAATCTAGGGTACCGAATTTACCAAGGAAATCCTATTAACCATGGTACCTTGATCCGCTAAGACTCATGAGCCGGACATGGTGGTATGGGACACCGTGGTCGAGCTGTCGGCCTACGCTGGGGTGACGAGCCTCCCCGTAGTGACTAGTGAGCAACTAAACTCGTGAGCCAATTATGGTGGTATGGGACACTCTATTCGTGCTGTCGGCCTACACTGATTGGTGATGAGCCCTTTGTAGTGACCTCGAGCATACCTGGATACTGCATTGAGGTGACGAGCCTTAGTGTAGTAACGAAGGTATGATAGGCGTGCATTGATGGGTGATGAGCCCTTTACAACGACCTACAAACATATGATCGTATGAGATATCTAGGACTGATGACCCTAGAATGGATCACTGTTTGGATGGTGATATGAGGAAGGTATCTTAGCTTCCCAATCCTGCTGTATATAAAGGACTAATAACAACTCGGTAATCATATTCATGCACCGCATTTGCATGTGCTTTGTAGACGTGGCGCACTTTGAGGTGGTGTCATGCATAACGTAAGATGAAGACGCTGAGGGTGTACGCGTGAGGGCACGCATCATTCTGCATACATCCTTGCATTAACAAGAGTACTTAGGACTTGTTTAATTGTTCTGCTTTATCATTACTGCTTGATTGAACTGATAACATGTTAACCTGTGCTTTATTGTTCCACTGAGTTGATCACTCACTCCCACGTTCTGGGGCGGTGTTAAACACCCACCAGACTCTGTCTTAGCTGCTGATGTTGCAGATGTGGATGCGACCTCTGAGGGAGAGCGGGAGATGGATGATGATGAGGCTGCTTTCTCTTTTATGCAGTTTTCAGACGGGTTCTAGTGAGCCTTGTTCTGATGCGCGGGATACTGGGATTTCTTTTGGGAATTAAATGATGTAATCTAATACTTGTAATTTTGATAGTAAGACTTATCAGAACGACCTGGTATGTATATGTACTTCAGGGATTCACACTTGTACACATATATATTTCTATAAGTCTTCCGCTTGCTTTCTTCACTTATCCCTAAATTATATTTATGCTTTGGCTTAATCTATTCCATGTTTTATGTACTAATACAGACAACATACATCCATCATTAAATATGTTGCATAAGTGATGTTTTGGAACTCGGGAGCTGAGTTATGCTCGACCCCCGAATTTTAAGGCGTTACACAACCTCTTCTACCCCAACCTAGGGTGGAGGACATTCTGGATGAGAATGAGGTGTATCAAGTACCCCGGCCACGTACTTTACGAGATTATTTACAACCAGCGGGGTGAGTACGCCCTCATACATGATTTTTCCTGAAAATACAGGACATATGGACATCAAGCCAGGGGTTATCCAACTCCTGGGCTTGAATCTGAAGAACCATACATAAATTTGAAAGAGTTTGATGAGATCAGAGCCACTTTATATTTTCAAAATGTGTCTGAGGACACAGTCAGGCTGAGACTCTTTCCTTTTTCCTTAAAAGAGAAGGCTAAGACGTGGTTACATTCACTGCGTCCTAAATCCATTGGCACATGGAATGATATGCAAAGGGAATTTATAAAGAAATTTTTTCCACATCATAAAATGATTACCCTTAGAAAAGCAATCATGAACTTCAACCAAAAAGAGGATGAAACATTTTACCAATGTTGGAAAAGGTTCAAGGATTTGGTCAGTTCATGCCCACAACACGGCTTTGAAACGTGGCGCATTACAAATTTTTTCTACGATGGACTGACATCTTCCATGCGCCAAATGGTAGAGACAATGTGTAATGGAGAATTCATTAATAAAAATATTGACGAGGTATGGGATTACCTCGATAGTCTTGCTGAAAAAACACAATCATGGGACTATTACCTAAAGTCGAACACCATGTCTAGGCCGACTCAATTAAAGGAGAAAGGTGGATTGTATCTCTTGAAAGAAGTGGATGATCTCAAGTATAAAGTGACTACGCTCATAAGGAAAGTTGAGGCCATGGAAGGAAAGAAGGATAAGGTTAATGAAAGTGTTTGCGGCATCTGTGATTGCAACATTCATACAACTGAAAATTGCCCTACAATACCCGCCTTTCGAGAAGTGTTGAATGAACAATCCAATGCCGTAAATAATTATCAAAGACCTTTCGATGGACCAACCTCTAATACGTATAATCCTGGTTGGAAAAATCATCCAAACTTTAGTTGGAGAAATGGATAAACTGCTACCCCTCAAAGTTTCTTCAATCAAAATCCAAATCAGGGGAAACCTCAAGAGGAACCGGCTCAAAATTCCATGCAAGAGCTGACCCATGCAATGTGAGACTTTATGCAAAAGATGGATTCACGTATGACGGTTATAGAAAAGGGGATGCTTCCTGCACAACCGCTCCCCAATCCTAAACCGCAATACCAGATAAGTGATCCCAGCTCTTCAAATGAAATGGGGCACGCTAAATCCATCACCATTCTTAGGAGTGGGAAGATCATTGATAAAACCCTTCCGGTTAGGCCTGAAAAGCCTCAAGAACTAGAAGAGGACAACAATAATGGATCTAGTGAGGCCCCACAAAAATTAGAACTGGAATTTCTAGAAAAGCCAGTTGCTCCATTTCCCCAACGGTTGGTCGCACCAAAACCTCTCTCTAACTCTCAAGATATCCTAGAGGATTTGAAACAATTGAAAGTCAACATTCCTCCACTTGATGTCGTAAAACAGATACCTTCATATGCCAAATTCCTGAAAGACTTATGCACGACCAAACGACGACAGAATATTCAAAAGAAGATCTTCTTGACCGAGAAAGTGAGTGTCATCCTAAAGCAAGACGTGCCACAAAAATTCAAAGATCCCGGTAGCCCAATCATAACATGTGTAATCGGGGGCCATCGAATTGATCATGCACTTCTTGACTTAGGAGCGAGCGTCAATTTGATTCCCTACTCGGTATACAAACAGTTAGGTTTGGGTGAATTAAAACCCACCTTAACCACACTATAACTTGCTGATCGCTCTGTTCGTGTACCAAGAGGGATAATTGAGAATGTGTTGGTCCAAGTTGATAGATTTTACTACCCTGTAGATTTTATCATCCTGGACACAGAACCCATCAATAACATGAGAACTCAGATTCCCGTCATTCTGGGTCGCCCATTCCTTGCCACTTTAAACGTAATTATCAATTGTAGGAATGGTGTCATGACTATGTCTTTTGGGAATATGACATTGGAATCAAACATTTTTTTCAATAACTGCAGAAACTTAGAGGATGATGACGATTTCCACGACATTAACATGATTGACTCTTTAGTAGAAGATACGACACCTCTGACCTTATCCTCTGATCCTCTAGAGACGTGCCTGGCCCACTCCCATGATTTTGATGATGACATGATTAGGGAGACATGTGCCTTGCTTGATACTGCACCGGTACTTGAAGTTAACCGGTGGAGGCCACAATTTGAAGAGTTGCCCCAAACTGATGTAGTGCCTCTACCGTCTAACCTCAACCAGCCGAAGCTTGACCTAAAACCTTTGCCCTCTGATTTAAAATATGTTTATTTAGGTCAAGATGAGATATACCCGGTGGTGATCTCTGCCCACCTGGAGAAAGAACAGGAGAGTATGCTCATATCTACTCTCATTGAGCATAAGGGAGCCCTTAGATGGACGATAGCGGACCTCAAGGGAATCAACTTCTCGATTTGTACTCACCGTATTTATCTTGAGGATAATGCTAAGACCGCTCGGCAATCACAACGTAGACTAAATCCAAACATGAGGGAAGTGGTTAAGGCCGAGGTTCTTAAACTATTAGATGTGGGTATCATATACCCCATATCCGATAGTCAATGGGTGAGTCCAACTCAGGTAGTTCCTAAGAAGTCCGGGATCACCATCGTAGCCAATGTCAATAATGAACTCGTGCCAACTAGAGTTACTACTAGTTGGAGAATGTGCATTGACTATAGGAAGCTGAATACCGTCACGAGGAAGGACCACTTTCCTTTGCCCTTCATTGATCAAATCTTGGAAAGGCTAGCTGGTCATTCCTATTACTGTTTCCTTAATGAGTATTCGAGCTACAATCAGATTGAAATCACCCCTAAGGACCAGGAAAAGACTACATTTACATGTCCCTACGACACCTTTGCCTACAGAAGGATGCCATTCGGATTATGTAATGCCCCTGCCACCTTTCAGCGATGTATGATGAGTATCTTTTCTGACATGGTGGGGAAATATCTAAAGGTCTTCGTGGACGATTTCTCTATTTTCGGTTCATCTTTCGGCGAGTGCTCAGAGAGTCTTAAATGAGTGCTGAAAAGATGTGAAGAGAAGAACTTGGTACTTAATTGGGAGAAGTGTCATTTCATGGTTCATAAGGAAATTGTCCTTGGACATATTATCTCGTCCAAAGGAATCAAGGTGGATACGGCAAAAATCGATCTTATCTCTAACCTACCGCCACCCAAGAACATCAGAGATGTGCGATCCTTCTTGGGACACGCAGGGTTTTATAGACGATTCATAAAGGACTTCAGTCTCCTCTCTCATCCCTTATGTAATCTTCTGCAAAAGGATGCACCATACGAGTGGACTGAGCAATGCCAAGAAGTTTTCATCAAGCTTAAGGGCATGTTAACCACTGCACCCATCATGCAGCCACCCGATTGGAGCATTCCTTTTGAGCTTATGTGCGACACTTCTGATTATGCTCTTGGGGCGGTTCTAGGCCAGAGAAAAGATAAGAGGCCCTACGTCATTCATTACGCAAGTAGAACTTTAAATTCTACCTAAGTGAACTACCCGACTACGGAAAAGGAACTCCTAGCCGTAGTGTTTGCTTTGGATAAATTTAGGTCCTACCTGATCGGATCCGAGATTATTATCTACACAGATCATGTGACACTTAAGTATCTTCTTTCTAAGAATGATTCTAAGCCCCGTTTGATACGATGGATCCTTCTACTCCAAGAATTTGATTTAGAAATTAAAGATAAAAAGGGAGTAGAGAACGTAGTGGCCGATCACCTTTCTTGCCTTAATACCTCTGATTCCCTTGAGGCGACCCATATCAATGATATGTTCCCTAATGAACAACTGTTCAGAGTCTCCCATTCACCTTGGTTCGCTGATATTGCTAATTATCTTGCCACAGGTTCCATACTGACACATTGGACTGCGCAAGATAAGAAGAAATTTTTCACCAAGGTGCGCAACTTTTTCTGGGACGATCCATATTTGTTTAAATATTGCCCAGACCAGATCCTAAGGAGATGTGTGCCAGACGATGAGCATCAGAGTGTCATCTCCTTCTGTCACTCACAGGCCTGTGGTCGTCACTTTTCTGCTAAAAAGACCACGGCCAAGATTTTACAGTGTGGCTTTTATTGGCCCACTATGTTCAGGGACACTCATTAGTTTTGCAAGGCTTGTGAGCGTTGTCAAAAATTGGGAGCATTGTCCCATTGAAATATGATGCCTTTGAATCCCATCCTAATCATAGAAGCATTTGACTGCTGGGGCATTGATTTCATGGGACCATTCTCCCAATCATTTGGAAATTTGTATATTTTGCTCGCCGTAAATTATGTCACTAAATGGGTCGAAGCAATTTCGTGCCGAAATAATGACCATCGCACGGTCATTAAATTCTTAAAAGAGAACATCCTTTCGCGGTTCGGGACGCCTCGAGCCATCATTAGTGATGGGGGCTCACACTTTTGTAATAGATCATTCGAGAGCTTAATGAAGAAATATGATATCTCTCATAAGATAAACACCCCATACCATCCACAGACAAGTGGACAAGCTGAGATTTCCAATAAGGAGATCAAACATATCCTAGAGAAAACGGTTAACCCTGATCGTAAGGATTGGTCAATCCGATTGACCGATGCCTTATGAGCATACCGTACTGCTTTTAAAACCCCTATTGGAACGTCTCCCTTTAGACTTGTCTATGGGAAAGCTTGTCACTTGCCTGTGGAGTTGGAACATAAAGCGTACTGGGCGATCAAAAATCTGAATTTCAATCTGGACAACGCTGGCTCACTACGTAAACTTCAATTAAATGAACTTGAAGAAATCCGGAACGATGCGTACGAGAACTCCAGAATTTACAAAGACAGAATGAAGGCGTTTCATCACCAACGTATTTTACGAAAATCATTCACACCTGGTCAGAAAGTCCTTTTGTATGATTCTCGATTACATCTCTTTCCAGGTAAGCTTCGATCTCGTTGGACCGGCCCTTACATTGTGGTCACTGCGTATCCTCATGGGGCCATTAAGATAAGAGATCCTGACAATGGCAAGGAGTTTAAAGTAAATGGACATCGCTTAAAGCCATTTATCGAGAAATTTGATTCAGAAGACATGTCCATACCTCTGACTAATCCTATTTATCAGGATTGATCTCCTAGTCTGATGGAGGTATAGGTAGGTTTCCTGTTTTTATACGACTAGGATAGTTTCCTTTATGCTGTTTTAGGATAGACGAGAAACTTAGCGCTCCTGGGAGCCAACCCAGCTTTTCATTCCGTTTCATTTTCCTAGTTAGTTAGTTCAATGTTTATGGGTAACATTGCTGCAAACCCTCACGAGACTACAACTCGTCCACTAGGGGCAACCTAGGGGTTTAAAGGCTTGTTGCATACGCTAAATGCAATCGAGAGCACCTGCGAAAGTGGTGTAGGTAGGATTTTATTTTTGCTATATTTATTTTACTTCTGTTGGTTTCTCTCTTGTGCTGACCCACTCTTACGTAGATATCTTTGGAAAGCCTCTTGATTCTTTCATCCAGGTACTATCTTTCCATCACTCCTCTTTGTCCCATGTGCATTGCATGTTTATTTCTTTTACATTGAGGACAATGTAGATTTTAGGTTGGGGGTGGGAGATTAGGTTTCATAATCAGTGTTTTCTTGGTCTTGAGTGAAAATTGTGAAAATTGTGAAAATTGTGAAAATTTTAAATTTTTCTGGAATTTTGTATGAATTCAAATTGATTTTGATGGCCATCTAGGACACTTGGAATTGCAAAATATATGATGTTAGTAATTTATGACTCTTGGATTCAGTTATCTGTTAGATTTCACAGCTAAGTTTGAATTATTAATCCATAATTAGAAGTTGTAAACATTGATTGAGTCATGAATTCTCAGGACACATCTCGCTTGCACATTAAGGTTTCAGTTCGATATTGAATTGTAACTTGGTAATCATTAAGCATGGAAGGAACCAACCTGGGGAATTGTCCATCTTGTTCAATACAAAGAAAAAAAAAGAATGTATGAATGAAAGAAAGAAAGAAAAAGAATACCTAGTTTTAAAAAAAAAAAAAACAGTTGTCATCAGGAAAGGGTTGGGTGTACGATCTTCAACATAGGTTTGCTCCTTATAGGTGTGGATGCGATTCCCTTTCCCCTCGATGGAAAAATCAAAAGCTGGAAGAATTTTTAAAAAAAAAGAATTGTAAGGCAATTTCTGGTTTAGGTTTTGGTTGTCTTGAATGCTCATTCGATCATCAATGTATCATAGGAATTGATAATTGGATCTCTTAATGATGGTAAGCCGTGGTTACACTATACACCCATGGAACTCGATGTTTAGAATTGTTCTAATTAATGGATTAATATTTGAACCTGATTATGAAGTTTACCGTGAGCTTGATTTCAGGAGAAAGTAATGCCAACAATCATGAATCGTAGACTTCTATTTCTGGATTATTTTCAAAAATCACTTGAGTTTATAGAAATTGTCCTGTACTTCTCAACTTATTTTTCACATACTTTGCTCGGGACTAGCAGAATGCTGGTTGGGGATTGTGTTGAGGGTCAATTATTGCATATCTGACCCTAGTTATTGTGTGGATTTACGAACATAATACTGTTTAATGGCTTGATTTAATCATGTTTGTGATGTAGGGTAAAGTTACGAACTTGGACCGAAACAGGGTGCTAAAAGTTAGTATTTAACGCTTAGAATTCACCAAGGGAAGGGACGGACCCCAGGGGACCGAGATCGAAGAATTTACACACCAAAGATCAGAGAAAATCAGGAAACTGAAGCTCAAGTGGCCCAAAAATCGTCCAGAATGCAAGATCGTCCAGAATGCAAGATCACAGGGACCCATTTTTTCAACCTCTACCTCCCATATCTACCCTTCCAAACCCATTTTTTCAGCCTCAATGTCCCATACCTACCCGTCCTGACCCATTTTCCCAGCCTATACCTCCCATACCTACCCGTCCTGACCCATTTTTCCAGCCTCTACCTCCCATACCTACCCGCCCCGACCCATCTTCCCAACCTCTACCTCCCATACATATCCTTCCCGACTCATTTTTCCAGCATCTATCTCTCATACCTAACCTTCACACACCCAAAAGGGAAATAGAGGATATCTTGGACCATCATATAGTTTCAATGTCGGACAACAAGTTTCAAAAGTACGTGGTTAAATGGAAGTCACGCCCAGCTTTAGACAGCACGTGAATCACTGAGGAGGAGCTTCAAAGACTTGATCCTGACATCTTGGAGCAGTTCAGGAGTTTTATTTCGCCAGTGGCGAAATCTTTGCAGCCAGAGAGAATTGATGGGGACATCACGCACACTCACACCGCCCCCCTACGCACGTACGTACATAGAAGGAGGACCCCACCATCGATCTGGCTCGATGACGACATCCAGGGAGGACCTCCTAGCTAGAAGTCAAGTTTTGGTTTAGAAAAGTGGCCCGATAGTCAAGAAAAGTCCACTATGGGATCTCATGATCGTGGCCCACTCGTTGGATTGGTTTTATATTTTAGGTTTTGCTTATTGTTATTATTTAGAACATCGTGAATGCTTTAGATTTTCTTGTTTGGTTTTTATTTTAGTTTACTTCATCACCAAGTAATAGGTGTCGCACATGGTGCGAGTTTTTGGGTATAGGGTTCGTCCTATAAATAGGCACCCCTTGTAGTTCTTTTCATTCATTGAACTCAATAAAAAAATTCCTACTTTATTTTTCTGCTTTCTTCGTGAGTTGTGGAAGAATTTAAAAGTGGGTGCGAAGCCCTCCCTTTTCAAAGGGCTAATTACCGTGATGCGAAGCCACATCGATCCCAATTCACCCCCATCTTCCATCATCTTTTTTTCTATCTTCCCCTACCATCTGTACTTCGAATTTATCTTTTTGTTGCATCAGATTTCTTCATTACAGCAGGTTTTCAAATTTCGGCCCGTAGGCGAGCTGAAACTTCGACGGAGCACCACGCACAAACCGTACATCAGATCGAGCTGAGATTTGGGAGTTTTGAAGTCCATCCCTAGCCGACTAGGGCCAAGGTAGACTTTTTCTGAATAGTGGGCCTCACAAATGTGCGGCCGGGATCACATGCACGTCTGTCTAGGCCATTGTTGTTATCCACATGTGGGATCATCTTTTGGCTTAGGTTTTTATCATCTTTTATCCTCTTATAGCCGTTTTTCAAGAATCTTAACCCTAGATTACATGATCCCTAATTAATTTGCCTAGTCGAGGTCAGGTGGGGTCCCGTATTCGAGGGTGAGTACCGCGTAAATGTGGGCATAGTCTGAACCTTCTACGCCTACATTCGAGAGCCTAAGCTGGAGCCCTTGCAGTTCAAGATCCTAGTGGGTAGAGATCGGGAGGCCACAATTGATGCTAGCTTGATAGCCCAACTCATGAGAATGCCACTTGGCGAGACCCATGCAAGCGAGAAGAATTTGAGGAGAGCACGTGAAAGGGATCGCCGCACGTGATTCCTTTGTGGACAACTGGCCCACTGAAATCCAAACAACAGCCTTCTAGCAACCAATATGACTGATGACTTCTGCCTGCTCCACCACATCTTCACATACAACGTGTACCCTAGGTGGAGCAACCGCAACGAGTGCACCTGTCTGATGGTAGATTTCTTGTACCAAGTCAGGCAAGAAGAGAAGTTGTGTGTGCCTACGCATGTTCTGCGACAAATAGTTCTTACCACATGCTCCACTAGAGCGTCTGATTCACTCTCATTTGGCCGACTCATATGCAAGATTGTACTTGAGTTTGGCTATAGACTTGGGGCGGAAATGGCGATGCCGACCCATTACATCAACGAAACTACTCTCAATCAGATGGAAATTGAGCCGCAGCAGCGACAAGCCCGACTCGATGAGAATGAGGACGAGACGGCTAGTGAGGAGTATGGAAGCAAGGAGGAAAGCAGAGAAGAGATAGAAGAAGAACAGGAAGAAGAAGTGGAGGCTCAGGACACGGATGAGAGCTCCCCTCCTACGGCAACGGAGCATGACATTGATCGGGCTTCTAGGGAAGTCCCCTTAGCTCGACTTGAGGAGGGTCAGGCTGCCCTGCGACAAGAGATCATTGATACCCGGGCCCTCGTGAAGCATAAGTTTAAGAAGGTGACTCGCACCTTGAAAGCTATCCTGTGCTGCCTGCAAGATAAGGGCGCCCCTCCTCCATCGCCAGACTCAGATGTCTAGTCGTCCATGTCATTGCCCTGTAGCTTGTTTTGTTGCTGTTTTAGGATGTCCGTGTTTTAAATGGTTATGGGACTAGTAGTATTGTAGGTAGAAAGTGTGTTTATGTTTGTTAGTTTGTTTTAATGTTTGTAGCCTTGCTTGTAATAGCTCATATGCATTTCCTGTCATGATTCATGTAATGTCATATCTCATGTAATTGCAACAATTTTGATAAATGAAATGCATGAAGTTTTCTAAAACTGTGTGTGAATGTTGTATGGTTGAGTTAGTGGGCATGCTGAATCTGACCTGGGTTGCACCCTATGTTGTTAATAGGGAATGCCACCTAAGGCCGCACGGAGTACAGCACGTCTCACTATTTGCAGTCGTTTGACGGGGCACCTCCCCTAAGCGATAGCCATACGGACCCTAGGTCGGGCCCGTCTCCCTTTGACACCATGCCGGATTCTCAGCCGGCCACTGGCCCCACCAATGGGCCTACACCTGTTGTACGACCAGTTCCAGAGCAGAACCGTGCGTCCTCATCGACGTCATCTCGACCTCAGTCAGTTCCCCCTACTGATAGGTTGGAGCAGATGATGTTATTGATACAGTAGCAGCAGTAGGCACAGCAGCAGTAGCAACAATAATTTTTGACCACCATGGCAGGGATTTTTGCCTAGGGCATGGGCGTGTCTCCACCTGCATCACCCGTGCCCCCTGCTGGGAATGTGGGTGCTAGCGGCCTTTTCGAGCGATTTTAGAGCTTAAGGCCCCCTACCTTTGTAGGTACTCACAGACCCGAGGAGGTCGAGTATTGGCTTGACCGCATCTCTAAGATGTTAAAGCCGTTGCACTGCACAAAGCCTGAGCAGGTGTAGTTGGTCACCTTCATGTTCGAGAAGGAGGCTAGCTTATGGTGGGACAGTGTCCTCCGTACTGTTGTTGTCGGACATATATGGACGTGGGCAGCCTTTGAGACTCACTTCCATGAGAAATACTATCCCATCACATATCGCCATGAGAAGGAGAGTGAGTTCCTTCACCTCTGACAGGGAAGGAGATAGTGGCAGAGTATGAGAACAGATTTACGGAGTTGGGCAGGTACGCCCCGTTGATTCTGACTGATGAGCCGATGAGGATGCGACAAATTTCTAAGGGCCTGCGACTCGAGATCCACTCGAAGATGTGCTGCGTTAGCGTACCCAGCTATGCTGAGCTAGTGAGCATGTCTATGCGGGCTGAGTAGGACGGGGACAGGCGGTCCCATATGTGAGCACCTATAGCTCACAGGCCGCGACCTGATCTTTCGAGTAGACCGTTCCTCGGTAAGAGGCCACACACAGACTCACCGCCGAGACTGATGGCTTCGCTTGCCCCAGTGAGGTGACCTGATGGGTGGTGTGCCTACTGCAAGAGGCCTAGCCACACGGAGGTGAACTGCTTCACCAGGATGAGAGATATCGGCTTCTCACCACCCCAGAGGATCAACTGCTAGTATCCCCAGGTTATATCAGCACCACCTCTACAGTCGGTACTAGCTCATCCATCATTCCGGTCACCCACAACTCGATTTAGGCAGCCTCAGCGACCTATGGTACCTCAGCCCAACCGTTTTCAGAAGGCTCGTGTGCACTCACTTACAGCTAGGCATCAGAAGCAGCACCTACAGCACCTATGGCTTTTGATGTTATGACACATATCCAAGGTACTCTAGTCTTCTTATTAGTGGACACCAGGTCCACTGTCTCTATCATATCGTGCACAGCAGTCAAGCGGCTGGGGTTGGAAACTAGCCCTATGGTTGGGGTGAGAATCTTTACCGCCACAGGGACTTTCTCGGACGCTACCAAGATCTGTAAGGGGTGTTCGATAGATGTAGGGAGTGGGACAATGCTTCTCAACTTGATTGTCACCCCATTACATCATTATGATGTCATTCTCGGTATGGATTGGCTCACAGAGATGAAGGCAGAGATCGACTGCGATACTAGGGTGGTGACAGCCTGTGGACCAGAGGGCATGACCTTTACATTCCCAGTGCAGGTCAGTTGGCCCTATCGCATTGGTTATTATGCTTCCATACTTGAGGATGTTCATGGTCTAACGCTTGAGGACACTCCTCTGGTCTAAGAGTTCTCAGATGTGTTTAGGAAGATACCTGGACTACCCCCTCAACGCGAAATCGATTTTACCATCAATCTAGTGCCTAGTACGACACCTGTATCTCTTCCGACCTATCGCATGGCCCCGTGTGAGATGGAGGAGCTGAGGAAACAGATCGATGATCTGTTGGATGCAGGCTTTATACGACCCAGCGTGTCTCCATGGGGAGCACCCGTGTTGTTCGTAAAGAAGAAGGATGGATCTCTGCGATTATGTATTGATTATCGCAGATTGAACGAAGTGACGGTAAAGAATAAGTATCCTTTGCCTAGGATAGATAACCTGTTTGATTAGTTGAAGGGGGCAAAGTATTTCTCAAAGATTGACTTGCAGTCAGGGTATCACCAGTTGCGCATCATGGATGAGGACGTGCAGAAGACGACTTTCAGGACCAGTTTTGGACACTATGAGTTTCTCGTGATGTCGTTCGGCCTTACGAATGCACCGGCCGTGTTCATGGACCTGATGAACAGGGTATTTCAGCCGTTTCTATTCTGATTCGTCATCGTGTTTATCAATGACATCCTGATATACTCTAAGAGTCGGGAAGATCACGAGGAACACCTGCGAGCAGTCTTAGATACTCTGAAGAAGAACTAGATGTTCGCACAGTACAAGAAGTGCGACTTCTGGAAAGAGAAAGTCAAGTTCCTGAGACATGTGGTGTCCAAGGAAGGGATAACCGTGGACCTTGCCAAGGTAGCCGCAGTTCAGGACTGAGAGCAGCCCAGTTCGGTTACTGAGGTGAGGAGTTTTCTTGGGCTTGAAGGTTATTATCGACATTTCATTCAGGACTTCTCCAAGATAGCCAGACCTTTATCTCAGTTGACTCGGAAGGATCTTAAGTTCGCCTGGAATGAAAAGGCAGAGGCAGTTTTTCAGGAGTTGAAAGACAAGTTGACGTCCACCCCTGTGTTAATATTGCCAGCGCAAGGGGTCAAGTATACGATATACACGGATGCGTCTCGCGTCGGTTTGGGCGGTGTTCTAATGCAGAAAGACAGGATTATTGCCTACCTATCGCAACAGTTGAAGAAACACGAGGAAAACTACCCTATACACAACCTAGAGTTAGCGGCCGTCATCTTTGTTTTAAAGATCTGGAGACATTACCTCTACGGAGAAGAGTTCGAGCTCTTTTGCGACCACAAGAGCCTTAGGTACATATTCACATAAAGGGATTTAAATATGAGGCAGTGACGATGGATAAAGACTCTAAAAGACTTTAAGTTCGAAGTCTCTTACCATCCTGGCAAGGCCAACCTTATGGCTGATGCATTGAGCCACAAGAAGACCATAGAGTTTGCAGCTCAGCTGATGGTGACAAAATGGGGTATGGTAGAGTTCGTGCGAGACTTCGAGCAGAAGCTCACCGTGGAGGAGCCGTTTGAGAGCGTCGCACATGTTCATGTGCAGCCACTTATTGATGATAGGATCATCGAGGCCCAGAAGGGTGATGGACGATTGTCTGAGCTTCGAGAGCAGGCTAGCGGTAATGAGGACACCGAGTGGAGAGTTGGTACGGATGGGGGCATATGTTACCATGGCCGCCTATGCGTCCCAAATCTTTACGATCTGAGGCAGGAAGTTCTCGAGGCTGCGCATAATTCGAAGATGGCAATGCACCCTGGAAGTATGAAGATGTATCGCGATATGAAGAGGTCGTACTAGTGGGACAACATGAAGGCCCACGTAGCAGAGTATGTATCACGCTGTCTCACATGCCAGTAGGTCAAAGTCGAACATTGCTAACCTCCTAGACTACTTCAGCCCATGCCCATAGCTGAATGGAAGTGGGATTTCATCTCTATGGACTTTATCTCGGGACTACTGAAGACGAGGAAGGGATATGATTCCATATGGGTGATCGTGGACTGGTTGACAAAATCGGCTCATTTCCTCCATGTCTGAGTTTTGAACTCTGCAGACGAGTTGGCCAGACTGTACATCAGGGAGATTGTGCATCTGCATGGAGTTCCCTTGGAGATCGTGTCGGACCGAGACACGCAATTCACATCTATCTTCTGGACTCGCATCCAGGAAACAATGGGTGTGAAATTGAAATTCAGCACTGCATTCCACCCACAGACCGATGGGCAGACGGAACGGGTGAATCAGATTCTTGAAGATATGTTGCGAGCTTGCGTGCTGGATTTTAAGGACAGTTGGGATAACTGTCGCCCGTATGTAGAGTTTGCTTATAACAACAGTTTCCAGGTGAGCATTAGCATGGCTCCCTATAAGGCCCAGTATGGCCGCCCGTGTAAAGTG
Organism: Magnolia sinica; assembly: GCF_029962835.1. Classification (NCBI taxonomy): domain Eukaryota; kingdom Viridiplantae; phylum Streptophyta; class Magnoliopsida; order Magnoliales; family Magnoliaceae; genus Magnolia; species Magnolia sinica. Next base: position 68,633,544 of record NC_080582.1, read on the forward strand.
CTGCATTGCTGGGCAGACGTTAGCGAGAAGAGCTTGATTAGTCCAGAGTTAGTTCAGGCGACCTCAGAGAAGATCGACATTTTCAGGCGTCGACTTCTGGCGGCACAGAGCAGACAAAAGAGCTACGTTGATACGAGGCGGCGACAGCTAGAGTTCGAGGTTAGGGACCATGTGTTCCTTAAAGTTTCTCCCATAAAGGGAGTCCTTCGGTTTGGCAAGAAAGAGAAGCTCACGCCTAGATTCATTGGCCCATTCCAGATACTTGATCGAGTGGGTGTGGTGGCATACCGTCTTGCTCTGCCCACACCACTTACGGGCGTGCACAACGTATTTCATGTATCTATGCTAAAGAAATACGTTCCTGATCCTTCCCACATCATCAAATGGGAGCAGGTACAGTTGAGTGAGGGTGTTACTTATGTTCTGCGGCCGACGCGCATCCTGGACAAGAAGGAACAGGTGCTGCGTAGCAAGGTTATCCCACTTGTGAAAGTGCTGTGGACGCACCACACCGAAGAAGAGTCTACTTTGGAAACAGAAGCCGAGGTCCGAAAGAACTACCCTCAAATTCTCAAGGAGTACGAAAAGGTACTAATTTCGAGGACAAAATTTCCTTTAAGGGGGGTAGATTGTAACGTCTTGAAAAAATCCGTATAAAGACGTACCACCTCAGGCAGAAATCATCTAGGACCAAAACCTTTAGAAATTAGGTTAATATTAGCAAGTGCTAAACTAGAGTACTTATGAAATTAGTACTAATCCCTTTAAATATGATCTGTAAGACCCAAACCGTGCAAAATTATTGACGCTACATTATCCTGAAATCTAGAATTCATCCCTAAACCCGGTTGCTCTTGGGAGCACACCAAAACTCCATATCGGACTTGGACCGCACATCAAAAGTCCGATAATTGCAAAACTATACAGCTATGACTGCATCACTGTACATGACAACCCCCTCGAAAATCAAGTCTTAATTGTGTCTAGAAATGCACAACTTGAGCCCGGAGCAAAGTGTGTGAGAAATGAGAATATCTTTAGAAATAAAATTCGAATTTAAGTAAACTGAGTCGTGTTGCTTGCAGGCCAAATATAAGAATTTAGACCGTCAGAATCTGACCCAAATACATCCTTGGATCAAGGGAAATTTTTCGTACATGGCAGTGTACTTGTGGCCCTAATCGAGTGACGGTGACCGTCGAACTAAAACTGGTCCGCCACGGTTAATTTGTAAACCTGACCGGAGCGAAAACTCAGCCTGACCTAGATCCAATGTTAGGGAGCTTAAGTCAAACTGCATGCAGAAAAAGGGGCTTCAGAAGTGCTCCGTTGGATCAGAACAACCGATCTTTGGACATAATCTAAGTATACCATGGCCCTAGGGCCATTCCCATCAGATCTGGGCCTATATAAGGGCCTTAAACCTTGTCTCTTATATTTCATACGAATTTTAAACCCTAAGAAAGAGAGGAGAGGAAAAGAAAAGGAAAGAGAGAGAAAGAGAGAGAGAGAGAGTTGGAGATTCATCCTGGGGTTTGATCCCGTTGCTCTACACACTTAACCACCCTATCTGTATCACAAATCCAGCGTTTCCGACAACATACTTGGATAAGAAAACCTAACCCTAATCTGTTTTAGGGTTTCAAATAGTGTAAATCGTGAAATAGCTAACCTATCTCATACTGTAAGTTGCCGTTGTGTCGTAGACAAAGACTCGGTATACAAACTGAGTTCGATACTTGTTTACCGACGTAAGGTACGAACTATAAACGTTTAGGTTACGGTTTTCAAGGCTTTCAATTTTAGTTAATGATTTATTACTGACGTGGGTGCTATTTCACATGCCAAATGTGACGTTTGTTTCACATTTTAGATATATATATGAACTATATTGAGTTTAGTGTATTCTATGTATTGTAGATGAGATCGTATACGTATAAAATTTGATAGTGTGTTTGCCATGATTAATTGTCGTGTGTTTATATTAGTTGTATGTGTAACAACTCCTTGGCGAAAGGATTTGCCCCAATACATGTTATGGCCAACATACGTCGTGTATGTTAAAAAGTGTAGTCTAAGTGTTTGTAAAAATATCTGAATGAACTAGTAGTTAGTAAATTGTACTTTATATGATTGTTAAGATATGATTCTCAACTACCTTAATTATGTGTATGATTTTCTCCATGTATTTTATACTATAGTGCCTGTTTAGGTATGGAATGTATATGTGTGAATTCATGTTTAAGTTGTATTCCCTAATATGCTCAAATGATTGTATGAATTGAATTATTGATTCATTGCTGCCTTGATTTTCTTATATGATTATCTGTTGAAATTGAATGCGCTTGGGACTATGATATAGTTCAGGCAATCGGTAACAAATCCTGATTTGGTAGTTGAGGTTGTTTTCGCCCCATAAGACTTGTTCGATAAGTCCAAGTCGTACTTCAGTTGTCGACAGTGGTTAGGCCACACGGAGTGCTCGTGCACTTCATGTCGATCAATTCAATGTGCGCTTATAACAGTCGAGCTCGTCAAGTAACCTGATTGATCTGATGTATGTTCACCATGTATGGACGCTACTGTTTGAATCTAAGGTACCAAACTCACCAGTGGAAACCCCTTTAACCTTGGTACCTCGATCCGCTGAGACTCATGAGCCGGGCATGGTGGTATGGGACACCGTAGTCGAGCTTTCGGCCTACGCTGGGGTGACGAGCCTCCCCGTAGTGTCCAGTGAACAACACAGCCTCGTGAGCTAAATACGATGGTATGGGACACTGTATTCAAGCTGTCGGCGTACAATGATAAGGTGACGAGCCCTTTGTAGTGACCTCGAGCATACTCTAAGACCGCGTAGAGGCGATGAGCCTTTACGTAGCAACAAGAGTACATACTAATCCTGCACTAATAAGGTGACGAGCCCTTTGCAGTGACTTAGAACCGTAACATTGTATGAGATTTACTAGGACTGACGACCCTAGAATGGATCATCGTTTGAAAATTGATATAAGGGAGGTACCTTAGCTTCCCAATCCTGCTGTATGAAAAGGGTCAAATAAGAAACTCGGTAATCATGTTCATGCATCGCATTACGTGTGCATTTGGCGTAACAGTTCAAGCACTGAGGAAGGATTGCATGCCGCCATCGTGAGATGAAGTCGCTGAGGGAGAGTAAGCGAGGGCATGCATCATTATTTCATATCATTCTTGCATTAATCAGAGTATTTAGGGATGTTTGATTATGCAACTTTATCATTACTGCTTGACTGAATTGATAACATGATAACCTTTGCTTTATAGTTCCACTGAGTTGATCACTCACTCCCACGTTACGGGATGGTGTTTTAAACACCAACCAGACTCTGTTGTAGTTTCAGGTGATGATGTAGCCTGCAAGGCGGACTAGACTTTGAGGATGATGAGGAGGCATTCTCATACATGCAATATTCAGGCGGATTTACGTAAACCGTTCTGAATCGACGGGGCTTCAGGGCTGATACTTTGTAGCGGACCACCACATTTTGACATTTTGTATTTTGAAATAATACTTGTAACTATTCGACGTGGTAACATGATCATACTTGGGAGACTCACAATCACTTATATACTTTATATACTTATCACAGTCTTCCGCTTGCGTAATGTAACTGTCTCCGGAGTATGATATGTTGTTTTGGTATAATCTCATTTATGTTAAATACACTAATACGGACAACATTTAATCATCATTATCCATGTTGCATAAGTGATGCGTTGGAACTTGGGAGTTGGGCCGATGCTCGACACCCAATTTTCAGGGCGTTACATGTAGTGACCAAGAAGTCTTAGATCACCATCGTAGCCAATGCCAACAATAAACTTGTGTCAACTAGAGTTACCACTGGTTGGAGAATATGCATTGACTACATGAAGCTGAATACCGTGACGAGGAAAGATCAATTTTCCTTGCCTTTTGTTGATCAAAATTTGGAAAGGTTGGCCGGTCATTCCTATTATTGCTTCCTAGATGGGTACTTTGATTATAACCAGATTGAGATAGTCTCAAAAGATCAGGAGAAGACCCCATTTACATGTCCCTTTGGCACCTTTGCTTATTGAAAGATACCATTCGGACTATGTAATGTTCATGCGACATTCCAGAGATGTATGCTTAGTATTTTCTCATATATTTGGACTTTTTTGGAAGTGTTCATAGATGACTTCTCCAGTTTTTGTAGTACATTTGATGAGTGCGTTGAGCATAAAAGCCGATGGATTGCTTTGAATTACCTTGGAAAAGAATTTATATTATACATGCATTCTATGAATGAGGACTTCATCAATAATTGTGATTCTGTGGTTGAGTGTCCAAGTGTGCATGAGAGATTATTTTTTGCAGCGGTTGTGGCTAGTATGGTAAATATTGTGCAAAAGGCAGCTATGTAGATCTCATCGTTGGTTGTGCCAATAGGGTGAGAACCAAGTGTGTGCAAAAGATCGTTATGCAGACCATGGTGTTGATTGTGATTGGTTGGGTGAGCACCATGCAAAAGACCGTTATTCAAGCTGGTGGATATTCTATTTAATTGTGGCCAGTTGGGTGAGTATTGTGCAAAAGACCACCATGCAGACCACTAAGATGGTTGTAGCTGGTTGGGTGACCATCATACATAAGACTACTATGTAGATCAATGGGGTTGGTTATGGCTGGTTTGGTGAACCTAGGTGTGTGCAAAAGACTATTATGCAAACCAATAGGTATGTGATTGACAGTGTAGGATGACCGGATGATATCGGCCCAACATATTCTACTACGGAGATAATTGATGCATACTTGCAAATATTTCATTACATACATATTTCTAAAGACTTAGTTTAATATTCTTTTGGATTTGAATACTTGATTGCTTTTATTACCGTGAAATTCCGTTTATTACTTTAAACTCTGAGTATGTGTTAAACTATATGAGGCTATCTCACTGACTTTTATAGTTGACTCTTTATTTGAAAAAAAATATAATTCCAAGTGATGACATTGAGGAGAATTTCCTATAAGAGAAGGGATACTAGAAGACTTCATCGTCGTTTTATTCATTTGGATTATTAAAGCATCAATGTAATAAAGGTCCATTAGATGACCATTAGATTAAATAGTTGAAAACTTGATTAGTTGATTTATAGATGAGGATTTGTGAATTAACTATAGGTATTAATTTCGTAATTGACTATTTAATATAAGTTGGTTCTTAAAAATTAAATAGTTGATGAATGTGAATGTGGCTGTGAATAAGGACGTGAATGAGAATGTGATTCAAATGTAAGGGGGCGGGGGCGGAGGGGGGGTGGAAGCATTCATTTATTATTTATCTTACACCCTTAAATTTGGGATATAAGTCCATGTACTCGGGTGCTGGTTTTTACTGCACTTTTTATTTATGTGAATGACGTCATCATAATAGGGAATGATAACCTCTCTATTGCCTTCTAGAAAGCTTTTCTTCATAACAAATTTCACATTAAAGATCTTCACATTCTCAAATATTGAGGTTGTTTACTCTCCAAAAAGAATTTTCTTCAATCAACACAAGTATATATACACTTGATATACTCAATGATAGCAGGCACCTTAGAGCTCGATCAACAACTTTTCCTTAGGAACAAAACTTAGGTCTAAAAAATGATCCAAGAGAGCTTCCTAATGATCCAAGTACATATCACAAACCTGTTAGACAATTGATTTACTTAACAATCACGGTCCCGGACATTGTTTATTCCATCAATATTTTAAGGCAATTTATGCTCAACCTCATCAGACTCACTATGATGTTGCGGTTTGCATACTAGATACATCAAATCTTCACCAAGCAAATAAAAATTTTCACCTTCTTATAGATTATTCCAGCTCTCTGCTTACTCCGATTCTGAATGGACCGATTGTTTCATGATACGTCACTCCATGACCGATTATTTCACCATGCTTGGCCGTTACCCTCTTTTTTAGAAGATGAAGAAACAAACTATGGTCTTCCATTCCTCTACTGAAGTCGATTACCAAGCCGTGGCCACCACCACTTATAAGCTAATTTAAATCTTCATGATCTTGGTATTTCTCACAATTAATCCATGTAGTTATACTATGACAATCGATGGCTTTTCATATTGTTGTCAATCTAATGCTTCAACTAAACATATTGAAATAGATTATCACCTTATTTCAGAAAAGTTTAACTTTGGGCACCCTCTTCACTTATCATGTGTCAACTCGAAATCAACTTACTGATATTTTTATAACTAAAGCACTTGGACGCGATCAATTTCATCTTCTACTTGGCAAGTTGGGCATTATAGAACTTCACGCACCAACTTAATGGAAAGTATTAGAAAACCTTTTAAAATTTGAACTTATTAAGAAATTTTTTAATTTTTAAATTAAAATTATTAAGAAACCTTTTAAATTTTGAATTTATTAAGAAATTTTTAATTTTGAATTTAAAATTTATATTCTCTCTTGTACACTAGTGTAGCGTATATATTCACTTCATACAAATAGAAGCAAAAGTAAGAAAGTTCTATAATTATTGTTCTTTTATAAAATTTATTAATTTGGATCAACAACCTAAATTAGAGGTCAGCTAGTTGCAATCATAGCATATAGGATGATGCAGAGATCGAGTGGTGAGCGGCAGCAGCAACAAGTGAAGTCCAAATGAGAAAATCGATTAAAGAAGAAAATATACCAATGGTTATAAGTGTATAATCCTTTGTACATATGAGATCGGGGTTCAAATCTGATTCGATTGGATGGGGTGACAAATTTGGATGTTGATGGGTTTGGGGATCTAGCAGCACATGGTGGATCTTTCATAGTTATGCCTAATATGCATGTTGCTGGATTGAAGGAAATGCAATACATGAAGGCTATAATGGGGTAGCTAGCAAGGTACAACGGAGATAGTGAGAGATGGAGATTCAATGGTTTGGATTGAAGCAGATCATAGCTTTGATATCATGTTATTCTACAAGAGATATTGTGGAAACTATAATATATGTATTTCATTGATAATGACGAGAATATATAGCGAGAATGGAGATATACGGAGATTTACAAGAAAACTTAATAGATATGCATGAATACCTATCTATGGTATGTAATGTTGTACATAAATATTATATACTTAGATATGATTCATTTTAGACGTCTTATAAATGTCTAGAAATCTAATAGTTAGATAATCAAATAAGTGTTCGTTTTATAGTCAGGTAATAAATAAACATTCATTGTTTATTTATGATATATCTAAACTAGAAATCAAAATTTAAACTTAGTTGTATGCCACTTATGCAATTTCTAAGTGCCTGCATATCATTGATCACTACTTTAGTATTTAGAAGTTTTTCTCTAAAGAGATGCAAAAGTGGTTCGATTTCAACTCAATAACATTCCTAAATTGGATATCGAAATCTCCCAATATAAGAGACCTTTTATGAATGGCCCATCTACTGTGATTTATGCATTGTGAAAAATACTAAATCTTGAAAATCCTGCGATATTAGCAGTGAATTTTGATTTAATGATAATATTGTGACAATATTACGAGATTTTCAAAGCTGTTCAGTGTTAATTCTTCATGATTTTTGTCGTGAAATTATAGACACTTAAAATTGAAAAATATTTAGAAGTTTAGATAAGTCATCATATACTTTCATATTCAAAATTTTAAAAATATTCAATAATTTATAATAAATATTTTTAAATATTTCATTTTCAATGAGATTGTCAAAATCTAAAAAATCTTTAGGCCCATTGTGTTTCTTCCGTGAGATCCACTTGATCCATCAAGTGGGGAATTTCATTTTTTTGAGTTCTTTCGTAGTTAGGATTTTGAGTGATTTGAGTTTTAGAGAAATTAAAATCTCTCTAAGCCTTCTTTTTCATTCTTACTTCTAGGCTGATTTGTAAAAACCACTTAATTCCAAAACTTGAAAAATTTATTGGATTTAAAATTCAATCTGCTAAACCAGCCCTTATATTCGTTGTACATACATACAAAAGGTCAACCCAATTAAAAACTTAATGGGCCACAACAATGTTATCCTAATTAAAATTTTAATGAGCCACAACAATGTTATAGCCTACTTGAGTTTTGGATCAAGCTAATTTTTCTATCTTCACTTCAACTTGGTGTGTCACATCCGATAAGGTATTTGATGAAGATAATCACCATGGACCACACATAGATCTATATTTGGCATCTATCATGATCACCACTTTACCACTTTGCCCATGGTGGCCCACCTGAGCTCTTGATCTTTCTGAATTTTTGGCCCAGGACATAGCATCCAGGAACCCACGTGAAAGATGGAGTGGATCTCAAATTTAGAACATGGTGGCACGTTGAGCTCCCTCCCTAAGAACAGACGAGCTCTGAGGAGCCAACCATGATGTATGGGTTTTATCCACACCGTCCATATATTTTCCCACATCATTTTAGTATAGTAGCCCAAAAATGAGCCAGATCCAAGGTTCAAGTGGACCACACAGTGGGGATTAAACACCTACCGTTGAAAACTTTTTGAGGAACACAAGTTTTGAATCAGTTCCTTCACCCAGGTCTATGTGATCTTACGAACAGGTTGGATGGCAATTAACCAATCACGGTGGGCCCTAGGAAGGTTTCAATAGTGAGTGTCATTATCATCATTGCTTCCTGTGGTGTGGTCCACTTGAGTCTTAGATCTGCCTCATTCTTGGCTTGCACTTAAAATGATATGGAAAAATGGTTGGACAGGTTGGATGTAACCCATACATCACGCTGGCCCCTCAAAGCCCCTGTCCAGGGAAACGGATTGGCTACTCTCAGTGCTCTGCGGGCCCCACTATGAAGTATGTCTTTTATCCATACTGTTCATCCATTTTTACATAACATTTTAGGGCTTGGTGACAAAAACGAGAGGGATCTAAATCTCAGGTGGACCATGCTACAGGAAAACAATAGTGATTGGATATCAATCCACCATTAAAATCCTCCTGAGGCCCACTGTACTGTTTATTTTACATCCAATCTGTTGATTAGGTTATACAGACATAGATTAAGGGAAGAGACAAAGATCAGATTCATCCAAAACTTTTATGACCCAAAACAGGCCCACTGTACGGTTTATTTTACATCCAATCTGTTGATTAGGTTATACAGACCTAGATTAAGGGAAAAGACAAAGATCAGATTCATCCAAAACTTTTATGACCCTCAGAAAGTTTTTTTTTATGGTCGACGTTCAATCAACACTGTTTCCTGTCATGTGGTCCACTTGAGATTGGAATATATCCCATTTTCAGGCTCACATCATAAAATGATATAGGAAATTAGATGAACGGAATCGATGAGACACATACATCATTCTGGGGCCCATAGAGCACCGACCACTAGACATTGGCTAGTCGCAGGGGAGTAGCCAATCCGTTCCCACCGGGTGAAAAGATGCGGCAGAATATTCCAGTCCAAAGCGTAAATGAGGTCGGTTCTCTAGAAGTCTCTGTAGAGTAAGGTTTATTCCAGCGCCCAAAAGGTAGTCACTTGTTCGCCTGTTTATACCCGTGTGGGGCCACCATGTTGTGCGTATTCCATCCAACTTGTGCGTTCGGGTACCCCATGACAGAAAACGGATTGTATACTGACATCATCTGTTTTTTATCCATTTTGGATCATTATTTTTAAGCCATTAGCTTAAAAATGAGACAGATCCAAATCTCAAGTCGACACAAAAACAGTGATTGAACATCTATGGTTAAAAGCTTCCTAAGGCCTACTACGATGTTTGTTTGCCGTAACTTATCAATTAGGTCACACAGACTTCGACAAAGAGAAAACACAAATATCACCTAATCCAAAACTAAACTCTTATTTTTTTATATTTTTTTATGGTGGGTGCTTAATCACTACTTTTTTCTTATAAAAAGCGTGGTCCACTTGAGATGTGGATTTGCTTCATTTTGTAACTCATGCCTATAAAATCATCTGCCAAAATAGATAAAACACATGCATCATGAAGGGACCAAGGGAACATCATACAGTAAGCAAGTTACGATAGGATTTGTCGATGTACAGTATGCGTCCAGCACGATGATGGGATGAAATCAGGGTTTTCTAATTGTTTGGTAGGCCACACCATAGAAAATAAATAACAACCACCTAAAATCTTTTGGTCAGTTTACATGGTGCGCCACATGATGGTTGAATTATCTTTATTTTTGCATTGTTCTATTTTAATGGTTGGACAAACCTTCTGGAAAATGCACACGATGGAGAATATTCCACGTACAAGCTTTTTTTCTATAAAGGCTGGTACGCTGAGGAACCAGCCTCTAAAGAAAAAGACAAAAAAAACAATAGGAGCACTAGAAGTTGCTCCAAGTAGCATAGGTCTGTTCAATTAATCCATCTGAACCGTCCATTACTTCCAAAACACATTTCGTGAGCTACAATTCCAAAATAGCAGTCGTTGTGTTTCAATCCATCTTTAATTGGGCCTTTTTTTCTCTTGCCATCCATGGTTGGGATGATTAAGATTTCCTAACATAAGTTATTCTCCAGAATCTAAGCAATCCATGATGGTTCCTAACAAATGGATGGATCAGATCGTTGATTGGATTTGTTTAAATGGCCTTGACCATTCATATTTAAGGCCATTGATCAAATGGTTAATATATGTCGGATAGACCAAATGAACAGTCTAGATTAATGCATTGGACTAGGTATCCCAACGCAACTACGATCACTTTAGTGAGAACACTGTAGCATTTCCCAAAACCAAATCTAAAGTATCTTACTAGACTTTGAAAGAGGCCCCTAATAAACAATAAATACACCCAATCTTTCTATTTCTGAAACCATATACAACATTGTATGTTAACGTAATATATTTTCCACAAATGGATGACTTGTGTATGACATCTGAGCCGTGAAAAAGGAGGGCCACATTATAAGGATCACTTGAAACTAAATCCAGGATGTTACAATTGTCAGGAGGGCTAAACCGTTGAAATCAATGTACAGCCGATTGTCTGACTTATGTATGTGTTTGGCTCACTTGATGAGTAACTTGTTTTAAATTTTCCTCCAGCTGATCTTCATTATGTGGTCCACCCTTGTGCACGTTTGAATGTTCATGTAAGTAGAAATTATAATTAAAAAAAAAAAAAAAACATTGCATGTTTAGTTAGTATACAACCTATTAGTATCCACTTTGGGTGACATCAACGTGCAACTGTTGGGGCGGGGACCGCAGAAGCACACTTATACGAATTAAGCAAATTACTCTGGATCACGCAACCAAGTTCAAACACAAACCATCCGATTTTAATATTGAAAAACCCTGACACAAGCAATCCCATTTTAAAATGGAATAACCCAAAGGGGATAAAACACAAGCTGTAATTTGTGTTTTCCCTTCATGGAAAGGTCTTTCAAGACTTTATCAATAGGTTAGATGGCAAATAAATATTAAGTAGGCCTGAGAAGTTTTTAATGGTGGGCAACCAATCACCACTGTTTTCATGTGATACGGTCTACTTGAGATTTGGATCTGCTACTTTTTGGAACCTTGTCCTAAAATGAGCCGGCAAAAATGTGTTGCTTTTTTGTGGTTTAAAAAATAATTAAAAAAATGAAAATTCAAATTTTCAAAATTTCGGGATTTTCCCTCCAAAATACCTTTTTGAATTTTTAAATTAAAAAGTGCGGTGTGTGTGCTTTGTCCCACATCGGAAATACAGAGAAAAGTTTTGTGGTTTATATGAGATGTTGAGAAGGGTATTCTTACTTGGAGTTTTTTTGGAAGAGATGAAACCTCGTTGCGTGTTCCAGTGCGAACACACGCACGCACGCGCACGCGCTCGGGCTCGGGCACGGGCACGGGCGTGGGCGTGGGCAGTGTGGCTGTAGTGGCGCTAGATGGCGCACTTCGCACGTGCGCATCGTGTCGCAGAGTGGTCGCTCCCTCGCGACCTTACGCGAACCGACGCGAACTCGGTGCGACCTCGGTGCGATGGGTCTGGTCAGAGCCTTAGGGCGGTGTGGATCTGAAATATTGGAAATGAGTCTGGGTTTTATAGGTGACTGAGAACGGTTGGATCTTAAATCCGAAACGTCCAGCCGTTTCTTAAACGGATAGCTACCTTAAAAGCCACAACGGTCCAAAAACGGACGGGCCAGGATGATCCAACGGTCAGATCTAATGACCAGAAACGTCTGAGATTAATGGACAACGGCAAAAAACGTTTTTCAAACGTTCTGGACCATTGAATACCACATAGCAACGGGTCTAAACCTGAGGCCTATATAAACTGGACCATTCCAGTCCGATTTCATCATCTCAACACACCATCTCCCCATCAAATCAGATACGATCCATAGCTTCATATTAGAATACTTTGTCATCTCCATAGTCTAAGTCTGCCAGAATAAATCGACTGTGTTAGAATTGTTCCATAGTGGACCTATCGTGATTGCTGCACGCTGGATCCAGATAAGGCTTGTCTTATCCTGGAAGCAATTCGCCTGTAACCCATCAGCAGTTGATAAGGGGGCGAATCACACTTTAAGGACAGCGTATTTTATACGTGATTCAGCCTAGTGATAATTTTATTTTATTATTTATTTTCGGTGTATCCAAAAGTAGTTTTTCTAACAAAATGGATGGCAGTGTGGGTAAACAATATATACATCAATGTGGGCTCCACAGTCAGGGTCTCACCCACTAAGTTGTTACCCATGCCTCACCTCGATTTGCTAGTATTGCCAGTACCACCCCCCAGCTGTGGTGTGTGATGTGATGGGCTGTGGGGGCAGCCTAGTATGTGTTTTTATTCCAGCTCGTTTTAATGCATGAACCTTAAAACAAAGTAGATGTGAAGCTCAAGTGGACCACACGATGAGAAATAAATTCAACGCATACTGTTAAAACCTTTTTAGGAGCTACAAATGTTTTGGATCAAGCTGATATTTGTATTTACCTTTCATCCAAATTTGTGTGACCTTATCAAGATGTTGGATGGAAAATAATCATTACCGTGGGCCCTAAGAAGGTTTCAATGGTGGATGTCATTGTCTCCACTCGTTTTTGTGGCGTCATCTACTTGATCTTCAGTTCTAGTTATTTTTGGGTTCACTACTTAAAATGAGCTGGAAAAACCGATGGACGGTGTGGATATAAAACATGTTCATAGATCAGCGTGCACCTCACATCGCCCAACACATCATACACCATCGCTGGTGGCATTGGCAACGCCACCAAATCCTGGTCCTACACGTGTTTCCTTCTTTTGGCACTCTTGCTTGCTTGACATGCACGTGCATGCTCCACTTAGGAATGAATCATGAGCTTCCACTCCACAAATTGTAGTTTTGATGATGGGTTAAGCATATTCATAGGTGGTGAACAAGATGAACAAATCATAATCTCAATTTGATATGTGTACGAGCGGATGCAAATATCAGGTAACTAGTTTACTATAATCAAGTGGTCCAAACTCAAAGTAGATGTTTAGATATCTTTACCTATCAGTGGATAGTTGGCTTAATAGTTCGTTATAATGGACAAGTGGGAATACTTGGATATATAATGATCCTGTCTTAAAATCAAGGGTCGGATGACTTGAACTATGGATAAAGATCATTCTCAACAATTAGATTCATGTTGGAGAATAGATATAAGGTTAGGATAAGCTAAATTGATGACATACACATGTATATATTAAATTAAATTTCATGGTAATACTCGAGAACTTTCAATACACGAGTATTGAAAAGTTCGGAGTATTACAATTTACTGTTAAGGGTCAAATATTGTAAATTATCCTCCATTTATTATTTGGTTTTATGAACATAATAATGCTTAATATTTTATTTTAATCATGTTTGTGTCGCAAAGTGAATTTAAGAGCTTGGATTGAAAATGATGCTAAAAACATGAATTTAACGCTCAAGAATCACCAAAGCAAGGATGGATCTTATGAGACCAAAAATAAAGAATTTATATATCAAAGATCCAAGAAAACCAAATGAGGAATGAAGAGAATTGAAGACTTGAAGTGAAGCAAAGAAACCCTAAAAATACATCTGCTTCAACTAGTCTGAGCCCTCCTTTGACCAGTTTAAGGCTCCTACTCAACTAGTCGAAGATTCCTCGACTCGAACTCCTGCAACATGAACTTTTAATTTTACATGATCCTCGACCAGTCGAAGACTTTTCTCAACTAGTCGAAGGTCTAATGATACAGTCAGGCTGAAACTCTTGCCCTTTTCTTTGAAAGAGAAAGCTAAGACGTGGTTGCATTCACTACTCCACGATCTATTGGTAGATGGAACGACATGACAAGGAAGTTTATAAAGAAAATTTTCCCATATCATAAAACGAACGCCCTTAGAAAGTCAATCATGAATTTCGCCCAAAAGGAAAACGAAAAATTCTTCTAATGTTGGGAGCGATTCAAGGATCTTGTCAATTCATGCCCACAACACGGTTTCGAAACTTAACGAATAACAATTTTTTTTATTTTTATTTTTTACGATGGGCTGATTTTTTTTCTATTTAATTTCTAGAAACTAACCTATTTTTCTTATTTTGTAGGATCATGACCTAAGCTTCTGTTCACTCCCCAAGTATAGGGTTGTGATGTAGTAATAAACTCGGTAAGACCGAGGTCGAATCCACAGGGACTGAAACTTGTACGTGTCCTGAAACTAGGTAGAAATAGAACTAGACTAAGATGAAATCTAAATTGATTATAATTTGAGGAATAATGGTGAAATATTAATGTAAAACTTAAGAAATTTAGAGGGAGGAAACTAGGGATTCAGAGGATCCACTCTTAGAGATCAGGGAGATCTTAGGCCCGCTTCAAGAATCATGAAAATTAAACTGAACTTCCTCTGATATAATTTTAAAGAGATGAAAGATATATGAATTAGAATGGATTCCATCACCAAACCATGCCCAGGAGACAAAGCAAACAACAGAATTACACTAATTACCAACCAATCAACAATGCATGAAGGTTAGGAAGGGTATCGTCATCTGACCATGCCCATGAGACAATGGCGAACAACAGGGCTTCCTGACGTCATAAACATCAAAAGGAGGAAGAAATACTCAAAGTCATCGCAGATCTATTGTAATTTCAATCACAACAAACCATAAAAAAACCTGAAAATATTCCTTTTAATTGAACTAAAACCAAGCTCCCCTCTTCAGCCTCCACGTTCCTTCAATCCCTCATCATGCTACAAGCTTCACCCTTAGCCCTAGCTAAGAGGTTTAGCCACACATAAACATGATTAGGCTAAATCTCAAAAAGAAAATAAAAGAAGAAGAAAACAAACAAAGAATAGGAAAAACAAACAAACTCTCTCTCCTGTGCTTCATGTCCTAGCTGTTCCCCAAAACTCCCCTTTCTCTAGCTCTCCTAGGACGTTTTTACAGCTACTAGGGTCGGTGGAGAAGTTGTCGCAGCAGCTACACACGCGCAACGAAAGCTTTTTCGCAGCAAACTTCGGAGCCTTCAAACTTGCCACTTTCCTCGCTCAATTTTCAAAGAAACACCGTCCCTTAGGACGTTTTTGAGTGCTCTACATGATGGATGGTTCAGATTTACCATATGATGAAAGATGGTGGGCCACAACCGCCTGGAAATCCAGATTTTTACGGATGTGAGAAAGATTCCGCACCTCTTCGCTGTCGTGATCGGTGGGCCCCACAGAGGTATTTTCGGAGAAATCTACCCTGTCCATTGGATTCAGGATGAAATTTCAGTCAAGAATGGGTGATTTTGAATGTCCATTCACGAGGCCAAGAGAAGAAATTACGCCAAAAATCATTTTGAACATCGAAGGACCGCCTGTTTGTGGCCTCTGTATCGCGCACATGTGCACGCATGGGTGTAAAATTTCAGCAAGGTTTTGTAGTATTCGAGGCCCTCTACACGATGGACGGCTTGGATCATCCGAAAAGTTACTCTGTGGGGCCCGCAATGTGACAACGGCTGCTGCTATTTTTAGAAATAGGCGCGGGTCCGCGCCTGCTGACCCGCTAACTCGGTTCGGTGCACGGCAGGAGTGTGTGTACGTTATGTTCACACGCTGTACATACGGGGCCCATTGTAATTTTTTGCAAAATCCAATCTGTTCATTCAATTAGCCTCTCTATTTAAGGAGTTGAGACTAAATTTGAGGCATATCCAGAGACTAGGTGGGCCCCAAATTGGAGATTAATGGGTTGATCTGTCCGTTGGCCCATTTTCCAAGATCTCCAATGGTTGACATTTCATATGTACGGTTTATTTATATTTCCCAGGCCATGTATGAATTTTTGAGCCAATCAGATGGTGGGAACTATGTGATCTTGCATTCTTCACCAATTTCGGGCCTCTTTAACGTGAATGGCTTGATTTCCTCAGATCCCTGGCATGTAAATTCTTCAGTCTTGGTTCTCTGGAGTGCGTCCCTTGTTCTGGTGCCTTCAGAGTATCAAATCCATGCTTTTGATACTATTTTTCAGTCCACGCTCCTGATTGCATCCTGCAATAAAAACACAATTAAAATATGACATTAAGCATTATCATGTACGTAAAATTAGGTAAAAACTGGGGTCTGATATGTAATATTTGACCCTCAACAACAAATCTGGTCAACAGGTTGAAATTCTGCCTGAAATCGAGCACCACTTCTACGCCTACTCAATCGAAGGAGGGGTGGAATATACCTCCTGAAAGAGGATGATGATATCAATGCTAAAATGGCTAATCTCACAGGAAAACTCGAGGCCATGGAATTAAAGAAGGAAAAGGCTAAGGAAACTGTTTATGATATTTGTGCTTGCAACGTTCATACAACTGAAAATTATCCAACAATACCTGCTTTTCAAAAGGTATTGAATAAGTAATCTAATACCGTAAACAATTACCAAAGACCTTTTAGTGGACCCACCTCTAATATATACAATCTTAGTTGGAGAAATCATTCAAATTTTAGTTGGAGGAACGGACAAACTGCTATTCCTCAAGGATTTCCTAATCAAATTCCAAATCAAGGGAAACCTCAAGAGGATATGGTTCTAAAGCATCTTCAAAATCAAGAGCTTTTTAATCAAGGTATGTTACAAGTCTTTCAAGACCTTATAAAGGTCATTTAAGGGATTGAGATAAAAAAAATGAGATTGGGAACAAGAGAAGCCTTCCGGCTCAACCTCTTCCCAATCTAAAACCCCAATATGAAGTCAGCGACCCGAGCTCTTCAAATCAAATGGAGCAAGCTAAGTTTATTACCACCCTTGGGAGTGGGAAAATAATTGACAAATCTATTCCAGTAAGGGTTGAAAAATCCAAGGACCCAGAAATAGATGAAGCAGATAGACCTGGCACTGCTCCATAAGAATTAGAACTGGAACTTCAAGGCAAGCCGATTGCACCATTCCCCCAACAGTTGGTTGCACCAAAACCTTTCTCTAACTCTCAAGACATTTTAGAGGTGCTTAAACAAGTGAAGGTCAACATCCCTCTACTGGATGTCGTGAAACAAATTCCTTCATATGCCAAATTTTTGAAAGACCTATGCACGACCAAGAGGCAGTAAAGTATCAAAAAGAAATTTTTTCTGACGAAAAAAGTGAGTGTCATCCTCAAGCAAGATGTGCCACAGAAATATAAAGATCCTGATAGCCCAACCATACCTTGTATAATTGGGAACTACCAGATTAAGCGTGCACTTCTTGACTTAGGAGCGAGCGTAAATATGATCCCTTACTCGGTCTACGAACAATTGGGTATAGGTGAATTAAAACCCACCCGGACCACATTACAATTTGTTGATTGCTCAGTTCGTGTACCGAGAGGGATAATTGAAGATGTGTTGGTTCAAGTTGACAAATTCTACTATCCGGTAGATTTTATCATCTTGGATACTCGACCCATCATTGATATGAATACTCAAATTCTCGTCATTCTTGGTCACCCATTCCTTACTACATCATATGCAATAATTAATTGTAGGAATAGAGTCATGAATTTATCTTTTGGGAATATGACATTGGAGCTCAATAACTTTTTCAATATGAGCAAACAGGCAGAGGATGATGATGATGCCCACGATGTTAACTTGATTGATTCTTTCATGGAAGATAGAACTCTGATGACCTTATCCTCTGACCCTCTAGAGACGTGCTTGGCACACTTCCATGATTTGGATGATTATATGATTAGGGAGACAGGTGTCATGCTTGATAATGTGCCGGTACTTGAAGTTAACTGGTGTAGACAATAATTTGAAGAATTGCCCCAAATTGATGTAGTGCCTCTATTGTCTAACCTCAACGCACCTAAGCTTAACCTAAAACCGTTGCCCTCTGATTTGAAATATGTCTATTTAGGTCAAGATGAGACATACCCAATGGTAATCTCTTCCCACCTTGAGTAAGAACAAGAGAGTATGCTTATCTCTTTTCTCATTGAGCACAAAGGAGCCCTTAGATGGTTGATTGCGGACCTCAAAGGAATCGACCCTTCGATCTTACTCACCGCATTTATCTAGAAGATAATGCGAAGACCTCCCAGCAACTACAGCGTAGACTAAATCCAAACATGAAGGAAGTGGTTAAGGCCAAGGTTCTCGAGCTATTGGATATGGGTATCATATACCCAATATCCGATAGCCAATGGGTGAGTCCAACTCAAGTGGTTCCTAAGATGTCCAGAATCACTATCGTAGCCAATGTCAACAATGAACTTGTGCCAACTAGAGTCACTACCGGTTGGAGAATGTGTATTGACTACAGGAAGTTGAATACCATCACGAGGAAGGACCACTTTCCTTTACCCTTCATCAATCAAATTTTAGAAAGGCTAACTGGTCATTCCTATTACTGTTTTCTTAACGGATACTCGGGCTACAATCAGATTGAGATAGCTCTTAAAGACTAAGAAAAGACAACGTTCACATGTCTTTTTGGCACCTTTGCTTACCGAAGAATGCCATTTGGACTGCGTAATGCCCCCGCCACCTTTCAGCGATGTATGATGAGTATTTTTTCTGACATGGTGAGGCAATATTTAGAGGTCTTCATGGACGACTTCTCTGTCTTTGGTCCATCCTTCAGCGATTGTTTGGAGAATCTTAAATGTGTGCTGAAGTGATGTGAGGAAAAGAATTTGGTACTAAATTGGGAGAAGTGTCATTTCATGGTTCGTAAGGGAATTATCCTTGGACATATCATCTCATCCAAGAGAATTGAGGTAGATAAGGCTAAGATTGATCTTATCTCTAACTTACCTCCACCCAAGAACATACGAGATGTGCGATCTTTCTTAGGGCACGTCGGTTTTTACAAAAAATTCATAAAAAGACTTTAATCACCTCTCTCGTCCTTTATATAATCTACTTCAAAAGAATGCACCATACGAGTGGACCATGCAATGCCAGAAAGTTTTTATTAAGCTCAAGGGCATGTTAAGCACTGCACCTATTATGCAGCCACCCGACTGGAGCCTTCCTTTTGAACTTATGTGCGACGCGTCTGAGTATGCTCTAAGGGTGATTTAGGCTAGAGAAAACAAAAGAAGCCCTACGTTATTCATTACGCAAGTAAAACTTTAAATCATGCCCAAGTGAATTACTCAACTATGGAGAAGGAACTCTTAGCCATAGTATTCGCTTTGGACAAGTTTAGGTCCTACTTAATTGGATCCAAGATCATCATCTACGCAAATCATGTGGCGCTCAAGTATCTTCTTTCTAAGAATGATATTAAGCCCCGCTTGATAAGATGGATCCTTCTACTCTAGGAATTTGATTTGAAAATAAAAGATAAAAAGGGAGTAGAAAACATAGTGGCTGACCATCTTTCCCACCTTGATTCCTCTGATTCCCTTGAGACGACACATATAAATGACATGTTCCCTGACGAACAACTGTTTAAAGTCTCTCATTCACCTTGGTTTGTAGATATTGCTAACTATCTTTCCACAGGTTTCACGCCGACACATTGGACTACGCAAGATAAGAAGAATTCTTTGCCGAGGTACGCAAGTTCTTCTGGGACGATCCATATTTGTTTAAATATTGCCCAGACCAAATCTTAAGGAGATGTGTGTCAGACAATGAACACTAAAGTGTTATCTCATTCTGTCACTCTCAAGCCTGTGGTGGTCACTTTTTTACTAAAAAGACCACGGCTAAAATTCTGCAGTGCAGTTTTTACTGGCCCACTATGTTCAAGGACACTCATAAGTTTTGCAAAGCTTGTGAGCATTGTCAGAAATTAGGAGCGTTGTCCCATCGAAACATGATGCTCTTGAACTCCATTCTGATCATTGAAGCATTTGATTGTTGGGGCATCGATTTCATGGGACCATTCCCCAAATCCTTTGAAAAATTATATATTTTGCTTGCAGTAGATTATGTCACTAAATGGGTTAAAGTGATCGTGTACCGGAATAATGATCATCAAACAGTCGGAACGCCTCAAGCCATCATTAGTGATGGAGGTTCACATTTTTGTAATAGACCATTTGTAAACTTAATGAAGAAATATGGTATCTCTCACAAAGTGAGCACTCTATATCACCCACAAATAAGTGGGCAAGCTGAAATTTTCAAGAGAGATTAAACACATTCTGGAAAAGATAGTTAACCCTAACTGCAAGGATTGGTCAATCTGATTGACCGATGCCTTATGGGCTTACCGTGTTGCATTCAAAACTCCTATTGGAATATCTCCCTTTAGACTTGTCTATGGGAAGGCTTGCCACTTGCCATGGAGTTGGAACATAGAGCTTACTAGGCTATTAAAAATCTGAATTTCAATCTGGACAACGCTGGCTCGCTACACAAACTTCAGTTGAATAAACTTGAAGAAATTCAGAATGATGCATATGAGAACTCTAGAATTTACAAGGACAGGATGAAGGTGTTTCATGACCAACACATTCTTCAAAAATCATTCACACTAGGTCAAAAGGTCCTTTTGTATAATTCTCGGTTACATCTCTTTCCGGAAAAACTCCGATCTCGTTGGACCAATCCTTTCGCTATTACTAATGTCTATCTTCATGGGGCTATCGAGATTCGGAATCCAAACAATAGCAATGAATTCAAAGTGAATGGACATCGATTAAAGCCATTTATTGAGAAATTTGATTCAAAGGACATGCACATACCTCTGATTGATCCTATTTACCATGATTGACCTCCTAGTCTAACAGAGATATAGTTAGGTTTATTACTTTCATAGAATTTAGGACAAAGATAGTTTGCTTCCACTATTTTAGGATAGTTTGCTTTCCCTTTGTTTATGATAGTTTATTTTTCAGTTGTTTAATTCTTATGCTAACCCACCTTCACATTGAGATCCTTTGAAAAAAGCCTCAAAATTCCTTCATCAGGTATTATCTTTCCATCACTTCTCATTCAATTACTTGTCTCTTTTGAAAATCATGCTTATTTCTTTACATTGAGGACAATGTAGATTTTAGGTTGGGAATGAGAGATTAAGTAAACTAATTAACATTTTTTCAATTTTAAGTAAATTTTACAAAAATTTTGAAAATTTTTCAATGTTTATCTATTTGAAGCGATGAATTATGTAGTTAAGAATGTTTTAAGTATGATAATAAGATAGAGATTGAATTTTGAATTGTTGGAGTTTGATCATTTAAATAATATGTCAATTACAGTTCTTGCGCTCAATTGATTAAGAGGAAGTTTGAATATCATGTTAATCTAAATCACAAGACACATTCAAAATGTTTTCTATGAATAATGCTAGGATATCTGATTGTTAGTATGTGAAACATTGATAGATGATAAGAATCAAGTCTGGAGAATTTTATCCACTTTAAAAGATGAAAAGAACTAGTTCGAAAACAGTGAGATCGACAAAAAAGTCATGTATGGTGAAAAGACCGGAAAAGACTGGAAAAGAATGCAAAAATAATGCAAGGTCTATAAAAGAATGAATAAAAATTGACCGTCAATATAAAATCAAAAACTGGACAAAGAAGAAAAAGGGGATATGTTGGGAATCAGTACTTAAGTTCTCAATTAATCTCGATATGGTAAGCATAACTAACATGATGTAATGATAGTATCCTTATGGAAAGTAAGTTGATCTTCACTGCGCACATTGAAAAACTTGATATGCGAACTATACTCTGACTTAATGGATAAAGAACTTATTTGATTAATTGCTTTTGTGATTCAGCTAAAGGTTTTCAGAATACGACTTTCATGTCTTGAGTCTACTTATTCATACTTGGTTACACAAAAGATTGTTTTCTAAAAAAGGTTTGAACATTGAGCATTAAAGTTCATTTTTCGCATACTTTGCTCGGGATTAGGAAAATGCTAGTTGGGGATTGTGTTGAGGGTCAAATATTGCATATTATCTCTCATTTATTATTTGATTTTATGAATATGATAATGCTTAATGTTCTATTTTAATCATGTTTGTGTCACAAGGTGAATTTAAGAGCTTAGATTGAAAAGGGTGCTAAAAGTATGGATTTAATTATCAAGAATCACCAAAGCAAGGATGGATCTTATGAGACCAAAAATGAAGAATTCACATGTTAAAGATCCAAGAAAACCAAGTGAGGAATGAAGAGAATTGAAGACTTGAAATGAAGAAAAGGAACCTTAAAAATCTGTCTGCTTCGACTAGTCTAAGCCCTCCTTCGACCAATCTAAGGCTCCTACTCAACTAGTCGAAGATTCCTCAACTTGAACTCCACCAACATGAACTTTTAATTTCACGTAATCATCAACTAATTGAAGACTTTCCTTGACCAGTCGAAGGTGCCCTCGACCAGTCGAAGGTTTTCCTCGATTCATCTAAGGTTACGCAGATAACACACGGATTGCGTAAATTTGAGGCGGTTTTTGGATTTTTTGAACTCGGTGCGAAAGTTAGAGTTGCAAAACTATAAATACGAGTCCATAGGATGTTCTTAGGCATCTTCTAGGGTTTGAGAAAATTAGCACTAATCACTTTAAATATGATCTACAAGACCCAAAACGTGCAGAATCATTGACGCTACATTATCCTGAAATTTAGAATCCGTCCTTAAACCCGGTTGCTCTCGGGAGCACACCGAAACTCCGTATCGGACCTGGACCGCACGTCGAAAGTCCGATTACCCCGAAACTATACGAATATGACCGCATTACTGGACTTGACCATCTCCTCGAAAATCAAGTCCAAATTGTGTCTAGAAATACATAACTTGAGCCTGGAGCAAAGTGTGTGAGAAACGTGAAAATATTTAGAAATAAAATTTGGATTTAAGTAATCTGAGTCGTGTCGCTTGCAGGTCAAATATAAGGATTTAGACCGTCAGAATCTGACCCAAATACATCCTCGGATCAAGAGAAATGTTCCACACATGTCGGTGTACTTGTGACCCTGATCAAGTGACCGTGACCGTTGAACTGAAACTGGTCCGCCACGGCTGATCTACAAACCCGATCGGAACAAAAACTCAGCCTGACCTAGATCCATGGTCAGGGAGCTTAAGTCCGACCGCACGTGAAAAAGGGGCCACCAGAAGTGCTCCGTTGGACCGGAACAGTCCATATTTGGATATAACCTAAGTATACCTTGGCCCTGGGGCCATTTCTATCAAACCTGGACCTATATAAGGACCTTAAACCCTCTCTCTCTCACCCCATACGAATTTGAGAAACCCTAGGGGAGAGAGGAGAGAAAAGAGAAGGGAAAAGAGAGAAAGTGAGAGTGAGAGTTGGAGAATCTTCTTGGGATTCGATCCCACAATTCAACGCACTCAACTGCCTTTCCTGTATCGCTATACAGGCGATTCCGATTCCATTCTTAGGTAAGCAAACCTAAGCCTAACCTGTTTTAGGGTTTCAGATAGTGTAAGTTATGAAATAGCTAACCTAATTTATGTTATAGGTTGCTAATCTACCGTAGATAAAGGCTTAGCTTTCAAATTGAGTTCGTTACGAGTCTACCGGCGAAAGGTGCGGACTATAAACGTATAGGTTATGGTTTTCAAGGCTTTCAATGTCGATTAATGATTTATTACTGATGTGGGTGCTATTTCACATGTCAAATGCGATGTTTGTTTCGCGTTTCAAATATATATGAACTATATGGAGTTTAGTGTATCCCATGTATTTGTAGAAAGGGTCGTATACGTATGAAATTTGAACGTGTGTTTGCCATGATTATTTGTTGTGTGGTTATGCTAATTGTATGTGTAACAACTCCTCGGCGAAAGGATTTGGCCCAGTATGTGTTACGGCCAACATACGTCATGTATGTTGAAGTGTGTAGACTAAGTGTTTGTCGAAATGTCTGAGTGAACATGGAATCATGATTAATACTAGTTATGATAGATGTTTGTTAATACATGATTGTTGTATGTGTCGCAACCCCTATGCAAAAGATTTGCTATAATATGCGTTTTAAGTAAATAAATCTATGTATGTTGGAATATGTAGTCTAAGTGTTTGTAGAAATGTCTGAATGAACAAGTGTGTAATAAATTGTACTTTATATGGGCGTTGAAAAGAGATTCTCAACTATCTTAACAATGTGTATGATTTCCTCCATGTAACTTACATTCTTTGTTTGTTTTACTTAGGGACTACATATGTGTTAATTCATGTTTAAGTTGAAATCCATCAAATGCTCATATGCTAGAATGATTGGAAATTGTTGATCCATTACTGTTCTGATTAGCTTATATGATTATCTGTTATAATTGAATGTGTTTGGGACTAAGGAATAGTCCAGGCAATCGGTAACAGGCACTGAATAGGTGGCTGAGGTTGTCTCGCCACATAAGACGTGTTCGATGAACCCGAGTCCTACCTTGGTTGTCGGCAGTGGTTAGGCCACACGGAATGCTTACGCACTTCATGTCGGTCAATTCAACATGTGCTCGTATTAGTTGAACTCGTCAAGTAACCCAATTGACCCGATGTATGTTCACCATGTATGGACACTACTGTTTGAATCTAGGGTACCAAACTCACCAGTGAAAATCCCTTAAAACCTTGGTACCTTGATCCGCTAAAACTCATGAGCCGGGCATGGTGGTATGGGACACCGTGGACGAGTTGTCGGCCTACGCTGGGGTGACGAGCCTCCCCGTAGTGTCCAGTGAGCAACACAGTCTCGTGAGCCGAATACAGTGGTATGGGACACTGTATTCGAGCTGTCGGCCTACACTGATAAGGTGACGAGCCCTTTGTAGTGACCTCGAGCGTACGCTAAGACTGCATAGAGGTAACGAGCCCTTACGTAGCAACAAGAGTACACTAGACCTGCACTGATAAGGTGACGAGCCCTTTGTAGCGACCTAGAACCACAACATCGTATGAGAATTGCTAGGATTGACGACCCTAAAATGGATCATTATTTGAGAATTGATATGAGGGAGGTACCTTAGTTTCCCAATCCTGCTATATGAAAAGGACTAATAAGAACTTGGTAATCACGCTCATGCACCACATTGCATGTGCCGTTTGGCGATATGTAGAGAGCACGAGGAAGTGACTGACATGCGCGACCGTTAGATAAAGATCGCTGAGGGAGTGCAGGCGAGAGTATGCATCATTTATTCATACCATCCTGCATTAATCAGAGTATCTAGAGATGTTTGATTGTATTATTTTATCATTATTGTTTGACTGAATTGATAACATGTTAACCTGTGCTTTATTGTTCCACTGAGTTGATTACTCACTCCCACGTTATGGGACAGTGTTTTAAACACCAACCAGACCCTGTTGTAAGTTCAGATGATGGCGCGGCCTGCGAGGCAGAGCCAGACTTCGAGGATGATGAGGAGGCATTCTCATATATGCACTATTCAGGCGGGTTTACATATACCGCTCTGATCGGCGAGGTTTCAGGGTTATACTTGTAGTGGACTATTACATTTTGGCATTTTGTATTTTGAAACCAAACATGTAATTATTAACCGGGCAATGGACACATACTTTGGAGACTTATACTGATTTGTAAACTTATATATATTCGTTTCAGTCTTCCGCTCGCGTATTATAACTGTCCCTGGATTATGTTTTGCAATTTTGGCTTAATTTTATTCATGTTTATGCACTAATATAGATAATATTTAATCATCATTAAATATGTTGCATATGTGATGCGTTGAAACTCGGGAGTTGGACTTTTACTCGACCCCCGATTTTCAGGGCGTTACACAAAAGCATGAAGAAGCCGTTACCAAGAGTTTTTCTTCTTTTTCATTGGTTGTTTTTATACTTTTTTTAAGAGACTTTAGTTCAATCATGTGTATGGTTGGCTAAACCTCTTAACTAGGGCTAAGAGGTGAAGCTTGTAGCGTGATGGGATGTTTCTTTTACTTTGATTCATGTTTATGTTGAACCTTCTTTGTTTTAGTTTGATTTTAAAAGAATACTTTTAGTTTTTAATGGTTTATTGTGACTCAAATTACAGTAGATCTGTAATAGCTTAGAGTATCTTCTTTTCCTGATTTTGAGATTGCGGGATTGGTAAAACCTGTTATTAGCCATCGTCCCATGGGCATGGTTCAGTGATGAAATCTCTTCAAATTATCATAATTCTCGTCCATTGAGAATTAGTTCAAAGAAATTTCAGATTGATATTAATTGTATATCTTCCAATTGGATAGGATAGGACTTCAATTCCAATCGTGTGACTTGAATCAAGTAAGAGGGCTCCCTGATCTCTAAAGTGGATCCTTGAAAACCCTAATTACCACCTTTGAATTTATTAGTTTTAATCACTTTAATTATGATTAGTCTTTCAATTATTCAGATTTAGTTTTAGTTCTTCATTTAGTTCTAATTCTGGTTAAATTCAGAAGACACACAAGTTCAGTCCTTGTGGATTTGACATCAGTCTCACCGAGATTATTACTACATTGCGACCTTACAATTGAGGTTGTGAACATTTACCTCCCTTAAACAAAATTTCGTCCCCGAAATTAAATTACTTTTATCATTCTCACTAAATCATTATATTTAAGTTTTTAATGTATTCCTCGTATGGTAGATATATATGTCTAGGTACACGTATAATTAGCTACATGAAATCAGGACGCTACAGCCTATATTTACGCCCAACCAAACATAGCAAGAACCAACAAGTGGGATGCCACCATGTGTTAGCACACTGTTATGAAAGTAAAGAGAGAAAGTTACTCACAACAAGAGTGAAAATCGTGAGGATCTCAAATACCTTTGGAAGATACATGATTCGCCAAGGAGGTTAGATGCTTAGGACCATACGCATGATTGAAACCCTATACGTGGTCATGCTCCTTGTGAAACGTGGTAGGCGTGCATAAGGCACACTGTCACGCCCCAAACCCGAAAATCGGATTCATAGGAATCCCGAAAATATTTTTTATCCACTGCTTTGATCGTAACTGTTGGATGTGGCCCACTTGATAAGGTCGTTTCTATAGTGCAAAACGTGACTCCGTTATTTGGGCATGTAAAACATTGCGGTCGTTTCTCCAAAATGAATTTTTTTCGAGACATGGCTTCAAGACTTTAAAAGAGGGAATAGGATTAGGGTTTCTAGATTGAAAAAGAAGATAAGGGTTTATAGACTGAAAAAGAAGAAAAAACCCTCCTCCTTTGCTAATCTTCTTCTCCATTTTCATCTTAAATCAAAACCAACTTCTTTGTGGGCAAAATTTAAAAAAAAAAAATTGTACGGTGTTGTGTGGTATCCTACAGGTGTTGTTTTTCTATCAACGAGTGCATGCTGTGTGGAAACATTGTTAGGGAGTTGTAACCCGAGAGATAGCAATGTCGGTAACATTTTGCATCGGTACTTTGCACCGAGCGGCTCGAACTATATCAAAGATAGCGACACATACGCACCTCGACCCAACGTTCATCTGATCATACTACATACTGAGATCTTCAAAACACATGTGGGGTTCCTAAGCACAAATACATTTCTGCCGAATATTTCATCTTTTCTTTTGCATTACTCCCAACAATTTTGAAAACCAGGATAAGGCACTTGGCCATAAAGTGCAACTCTTAAACACCTTAGAATAACACTTGTATGTGTTTCGTGTACAGTCTATTTTGAAAGAAATTTAATTCAAGACCACGTTCACTATTTTCTTGTAGTCCAAGCACAATCCACTAAGTAAGATTCAAGACTTTTTGTTATCGTCATTTATGCACAAAAGTTTCTTTTTGTTTTTTTCTTTTGCCTACATTTGTTTTGATTGAAATAAGTGAAGGATTATTATATGTATTTCAAAAAAAGTAGCTAAAATATTTTTTATCCACTACTTTGATCGTGACCGTTGGATGTTGCCGATTTGCCAAGGCTGTTTCCATAGTGCAAAATGTGTCTCGCTTATTCAGGCATGTAAAACGTTGCAGCCATTTCTCCAGAACAAGTCTTTTTCTAGATGTGTATTCGAGGATTTTAAAAAGGAATTATAGTTAGGGTTTTTGGATCGAAAAAGAAGGAAAAACCCTCCCTTGCCAATCTTCTTCTTCGTTTTCATCTTAAATCAAAACTAGCTTCTTTGTAGGCAAAAGGAAAAAATCGTACGATGTTGTGTGGTGTCCTACAGGTGTTGCTTTTCTATCAGTGAGTGCAAGCTGTGCAGAATATTATTAGAGATTTGTATCATGGAATATAGCAGTGTCAGCGACCTTTTGCATCAATAATCTACACATAGGGGCGCGAACTATCTCAAAGATAGTGATATGAACATGCCTCGATCCAACGTTTATCTGATCATACTACCTACTGAGATCTGCATAACAGGTGTGAAATTCCTAAGCACAAATACATTTTTGCCAAATATTCCATCTTTACTTTTAAAGTACTCCCAACACACCTTAAGAGCATGTGTGACGCCTCCTTAGACTATAAACCTGCGCATCGAGGGTAGGAAGTTGTCCATAAATAGAAATACTACCACTTATGGTAGAGTAGTGTCAGGTAGCTCTTGAATCCCAGTAAAGGAATATCATACCAAGGCCACTAACTGATCAAAAGATCAACTCAGGAAGCTACGGAACTTTATGCACGGCCACCAACTCTCCAAATCTATAAAAGTAATATAAATTGAAGAGCCCTGGACCTCATGCTAATTCAATCAATATAACTCTTTTCAACTCACCGTTGCTTATACTTCGTCGCTCATAAACGTCTACATCAAATTAGCTTAGTTCAAACATCTCTATTTCTGCCAGCACTATGCTGCGGTAAGTTTGGCTTGATTAGTCTTTTTTTTTTTGTTTATGCTTCTGTCCAATGCGTTGATTCAGCAAGTTAATTTAGTTTAAGTTAAATATGCACAACCCCATCGCCAAATCCCCAAACTACGTAGATTCAACTGAGATTTGGATATGCTTCATTGATCGTGGGCTAAAATAAGCTGAAAAGATGGAAGGAAGGCATGGATATATAAAATAAACGTGAAGGTGGGCCCTACGGTCAGGACTGCTCCGTGTTGGGGTGAAGTGTGGCCGCAGCTAATCCGCTCTCATGGTGAGGGATTGCGTGGACATGATCTAAGCCACACATTGCATGGACCTCAGCTTATGGATGTTGTATGTTAAGGAACACGTGACAAGCACCGGAATTTGAGCAGATTGCTCCCAATTATCTGTTTGTCGCAAAAAGAAAGGACCATCTCATGAGTCCATCAGTCATGCACCATCTGATGGATCCATTGGAGTGGTTTGTTTTGATGCCTTGGAGGACACCGGGTCCCATGGAGTAACGGTTTAGGTGAGGCAGGGTAGCAGCTCAGTCTATGAGTCCCTGATCATGGGTCCACTTCCATGTATGTGTTGTATATCATTTCATCTCTTTTGCTAGATCATTTTAGAGCATGGTCCCAAAAATGAGACATACAAATTTCAGGTGGACTACATGAATTCTCACATTAAAGACTTCTTGGGGCTACAAAAGTTTGGACAAAGCTGCTATTTGTATTTTCCCAACATCCATCCAGGCGTCCAGACTTTATCAACAGGTCATATGGCAAATAAATATTAGAATAAACCTGGGAAGTTTTTAATAGTGGGCATTCAATCACCATGGTTTTTTGTGTTCTGGTTTAAGTAGCTACAAAAGTTTTGAATCAAGTTAATATTTAAATTTAATTTCCTTCTAAATTTGTATAACCTCGTCAAGATGTTGGATAGAAAATAATCTTTATTGTGGGCCCTAACAAGGTTTCAATGGTGCATGTCATTGTCCCCACCGGTTCCTATGGCGTGGTCTACTTGATCTTCAGATCTAGTTATTTTTGGATTCATTACTTAAAATGAGGTAGAAAAATAGATGGACAGTGTAGATGTGAAGTACATACATACATACATCAGGGTGGGACTCACATCGTCCAACACATCATTGACCACCACCACCAAATCCTGGTCCTGTCCATGATTCCTCTTTTGGGACGCGGATTAGATATTTACAGGTTGAGCAGCAAGACTCACGAGGTGACATCACCAAGTCATGTGGACTCTATTATAATGTATGTGCTGTATTCACGGTGGCCATCCATTCGGAGATATCATTTTAAGGCATGAGCCAAACAATTAGGCAGATTGAAAGCTTTCCTGGCCTTTTGAAGTTTTTAACATTGGCGTTACTCTCCCAACTATTTTCTGTGGTGGGTTTGCTGAAGCTTTAGATATGACTCATTCTTGAAATGTAACCTTAAAATTATCTCTCTATATACATGGACGGCGTGGATACAAAATATACATCATGGTGGGGTTCATGCAACTTCGTTACGTTACTTCAGTGGCAGTCTCACTGCTCAACCTGTCAGTAGCCAGTCCCGTCCCTTCTTCCAACACTCTCGATTGCTCGACATGCACGTTCTCACGCACGTGCATGCTCTACTTGGGAACGAATCACGAGCTTCCACTCCACAAATCGACTTTGGCTTTTTGCTGGGAGAGGGATATTGGTGGATGATGACTTCCTTTTTGTCTTTTCGAGGCCACAAAATATATATAATCATGACTGTTAATCTAATATTAACCTTCATTATATGGGCAATGAATAATGATTACATTAAGTTGCGAAGATTGATATTTAGACAGTGATCGTTGGATGTGAGTATCATTGATCTGACTCGTTAGTTCAATTATATTTTATTAAATATAAATCATCCAAACTAAATGATGCGTTAAGTACGGTTTTGATTATTTGAATACTTTCCTATGTCGGTCCCACGGGTTGATACAGTGTTGGATGGACACTGTTTCGGTAGTGACCCTTACAGCACCGAGCTGGGTGCTGGTTGGTGCTATAAAAGTGCCATGAGCCGTGCTGGTTCAAAAGTGCCATGAGCCTCACCATGATGTATATATTTTATACGTGTCATTCATCCTTTTCCATCTTATTTTAATGCATGATCCAAAAATGACTTAGATCCAAAACTCAGGTGGACCACACCATATGAACATAACAGTAATTCAGCACTCACCATTAGAAATTTTCTAGGTTACATTGTAATGTTTATTTGGCATCCAACCTATTGATTAGATCACGCATATTTGGATTAAGGGGAAATAATAAGTTTTTAATGGCGGGTGTTCAATCACCATCGGTTTCCTGTAGTGTGGTGTGGTTCACTTGAGATTTGGATTTTCTTCATTTTTCGTATTATGCTATAAAATGAGATGGAAAAATGTACACAGGGCATGATGAAATACATGCAAAATGGTGCAGCTAGCAGAGCACTGTATTAGCCTGGATACGGGAGGGGTCACTATGGAATCTCAATTGGTCTGGATGATATTTATTCTCATTGTGTTGTGTATACGATATTTTGAACCATACATCATGTGGACTTAACCATGTATTGGGAAGCAGATTACATCGTGCCTTGCCTCCACAAAAATCGGTCCAACATGGGTTGTGTGGGGCCATCATGATGTATGTTTTTTTTAAATCTTTGTTGTTCATCCCTCTTTTAGATCATCATTTAAGGGCACGAGCCCAAAATTGGGGCAGATCCTATTGCAGTTGAATCAGATATAAACCCACACTTGTTAATAAATGGCTTGTATTGGATAAACATATGCAATTATGATAATATTGGGCGTACTAGGGCCGTACTCAACTCAAGTTTGATCAAATGCTTGCGACTCTAAACACCAAATCGGCCGTGAGATCAAACTTATGGAGGTTGACTATATAGCCACCAATGTGTAATGATTAGACGATTTATAAGGAAATGGTTAGTCCTTTTAAACATGATCATTTTGCCTTGAGCTAATAACTTTTTTAATGATAATAATAATCTTTAAGTTTCTCAATAATGTAATAATTGATTATTAAAATTAAAAAATAAAAATTGATTGTTGACTTTATTAACTTATAATGAAGACCAATATAATCAACGAGAATATAAAATAAACAGAGAAAAATAAATAAAAGATAAATATATGTGATCACTTGTGTGGACTAACAATTGAGGTAGATAATCAACGGGATGTGGCTAGTATAATTTTCCAAGTATGGATTCAATTGATTGAGATCTAGCGATGGTGGGTTCTAGATATTTACACTATTTTTAAGCATATTGCAATAGTGACGCTGGACAACATTGATCTAAATTATGATAAGTTTCTGACTTTCTATAGCGGGGTTGAACAAAAGTTGAGAAACTAAAGTTAAAAGTAAGATATGGCAATGCTACATTGTGAGAGGTTGTGTGATGGCTTAATTGGTATCTTAAGCCCTTCGTCGGGTGCTTTTTACATACACTGGGAGGGATCATCGAAAGTGATGTGTCATCGAAGGGAGTGTGATCAAAAGATATCCTCAAAGTGTGAGTAAGATTTCATCCGTCCTCATTTGTACATAGCGTCGACATGTGGCGGTTGTCTATGTGAAAGCATCAAGATAGTTGTGAACATATCCAAGTTTCAAGTTAACCACACCAAAAGAAGCAACGGTGAGAATGATGCCCACTATTGAAACATTCCTAGGGCTCATGGTGATGTTTATTTGCCATCCAACCTATTCACAGGGTCACATCGAACTAGGTTAAGGGAAAAAAGACATTTGAGCTTCATCCACGGCAATTTTGGCTCTCCAAAGTGGATTGGCTGGTGTACACACACCATGGGCCCAGTCCGTGTGTTTATGTCACCAAGTTCTGTGGGTCCTATCATAAGGTATGAGTTATATTCAAACTATCGGTGCCCACCATAAAGCTTGATCCAAAAAATAAGATAGATCCAAAAACCAAGTAGGCTACACCATGAAAAAGCAGTGGGGAACTGATCATCTATGGTTGAAACCCTTGTAGGGTTAGCATAAATTTTGGATCAACATGATATTTATTTTTCCTCTTCATTCAGGTGTGTATGACCTTATGAACAGATTAGATGGAAAATAACTGTTATGGTCGGCCTACGAATGTTTTTAGGGTGATAATCGTTGTCCCAACCGTTATTTTGGTGTGGTCTACTTAAGCTTTTGATATGAATCATTTTTTGGATCAAGATTTAAAATGATCTCGCCAAACGTATAAACGGTGCCGATATGATAAACACATTATTGTGGGGCTTTGTAACTTTGATCTCCTTTGAACCGTTCATGTAGCTTGAAACTAGAGGAATGTCAGCGCCTTTCTTGCCATGACCGGTACCCACACCAACTAGGTTGGTGGTGTGTGGTACCCCAGCCAATCCGCTTCCGTGACACTCAGGAAGTTTTTAATTGTGTATGCTGATTGCGTACTGAGTAACTCGGTACGATTAGCGTACTGAGTAAACTTTGTGAGGTTCATCATGACTTATGTATTTTATCCACTCGGTTCATCCATTTCATGGGATAATTTTAAAATTCTAGCCCAAAAATAAATATATCCAACACTCAAATGGGCTACACCATAGACACCAAAGAAAACAGTGCTGTTGAAAAATTCTTGGGGGCTATAGAAGTTTTGGATTAAGTTTATTTTTATGTTTTCCTTTCATCCATGTATATAAGAGTTTTTGAATAGTTTGGATGACAAACAAACATCATTGTGGGGCCTAACAAGGTTTCAACGGTGGAAATCATTATTCCCACCTTTTCCACCTTTTCCTGTAGTATGATATGCTTGATCTTTGGATATTCTTCAATTGTCAGCGCCTTTCTTGCCATGACAGGTACCCACACCAACTAGGTTGGTGGTGTGTGGTACCCCAGCCAATCCGCTTCCGTGACACTCAGGAAGTTTTTAATTGTGTATGCTGATTCCTCGTTATGTTGCCCCATCTGCCTCATTTCGTTAATACCCTGAAAAATAATATGAAAAAAATCCATACATCAGGCAGAGCCCCTGATTGGACCGATTCCATCAGTAGGTAGGACCGAATCCGCTTCCAACGTATTGACCCTGGAACTAAATATTTATTTGGCTAGACTATTTTAACTATATAATAAATGAGTGTTTTCTCACCTAACAGTAGACGTGGCTATCTTTTGTCGTTTACTTTGTATGACACCAAGTAAACGGTTAGAACCATCCAAACAATGTGATTTGAGGCTGCCCATTCATCATTCGAGGCACAAAACAGACGGTTTCGATCTGATCCTTGTGTGCCACTTTCTCAGAATAACGTGGAAGCACAAAAAACGTCTAGAGATTGGTCGTTGTACGCACCACCGACCTGGTGTGGGTACGTGTTGTGCGAAGACGAGCGCGGACGCTCCTCGGGCTCAAGTTGTACCTACGTTCAAGGGAGATTAAATTTAAAATGATGTATTTATTATATCCATACCGTTCATCCATTTAACGAGATCATTTTAGAGCATGAGCTTAAAAATGAGTCATATCCAAACCACTAGTGGACCACACTACCAATAGCAATGGGACAATGATTCTTGTTATTGAAACATTAAGTAAGGCCAACATAAGGTTGATTGGCTGGTGTACCACGCACCAGCTATATAGCTGGGGCATTGACGTCAACAAGTTATGTGGGTCACGTCATGAGGTATTTGTTATATCCAAACTGTTCATTCATTTTGTGAGTTTGTCTTAAGGCTAAAGCCAAAAATAAAAGCATATCTAAAGATCAAGTGGACCACACGGCAAAAAGTAGTCAGGATTGAACGTCTACCATTGAAACCCTTTTGGGGGTCAGAGAAGTTTTAGATCAATATGAAATTTGTTTTTCCTCTTCATCCAGGTATTTGTGACCTTATGAACAGATTAGATGGAAAATAAGCGTTATAGTGGGCCCTACAAATATTTAAACGGTGAAAATCATTACCCCGCTGCTATTTTTGGTATGATCCATTTAAGCTTTATATATAATTCATTTTTTGGCTAATGCTCTAAAATGATCTCAAAAATCGGATGAACAGTGTGAATATAATAAATATATCATTATAAGGCCCATGTAACTTTGATCTCCTTTGAACAGTTTGTACGACTCAGAGCGCATCTTGGCACGACACGTATCTACACTAGCTGTATAGTTGGTGTGTGGTACACCAACCAATCGGTTGTTATCAGATATCTTAAATCTTGCACTGCTCGACCAGTTGAGGGGCTGGCTTGACTAGTCGAGGACCCCTTCGACCAGTCATAGCTTGATCGACTCGTAATCCAGCGACAATATTTTTTGTTCTTCCGCACTGCTCGACTAATCAAGGGACTGACCCGACTGGTCGAGGGTCCCCTCGACGGGTCGAAGCCCTCCTCTGAGTAGTCGAGGGTTATACAGATTCTGCACGGACTATGTAAATTTAAGGCGGTTTCAGAGAGGTGCGTAAGTAGAATTTTCTAAAATATAAATAGGGATCCCTAGGGTCTTTCTAAGGTATTCCAAGGGTTCTTAAAAGGGTTTTAGGGTGAGATTCGAGGTTGTTTGAATTGGGTAAGTCCATTCTCTTTATAATTTCTATTTTTCATAGTGGAATTTTGTTGCTTTGTGCCATGGTTTTTTCTCGCAAGGGTTTTCCACGTTAAATCTGCATATTCTCTTGTGTGTGCTTGATACTTTTAGATTGTTATCCTAGATCCAAATTTGTGTGATTTTGCATACCAAATCCAAATAAGTGGTATCAGAGCAATCGTTGGGGCATTGATCTGAATTTGAGGGATAAGCATCAATAGGAAGCACTAGGTATGAAATTGAGAAGTGCTTAGGGAAAAATAATTTTGAGTTATAAAAGATCAAGATGATCAGTTCCTTAATCAAGTAAGGCGAAGATGGCACTCTTGAGGAGCGAAAGTCTACTATGACTGATGATTATTAGAATACTCTTGATAAGAAGGCCTTATCATCGATCCGTTTATGTCTCACATATGAGGTTCTCTACAATGTCATGAGAGAGAAAACTGCAGTTAAGTTATAGGCGAAGTTAGAGGATGTTTATGCGAAAAAATTCTCTGAAAATCACCTACATTTGAAGCGACAGTGGTATAACTTTAAGATGATAACGGGTGGAGATCTGGAGGCTCACATCAGCAACTTTAAGAAATTGGTTTGCAAATTACTAGATATGGAGGAAGTGATGAAAGATGAAGAACAAGCATGTATGTTGTCGAATTCTCTTCCGACGTCGTATGAGTCATTCAAGGACACAATGTACACCACGAATAAAACCTGAGTGTCGACACCGTTATATCAGCCATTCAAGGAAAGGCTATGAGAAAGCTTAACGTTGACATGGGGATATCTTCTGATGAACTGCTTACAAGGGGTAGGAATTCTGAACAATGTATAGGTTCTTTAGATTCTAGATTTAAATCCAAGGGCAAGGGTAAAAGAAAGGTGAAGTGCTAGAACTATGGGATAGAAGGACATATGAAGAAGGATTGTACAAATCTTAAATCTAAGATAGAAGAATCTGAGGATTCATACAGGGAGGCTAATGCTGCCATGTCAGATGGATCAAGTGGATGTGATGGTGATATCTTGTTTGTATCTACAATCAGACGCCCATACGATGATCGTAGGGGTGAGTGGATTCTAGATACAGGGGCATCCTTTCACACGACTCCTCATTGGAATTGGTTCGCCAGCTACAAAGAGTGCGATGGTGGACAGGTATTTATGGGCAATGAAAGTGCCTGCAATGTTGTGGCTGTTGGTACGGTGCGCATCAAGATGTTTGATGGGGTGGAGCGTACCCTAACTGATGTGAGACACGTTCTTGATTTAATGAAGAATCTGATTTCTCTTGGTGTACTTGAGGCAATAAGCTACAAGTACACATGTATTGATGATACTCTTAAAGTATCTAAGGGGGACGGAGTGTGCACGAGAAGCTATGATGTGATGCAGAGATAAAAGAATAGGTCAAGAAGCTACACGATTGAAGATTGAAGACATGGTGAAGATTTTTATTAGATGTTTTAAATCTTGCACTGCTTGACCAGTCGAGGGGCTGACTCGACTGGTCGAGGACTCCTTCGACCGGTCGTAGCTCGCTCAACTCGAAGTACAGTGGCAATATTTTTTGTTCTTACGCACTGCTTGAACAGTCGAGGGATTGGTCCCCTCGACGGGTCGAAGCCATCCCTCGACTAGTCGAGGGTTACGTAGATTCTGCATGGACAGCGTAAATTTGAGGCAATTTCGGAGAGGTGCGTAAGTAAAGTTTCCTAAATTATAAATAGGGATCCATAGGGTCTTTCTAAGGTATTCTAAGGCTTCCTAAAGATTTTTCAAGGGTTCCTAAAATGGTTTTAGGGTTTTTAAAAGGTGTAGCAAGGGTGAGATTCGAGGTTGTTTGAATCGGGTAAGTCCTTTCTTTTCATAATTTCTATTTTTCATAGTGGAATTATGTCGCTTTGTACCATGGTTTTTTCCTGTAAAGGTTTTCTACGTTAAATCTACGTGTTCTCTTATGTGTACTTGGTGCTCTTGGATTGCTACCCTAGATTCAAATCTGTGTGATTCCGCATACCAAATCCCAACATCGGCTTCTAACAAATACATAGATAAGAGAAAAAAATATATAATAATGATGGAAAACTTCAGTGACCCCAAAAGGTTTTCAACGGTAGATGTTCTATTTTCCACTGGTTTTTGCAGTGTGGTCCACTTGATCTTTGGGTTGCCTTATTTTTTGACTCAAGTTAACTGGACAAACAGTTTGAACATAACATATACTGCATAATGGACCGACGTGAAGTCAACAGCCAGGTTGGCGGTGTGGTACACCAGCCAATATAATACCAAGGAAATCAAAGTGCCTGACCGTTTGGTAAGCAAAATATCATACTTTTGGGATAAAATAACCAAGCCTACCCTTCCTTTTTCTTTTTTTTTTCTTCTTCTCTAAAATCCATAGTAGTATAGTCGGCCGTGTATGACATCTAACCCATTCAACAGCACAACTAGTCATAATGTTAGATAAACTAAAAAAGTGCCGCAGATCCCACATTAGGTGGGCCCCACATGAATATATAGTTTTCTGGATGGTATAAATTACTTTTCTTGGTTGAAGTCCACCTTTGTTAATCACAATGTAAGCTGGGGTTGGATGTCATGCACGTGGATCCAAAATCCTCAGCTCCATCAATCTTTAAAAAAGCAAAAAAAAAGTGAATGAGGACATTTTTGTCATTCCCACTTTTAACTTCAGAGTGTCCGGCCACTCTTTAATAAAACCATTTTTTACGTGGAATTCTGCAGTAAAAAAATATTTTTTTGGAACAAACTGCCGGCTAGCTTAGCAATTCTCTTTTCCTGATAACGTACACGCAACGTTACTACAACTTGTAGTTTGTATAAATTTTCTGCCAAAATTATAATTTTTTAGGAAATCAGAACCAATAAAACGATATAAACTACTATAAAAATCACCCTCAAGAAAATAAAGATGATCAGATCTTTGGGTAGACTATGTTTAGTCAAATATGTTAATTCCATCAGAGTGGTCCATCTAATAAGATTAATGCATGATTTTCTTCCTATATAGACTTTATTATGGGGACTACTGGTTTCACGGTACCGATTTCCTATTCGATTTTCATGTAATCGGAAAAGATGGTAAGGTAACACAAACTGCAGCACGTAACCCGTATGCGATCAGTTCGCTTTTCATAGTTAAAGCAAAGCAACACTGGGAAACGGATTGGCTACTCCCCTGCCACCAGCTCCGTGGCTGATGGTCGGTGCTCTGTGGACCCCACCATGATGTATATGTTTCATCCATTCCGTTCATCCATTTTTACAGATCATTTTATTGCTTGGTCCCAAAAATTAGAGGGATATAAGTCTCAGGTATACCACAACACATGAAAACAATAGTGAATGGATATCCACCATTAAAATCCTTCTAAGTCCACTATACTGTTTATTTGACATCCAATATGTTGATTAGGTCATAAAGGCCCAGATGAAGAGAAAAAACAAAGATCAGCTTGTCCAAAACTTTTATGGCCTCCGAGATGTTTTTAATGGTCGAACCTCATTCAACACTTTTTCCTGTAATGTGGTCCACTTGAGATTTGGATATACCTCACTTTCGGACTCATACTGTAAAATAATTTGTAAAAATAGATGGACAGCATGGATGAAAAATATACATCATGGTGGGGGCCACATAACACCGACCACAGCCATTGCCTGGTGTCAGGGGAATAGCCAATCCGTCTCCAAGCAATTTTACCTTCTCGAACACAAGTATTTAATGATACACGACCAAAAGCTTTCCTCGGGTTTTGAATTAGGACAAGTGGGGGTTATGATTTAGTAATCCAGACCATTGGTTTATTGTGTCCTACATTGGATGAACCATTCCCCAAATATTTCTGAAAGTGCAAGATCATTAGAATCGATTTTGGGACTCTTTTCAATTTGAATGAGGAACGTTTCTCAACATACGTTTTCTTGACCGTCTAATTACAAGCGAAAATAGATGAGTCTAACATAACCCTATAATCTAGATTATAGGTAATGGTCCATCCACGTTAGGATAGAACAGATCAGCGGTTTATAATACGTAATCAAAGAGCACGGTTGCCAGAACTGAAAACCCGCACATATAGCAATCCCTTCCAGAGGGGGGTCCTGTACTACCGGTCGGTGCTCTGTCGGCCACACCGTGATGCATGTGGGAAACGGATTGGCTACTCCCCCTGCCACCGGCCCTGCGGCGGATGGTCGGTGCTCTGTGGGCCCACCATGAAGTATGTGTTTCATCCATGCCGTTTATCCATTTTTACAGATCATTTTATACATTATTCCAAAAATTATAGGGATATAAATTTCAGACCACACCACAGGAAAACAATAGTAATTAGATATCTACCATTAAAATCCTCCTAAAGCACACTGTACTGTTTATTTGACATCTAATCTGTTGATTAGGTCATATAGACCTGGATGATGGGAAAAAACAAAGATCAACTTGATCAAAAACTTTTATGGCCCTCTAAAAAGTTTTTAATGGTCGAGGCTCATTCAATATTGTTACCTGTAATGCGGTCCACTTGAGATTGGGATATACCTCTTCTTTTTTATCTTATAGCCTAAAATAATCTAGAAAAATAAATGAACAGCATGGATGAAACACATACATCATGGTAAGGTCCACAGAGCACCGACCACCGGCCATTCGCTGGGGCGGGGAAGGGCGAATCCGCCTGCGATGCATGTGTTTTATTACAAAGCGGCTTGGCTGGTGTACCTCTTTATATAGCTATTGTATTCACGTCAGCAAGTTAGGTGGGTTTGATCGTGAGATGTGTGTTATATCCTAATTCATTCGGAGGTTTTAACCGACCACACTGCAAAAAGTAGTGAGTGAATGAACGTCTACCATTGAAAGCGTTTTTGGCGTCATAGAAGTTTTGAATCAATATAAAATTTGTTTTTCCTTTAAATTTAGGTCTTTGTGGCCTAATGAACAGATTGGATGGAAAGTAAATGTTATAGTGGGTACTACAATTTTTTTAACAGTGAAAATTATTATCTCATCTATTATTTGTGGTGTGGTCCATATGATCTTTGGATATGATTCGTTTTTTGGATGATGCTCTAAAATGATCTCTAAAAATACATGAGCGGTGTAGATATAATAAATATATCACTGCAGGGCCATGTAACTTTGATATCCTTTGAACTGTTCGTACAACTCGGAGCTCGAGGATCGTCCATGCTCGTCTTCGCACGACACGTACCTACGGATATAACAGGTGTGTGGTACACCAGCCAATCCGCTTCGGTTTTATTCAAGCCCGTCCGCTATTTCCTGCGGTGTGGCCCACCTGAGATTCGGATCTAGCTCATTTTACAAAGGGAAACACAAATATCAGCTTATCGAAAACTTTGGTGGCCCCAAGGAGTTTTTAACGGTGGGTGTTCAATCAAAAACTATTTCCTGTGGTGTGGTACACCTGAGAGTTGGATATGCTTCATGTTTGGGTTCATACCATAAAATGATCTGGAAAAATGGATGGACGGTGTTGATGAAACATATGCATTATGGTGGGTCCCACAGAGCACCCAACAGCACCGACCAATACTGACCTCAGTACTGGATGGGTCACTACCGAATCCTGGTCCCTCCAAGGTGGCTCTGCAACACGACTCTTACCTTCTGCTTTGATTTCTCGTTCAAAAGAAATTCTGCAGAGAGAGAGAGAGAGAGAGAGAGCTCTTTCTTCGCCTCTGTCTGTGATAATTGGAAGATGGTTGGGAGCAGCGAAGGATCTGGGTCAAACTCAAGCTCTGAAGACAGAGCACCAGCAGTAGTCGAATCCTTCGGATGGGTATATCACATGGGCGTGAATTCAATAGGCCGTGAATACTGCCATCTCCGATTTCTCTACTTGAAAGGGAAGCACGTAATGATGTATAAGAGAGACCTACATGAGAATCCTGGCATTGTAAATATCCTCCTTGTCCTTTCTTTCTCTGTTTCCTTTTAGCTCTTTTTTCTTGTAAGGAAGCACCTCTTCTTGAAAGGGAAGCACGTAATGATGTATATAAGAGAGACTAACATGAGAATCCATTAATGGGTCTTTTCGATTTTGGCATTGGAAGTCGATTTGGGCTGTTATTCAATTCGGTTTTGCTAGTTTCATGCATTTCAACAAATACCCACATGAGAATTCTGGCATTGTAGACCTTCTTCTGCATCTGGTTCTGCTAATGCTCTTCTTGTGTTGAATTGTCATTTGGAATCTTTTATTTTGGTGTTGGAAGTCTATCTGGTTTCTTTTGTAACTTTGTGTAGCTTCTGTCTCTATGGTTTGGGACATTTATGCATAAGGGTCCGACGTGAAAATTCTGGCATTTTGTGATGTGGTATTGAATTTTCTTGAGTTTACTTAATTTTTATTTTTGAAATTAGATCCGAGTCTTTGTTGATTGTGTCAGTATAGTTAATTGTTTTGAGTTTTGTGATAAGAATAATTGTACCATGTTCAGCTGAACAATATGTTGTCTTTTATCTTGGCGAGAGACCATACATGTGAGAGCGATCTTCCTTTAGCCTATACTGTTCATCTGGTGGGCGGTGTCCCCCAGTGGAAGATTTCATCCATACTACGCATAGATCATGAAGGAATGTCGGACCCATTTGTATTATTCCATAGTCTCTCAAACAATGTTGTTTTCATGTACGATAATTCTTCAAATTGCATAGATTTGAATAATATGTTGCCCTATCAAGCCCATGTGAAAAGATGGGAAGGGTGTCCTCTTATGTAAAAAACACGGTTAAAGATAAAATTCATCTGTATTTCATTATTTTCTGGAAAACTCCACAAAAAGAGCTATCGAATTTACCTAGATGGCAAGATAAGCACAAACACTAACAACCAAGCAAATCTCCTATTTTAACACAAATTCTATTTTAGATGATTAAAGAAATCAACTACCTAAGATAGCCTCTACTCGCCACATCAGCATGCCGGATAGGTTGGGCAAGTAACATTGCCCTCTCTAAAGCTCGCCCATGTCCTCATGGTGTAAAGGTCAGAAACCGTTTCTGCAGGTCAAACCAAACTTCTCACGTGGCATCCTTACGTGGTATGTTCTTACGTTTGATAAACAACTTGGTCACAACACGATTTTGGCGATTCTCTGATCTAATACCATTTCAGGCTCGGGGCTGAGATGACCTTCCTCCATTAGTGGAGGTAAGTTTGTGTTTGGATGTACGTGAAACCCTAGCTACTTTTTGAGGCAGGACACATGAAAAACATGATGAATCTTGGAGGAAGAAGGAAGGTCCAACTTGTAAGCGACGGGGCCAATGCGCTGTAGTACCCTATAAGGTTCATAAAACTTTAGTGCAGGCTTCATGTTGGTGCGAAGGGCTATGGAAGCTTGTCGGTAGGGTTGTAGACGCAAGAACTCCCAATCACCGACCGAGAATTCTCGCTCACTACGATGCTTGTCAGGTTGGGCCTTCATGCGAACTTGAGCTTCCATAAGATGCTCCTTAAGGCATCGGAGAATGTGATCATGATTCAAGAGTTCAGTCTCGAGCTAGCCCACCATTGTACTATCGTTAGGCATCAACGTACATGGCCACGATGAGGGGCTGTTGGTCATAAATAACTTAGAAGGGCGTTGTCTCTATGAAAGCTTGGAATGCAGTATTATACCACCATTCTGCCCACGGAAGCTACTTCGTCCATTGTTTGGGTTGAGTACCTGCAAAACACCTCAAATATGTTTCTAAGCAACGGTTGATGACTAGGGCTGTACACGAGTCGAACTGAGCTGAGCTTGAGATAGCTCGGCTTGGCTTGGCCAGTAGCTAACCCCAGCTCGAACTTGGCTTGGTTCGGTCCTCGAGCCTGATTGGCCAGCTCGGCTCATTTTGGTCAGTAGCTCGGGCCAGTTCGAGTCGAGTTCAAGCCTATACTACATTTTCTCAAACACAGAATGCACTTTCAATCTTTCACAGAATGCAAAACAGTAACAACACTTTACACGTATTTCATCAAACACTTAGTGAGCATCATCAAAAATAAAATATGAGGCAGTCCTATGATGTAAAGTTTGTTTTTATTTTTTATTTTTATTTTTTAATAGTGATTTGTTTTGTATCCATTCCTTCCTCACCGCCAGTTGATTCCACGGATAATGTATGTACCCGAAACAACACTTCTCTGAGTCATTTCATCAAACACTTGGCGAGCAACATCAAGATAAAAATAACTGAGTCATCGATCCAATTTGATCCGA
This sequence comes from Magnolia sinica, assembly GCF_029962835.1. Lineage (NCBI taxonomy): Eukaryota > Viridiplantae > Streptophyta > Magnoliopsida > Magnoliales > Magnoliaceae > Magnolia > Magnolia sinica. The sequence goes on from NC_080582.1 coordinate 68,677,724, forward strand.
GCCGATTCGAGTTGAGGTTTGAGCCTAATTGAGTCGAGTTCGGGCAAGCTGGAACTTGGCTCGAAATTTTTTTGAGCTCCAAAAACTAGCTGGACTCAGTCCGAATCCAATTTCGAGCCGAGGCGAGTCGAGCTTTTCCGAGTCGAGTTGAGTTGAGTGAGCTGACCAAGCTAACTCGACTCGTGTATAGTTGATGACCTCTGTTTGGCCCTCAAATTAAGGGAGGTAAGCAGCACTCATACATAGCTGGGTCCCTTGTAATTGAAAAACTTATGCCAAAATTGACTTAGGACCACCTTGTCATGGTCACTTGCAATAGACTTAGGCATTCCTTGAAGACGGGCAATTTCTTTGACAAATGCATGAGGGCCTGAGGCAGCCATGTAAGGGTGTGAAAGGGCCACAAAATGTGCATACTTAGAGAGGCGATCAACTGCCACAAAAATAACAGATTTTCTGTGAGAATGGGGAAGCCCTTCAATGAAATCCATCGACATATCGAACCAAATTTGATCGGGAATTGGCAGTGGCTGAAGGAGGCTCAGAGGAGAGAGATTTTCAGTTTTGTTACGTTGGCACATGTCACTCGTGGCAACGAATTCCTGTACTCGCCGCTTCATACTTGAACAATAGAAAGCTCATGATAGTCATTTGTAAGTGCGTAATGCTCCGGAATGGCCCACCTCTGGAGTAGAATGGAATTCATGAAGAAGTTTGCCAATGTGTGTCGACAAGGGAGACAACCATATACACCCCTTGTAGTGAATGAGATTTCCGTCCACTGAAAATTCCTTTTTACACCCCAGTTCCTACTGTAACTGATCAAGGAGAGATTTAGAAGCTTGGCCCCCCAATATGTCCTTCTCAATGTCAGAAAGAAGGGAGGAAAAAGGTACTAAAATAGCTAACAACTCAACAGTATTTGCAATTGTTCCAACTGTTGCGAGAGACCATATGCTATTACGTTGTCCTTTCCTTTGCGATAAACAATCTCATAGTCAAACTCCATAAGTTTCGCTGTCGCCACCATTTTTTGTTGCATATTAGTCCCCACACATTGCTCCACTAAGCATTTTAGACTTCAATGGTCTGTCTTAATTTGAAAGTGTTGGCCCATTAAATAATGTTGCCACTTTTGTACCTTGTGATCAATTTTTGGTTGGCATCTTTCACTTAATGAATCATGCGTGCTAACATCTCCTGTTCATATGTGGATAACGAGAGATGTCTCTCCGACAAGGTTTTGCTGCAAAATGCGATAGGTCTTCCTTTTTGCATGAGAATTCCCCCTATACCTGTACTTGATGCATCATACTCGATAATAAAAGGTTTCAAAAAATTGGGTAAGTGGAGCATCGGTGTGGATGACATGGCTGCCATGAGTTTCTCGAATGCCACTTTATAATGTTCCTCATGAGTTCTAAAGGCGATCTTAGGAATGTCGGGCCCATATACCTAAATTTGATGGTTACCCGACTGTAGGTCCAGTTTGGAATAATATTGAGCTCTGTGGAGTTCGTCTAGTAGTTCATCTATCACTGTAATAGGGAACTTGTCTTAAACAGTTGAATGATTAAGGGCCCGATAATCAATGCACATGCGCGATGACCCGTCCTTCTTTCGGACCAAACGAACAGGTGAAGAGTAGGGGCTTGTATTGGGATGTATAATTCCAACCTCTAGCATTTCTTCTACAAGGCACTCGATCTCATTTTTTTTGCATGTGAGGTTACCTATAGAGCCTTGCATTGGTTGGTGGTGCCCTTCGTTTTAACGGATGCGATGATCATGAGCACAACGTGGGGGTAGGCCACGCGGTGGGTTGAACATCGACTGATATGACGACAAAATTTTAGCGAGATCCCCGGGAACATTGGAAGCATTCCCGTGCTTGATGCTTGCATTCAACTGGATCACAACAGCTTGTGAATTTCTTTTCAGGATCCGTTGTATGACAGATCTATGTCTTTATACTTGTATTTTGGGACTCAGGCAATAGATAGGGAATACCTTGATAATCAAAAGCCCATGGTAAGGTGGGTAAAATCCCAATGGATAGACCTTAAGGTTAAAGCCATTAGACTCACAAAATTATATCCAATCCGTATAGTGGCAACACATAAATCAGTAACAATCTTTAAGGGTCCCAGTGCAACGCAAACTTGTTCACAGTAAGCTCCACAATTAAGAGTGGTACTGTTGGCAACACGAACAAAGAATCTCTTGGAACGGTGAATTGGGCAACCAAGTTGTTGGGCGTAGCTTTTGCTAGGAAATTATGTGTGCTCCCCGTATCAACTAGAATACTGACTTTAGCATTTTTAATCAGCCCTTCCAACTGCATAGTTTGCGCTTGTGTGACCCCCATTAAGGCATTGAGAGATACCTCTATTAAGTTTCATCCTTGGTTGAAACCTCCATCATTTGTGTGTCCTCGGACTCCGCGGTCAAGTAAATTTGCATCTTCTTATAGCAGTGGTTAGGTGTGAATTTTTCATCACAATAGGAACACAAGCTCCTCTTCCATTGGGCTTGCATCTCCTCGCCCAAAATTTTCTTTGTGGGGGTAGTGTTCGCCCTAATTCCACCTTGGAGTTGTACGCAGTGGTTGCAAAAGGCTCGACGCAATCCCATGGATGGCCCAGAGAGTGGAGTCGAATGCATGGATGTGGGTCGGCTTATCCGTCGTAGCTGAGTAAGCGTCTCCTCCTGAAGACAAGCTAGTCCCATAGTGTCTTGCAAAGTAGAGGGTTGAAACATTAATACTTCTTGGCCGACCTCATCACGCGACCCTTGAATGAAGGTGCCCATTAGAGCCCGATCTGACCATCCTTCAATGTGGTTAGCAAGGCCCTCGGATTCATCTTCATAGCTTTGAACAGTCCCTGGACCTTGTCGTAATTTCACCAACTTGCCATCAAGATTCTCATAAGTAGTTGGCCTAAAACGGACCAACATGGCCTCCGTCATTCCCCTCCACAAGATGTTAGGGTTCATATGTTTATACCATTGAAACCACGTTGACGTAGGTCCATCCATGTGGAACGAGGTAAGGAGAACTTTCTCATTTTCCGTTGTTTGATGGTAGCGGAAAAATTGCTCAAATTTGTAAATGAATTCCACTGGGTTGTGTCCAGTGTTCGAAGTATCGGTATTGCTACACGTTTTGTTGGCCGGGGTTACAGAAACAATGTCGATATTGCTGATAATATCGTTGATAACCAGAAATACTGGAAAACATGGGGAAAACGGTAGAATTTTTAGTGAAACTTCAAGAGATGCTAAAATACACATATTCTCATATTTAGGAATAAAAAATTTGCAAAAAGAATGAATACACAATAAGTTTCTATTTAATGGGGGCTTAAAAGCATGTGTTGTCATAAGAAACAGTCTAACCATCCCATCCATCCCATCTAACCATCCAATCATCCATGCAACCTTCCATCCAAACATCCATTGACATTGCAGAATATTGATAACTCAAGATGTTTTGCCAAGAAATCATTGACATTTGGAAATGAAACAAAAGATTGTGGTCTTGATATTGCGCATGTTGCGATAACGATAATGTTGAGATATTATCAATATTAGCAACGGCAAATTGAAAACCACATACAACAATGTGCTCATAAAAAATTTGAAATATAAATTTTTTAATGAACAAACTTTTCATGATATCTCTACATTGATGATATTATTGAAATATCACCGAAAAACTTGTGATACAAGCGTCACCTAGAATTTACACAGTAAAAAATATTATCGACAGATTGGCAATATCGATACATTGGCAATACAAGCGACGCCTGAAATTTACATAATTGAAAATATTGGCGATATTGATACGTTGACGATACTTAGCGATACATTGTTGATGCCTGGAATTTCTAATACTACCGGTGTTATTGGTATTGCTACCAGTGTTATCGGAATCGCCAAGCTGGAGATAACGATACTATCAGAGATATTTCGATAATATCGAAGATAATTCAAACAATGGTTGTGTCCATCAAAGTAGGGAAAATCAACACGAGCAAAATGCGGTTGAATCTGACCGTCGCTTTGCCCGTTTGGATATACAACGCTAGATTCCCAACTCTCGATTGTTGTCCATTGGTGGTGAGAGGAAGCTGCAAAGTGAGACGTTTCAAAGTCTGTTGGATTGATTCAAGCTTGGTGTTCTTCTGATTCCAAGCTTCCTCCAGATGTTCCACACGTCTCTCCATTAGAATTGGCTTCTTCTACTGCTTCTTTGTCTTCCTTGACATGTCTAGGAAGGGCTGCTCTGATACCATATGATAGGGCCTAAGCCCTATCAAGCCCATGTGAAAAGAGGGAAAGGGTGTCCTCTCATGTAAGAAACACGGTTAAAGGTAAAAATTCATCTATATTTCATTATTTTCCTGGAGAACTACATAAAAAGAACTACTGAATTTACCTAGATGGCAAGATAAACACACACACTAACAATCAAGCAAATCTCCTATTTTAACACAAATACTATCCTATTTTAGATGGCTACTAAGATAGCCTCTACTCACCATGTCAGCATGCTGAATAGGTTGGGCATGTAACAGCCAGCATTTTGTAAAGGTGAGTCCCACCTTTCAGTTAGCCAAGCTGTTCAATCAAGGGCACCACTGTTGATGAGCAGTTCTTCCGAAAGTCTTTGCTTTGGACAATCCAAGCCATCCAATTTTCACCTGCAAAGGGATGGTTAAGAATATAATATAGCTGCTGGTCAATCAATCGGATGGCTGAGATTTTCAATGGAGGTGATATTTCAAGTGCCATGAATCCATATGTAAAAGAGGAAAAAGACCACCTTTTGGTTAGCCGAGCTGTTCATCAGAGTACCACTGTTGATTAGTGGTACTTCAAAAAGATTATGCTCTTTGGACAATCCCAACCACCCCCTTTTTTTGCCTTCAAAGGGATGGTTAAAATATACTATAGCTGCTGGTCCATCAATGAGATGGCTGGGATTTTCAATGGAGATGATATTGGTCTCCCCCTTCCCCCACACCTCGCGTGTGGCCCACCAGCTGAAATGTCTGGATCAATGAGAGGTGGCCCCTCCTGTGCAAAATGCTGACGTGAATGAAAGTGGCATTGATTCAGGTTGTCTACGACATGTGTATAAAAGAGAAACATTTAGCAGCAGTCTAATCATCATCTGGAAGACAATTTGAATATAAATACAATTGGGAATCTGTGGTTTGTTTCGAAATCTAATGGTGTGTTCATGTCATATATAACTCCAGCTTTTCTAATGATGATATGCCAACTAAAAAAATTGAAAAGTTCTTAGACAAAAAAAAGCAACAATAATAATTGTCAGCATGGCCTTGTCCCAGCTATTTGGGGTTGGCTTTCTAGACAAATAATAAAATAATCATCATTATCAACATAATCTTAGCTATCAATATCAGATCATTTTCTAAATTGTAGATTGGCGAAAGCTTTATGATCTGCTTCTCATTGGATATCAGACTCCCTCTTTCACCCAGGCTATGGAACTATCAATGACAGAGGCTCTTTTAATCTTTTTCAAACAGCGATCAGCTGCATACTGGACATAATTTATGAAATTAGGAAGTCTTAAGGTTTACATGTTCAAAAAGATTTGGGAATAAATAGTCTCTCCAATCTCCTGCAAACACTTGCAGTTTTTCTTGTAATCATAGAGATGCATGCTCTCTTACAATTTTTTTTTTTTTTTTTTTCATTTCGAAAGTGTGTTTAAAGAAGTTTCATGGGGGAAAGATGTGACCATCAATATGTGTGGAATCTACCATTGCCATGTAAGGTGTTGGGATTTGTGCTGCGGAATTACACAGATATGGATCTAGGATAGCAATCCAATGGCACCAAACAATCACAAGAGAACATAAAGATTTAACGCGGAAAACCCTTTCGGGAAAAAACCAAGATACAAAGCAACAAATCTTCATTATGAAAATAGAAATTACAAAGAGAAAAGGACTTACCTGATTGGAACAACCTTGAATCTCACTCTTGCTATACACCCTTTGATAACCCTTGAACCCTTTTAGGAACCCTTAGAACCCCTTTAACAAGCCTTAGCATGCCTGAGAATGGCCCTTAGGACTCTTATTTATAGATGGGGAAACCCCACTTACGCACCTCCCTAGAAATCGTCTCAAATTTGCGTAGTCCGCGCACAAACTGCGTACCGTTTGCGTAACCCTTGACTAGTCGAGCCTGCCCCTCGACTGGTCGAGCGTCTCGAAAATCCCAAATACCTCGTTACTGGACTTCGAGTCGAACTATCTTCGACTAGTCGAAGGGACCTTCAACTAGTCGAGCCAGTCCCTCGACTGGTTGAGCAGCGCAGACTGGAAGATTTAAGACGTCTTCCAACAACAATCTCCACCATGTCTTCAATCTTCAACCGTGTAGCTTCTTGACCTATTCTGTTATCTCTGCATCACATCATAGCTTCTATCACTGCCTCTTGTGCACACTCCATCTTTCTTTTACGCCATCGCCAAGCCCAGAGAAGTCACACAGAACTTGAACTTCTCCGCAGGAATAACCTTGGTGATCATGTCTTCTGGATTCATGCTGTTGTGACTCTTCTCTGGAGTTACGCCTCATTCCTCAAGCACTTGTCGGATAACATGGATATCCAACTAATTGCTCCACTCGTTAGTACAAACGAGTAACCTGAAGTCGACTTTCTGGAATCCACATTGCCTGCGTAATCTGAATCCACATACCCAACCAATTTTGTCCATTTTCCCAAAAGGAAAGACGTAGTCTTCTTACCATCTCACCGCTAGCCAATATTGCTAGCCGGGTTATTTGCTCACAACACCGATAGCCTGTGAAACAACCGGTCTAATACAGACCATAACATGCATTGCCAACCGCATTCGAATAAGGCTCATGAGACATATCCTGCTTTTCCTCATCTGTTTTGGGACATGTCCTAAGGAAAACTTGAGGAGAGACGCGTAGGGAATGCTCACCGGCTTTGCCTGGTCCACCACATACTTGATCAATACCTACCTAAGTTATTCTACCTGTGATTACCAAAACTTGCACCTCTTCCAGTCTCTATTAATATCATCGCCGAGAACCTTCTTTGCAGCCCCCTGATCTTTCATCTCGAATGTCCCATTTAACTGAGTCTTTTAGTATGTTGATTTTAGACATGTCATGATTAACGATCTACATGTCATCAACATACAATACCTGACTCATCATGAAGGAATCAAATTTTATATCACTGCCTAGGCGACAGGTCGTACAATCTCCTGCAAATTTTTTTCTTAGCCCCTTTAAACTTACCGCTCTGGTTGCTTCATGTAGATCTGCTCTTCTAATTTTTCGTGCAGATGTGCAGACTCCACATCCATCCTTTTTAGCTCAAGATCGCATTGGCCAATCAGCACTAATACGATTCTTATAGACACTTGCTGTACCGTCGTCGCGAATATCTCTGAGAAGCTGATCCCTTCTCTCTGAGTATGACTCTTCACTACCAACCTTGCTCTGTATCTATGCTGTATCTCCTTGAAGATCCGCCTGCATCTAACCACTTTCCGGCCCACTGGAAGCTCCTCCAGCTCCCATGTGTCAGTTTGGCATAACGAGTCCATCACATCATCCATAGTTACCTTCTACTTCTCAGCACCAGGCTCACTTAGAGCCATTTGAATAGTAGACGGATCCTCCTCGCCCGTAACGAGAGCATATACGATATTGGAGTCGGCCATGTACCTTGTCGATATCCTATGATTATGCTATGTGATTCTTCTCACAGGTGGCTGCTCCACCTGCTCTGTATCCCTGTTTGCACGTCTTAGCCTTCATGACCTGCCCACTCATGTGGCCATGCCCAGTATGCCATACACGTGTAGAGGTGGAATTTGCTACAGCCATTGTAGCTCGACCTTTTGAAGTTCTCCCGATCAACCTGTACATGTTATCGAGTCGTTGTGCTTTCATGACTACCCGCGCCCCCTTAGATACTTTAAGAGCACCATCAATAACTGTGAACTTGCAGCTCATTGCCTCAAGTACACCAAGAGAAATCATATTCTTCTTTAAATCAGGAACGTGCCTGATATCAGTCAAGGTACACTCCATCCCATCAAACATCTTGATGCGCACCGTACCAACAGCCACAACATTACAGGCAATGTCATTGCCCATAAACACTTGTCCACCATCACACTTTTTGTAGTTGGAGAACTAACTCTGATGAGGAGTCATGTGAAAGGATGCCCCTGTGTCTAGAATCCACTCCCCCTTACGATCATCGTATGGCCGTCTGATCGTAGACATAGACAAAACATTACCATCACATCCGCTCGATCCATCTGACGTGCCAGCATTGGATTCCCTGTATGAAACCTCATATTCTTCTCTATTAGATTTAGGATTTGTACAATCCTTCTTCATGTGTCCTTCTACCCCATGGTTCTAGAACTTTAACTTACCTTTGCCCTCGCCCTTGGATTTGGATCTAGAACTTGAAGATCCTGTACCTTGTTCAGAATTCCTACCCATTGTAAACAAACAGTGCATCAAAAAATGTCTCATTGTCGCCGTTAAGCTTTCTCATGGCCTTCCCTTGAAGGGTTGAGATAATGGTGTTGACACTCAGGGTTTTGTTCGTGGTGCACATTGTGTCTTTGAATGACTCATACGATGCTAGAAGAGAATTCGGCAACATATATGCTTGTTCCTCATCTTTCATCACTTCCTCTATATCCAACAATTTGCAAACCAATTTATTAAAGTTGCTGATGTGAGCCTCCAGATCTCCACCTTCTGCCATCTGGAAGTTATACCACTGATGCTTCAAGCATATGCGATTTTCAGAGGATTTTTTCGCATAGACATCCTCTAACTTTGCCCATAACTTGGCCGCAGTTTTCTCTCTCATGACATTGTAGAGAACCTCATCCGTAAGACAAACGGATCGATGATAAGACCTTCTTATTAAGAATATTCCAATCATCATCAGTCATAGTAACTTTCGCTCCTCAAGAGCACCATCTTCGCCTTGCTTGATTAAGTAACTGATTAGCTTAATCTTCCATAACTCAAAGTTATTTTTCCCTGAGTACTTCTCAATATCATACCTAGTGCTTCCCATTATTGCTAATCCTGCAGATTCAGATTTGTGCCCCAATGATATTTCTAATACTTGTTGGGATTTGTGCTGTGGAATCACACAGATATGGCTTTAGGATAACAATCCAATGACACAAAGCAATCACAAGAGAACACAAAGATTTAATGTGGAAAACCCTTTCGGGAAAAAACCATGGTACAAAGCGACAGATCTTCACTATGAAAATAGAAACTACAAAGAGAAAAAGACTTATCTGATTCGAACAACCTCGAATCTCACCCTTGCTACATTCTTTAATAACCCTAAAACCCTTTTAGGAACCCTTAGAACCCCTTTAGAAATCCTTAGCATGCCTGAGAATGGCCATAGGGATTCCTATTTATAGATAGGGAAACCCCACTTACGCACCTCCCTACAAACCGCCTCAAATTTATGCAGTCTGCGCACAAACCGCACACCATCTGCGTAACCCTCAACTAGTCAAGCCAGGGCTTCGACTGGTCGAAGGACCCCTTCGACTAGTCGAGCCTGCCCCTTGATTGGTCGAGCGTTCTGGAAATCCCAAATCCCTTGTTGCTGGACTTCGAGTCAAACTGTCTTCGACCAGTCGAAGGGACCTTTGACTAGTCGAGCCAGTCCCTCGACTGGTCAAGCAGTGCAGATTGGAAGGTTTATGACATCTTTCAACAACATAAGGATTTTGCCTCTGTTGTATTGGGAATCACGCTTGCCTTGGAGAGCACAAATTGATCCATTGCAGAGAGAGGGCTAAACTGACATCTTCTACTCTTTACCTTTTGATGTGGATAAGAATGCAAAAAGTAGGGAGGGAAAGAAAGAAGAGGTAGTGGGGCATCGAAGTTTAAATGAATTTGCAGTTCGGAGTACAAAGCAACAAACATTTTCTTGTTTTCTTCATTTCTTGAATGCCAAGGTTGGTGCCGTTTGATAAACTGAAAAATGAATTTTGAAAACCTAAAGTACTGAATTGTGATTTTGAAATAAATTTAGGGATATTTTAAGTCAAAAGTGAAAAGAAATTTTAGTGCACCACCAATTTCAGCATTTAGCCTTCAACATTAAGTGAAGGGAGGGAAGCTAAGTCCCATATTTTCAGTGAAAATTAATTTAAGCACTTAAGAAGTTGGATTTGCCATATGATCTGAATCTTTAAAAATCACTGAAAATATCAAATTTCAGTGATTAGTGCTGAAAATAAGTTATATCAAATGGACTAACAAAGCAAATAGTTACAATGGCAGGAAAACTTGTGATAAATAAGAGAAGTGACTAATGAACCGTAGGAGAGTAGAGTGCGCTACTGTAGCAGTATTGTGGTTACCTTGTAGCAGTTGGCGAGGAATCCTTCTCTACAATATCTTATTGCTTGGTGGATGGTGGAAACAAAAGGAAAAGGAAAAGAAAGAAAGGGTGGTTAGAAAGGAAAATGAAGGAAAAGAAACGTTTTTTTTTTTTTTTTTGAAGACACAGGTGTCCCCACTTCTTTTTTTGATGTGAGACTAATCTCTGCGGATACATGCAATCACCCACAACCACGTGTATCGGGTAAAGCCAAGGAGGGGAATCGAACCCTCACCTATAGGGAGCAAACCTACGGTGAAGACCATTTGCCCAAACCTCGTTGGAAAGGGGAAGTGGTTGGGATCCACTTAATTCTCTAATACCATGTAATTAATCACATGGTGAGGAGTAAAAGGAGACAGAGATCTTATAACAAATTATTGTGTACAAAATAATCTCTCGTCTCACACCCTAATGATATTTTATCAACCCGAGTGAAACATGTCTTGAGGGAGTACCAAAGCACACGCGTGCACACACTCTTATAAATTAGACTTCATATACGTAAAATCCCGACACCCATGTGCACACTTTCCTACATCAACAAATGGAGGGTAAGAAAGAATTGAAATAATATACCCTTGAAGAACTAGCAAGAATAACAAAATAAATTTGTAATGTACATGAAGGACCGCACTAAGTTGCACAAAGCTGGAGTGAGACTGAGAGCAGGGAAGTGACTACTTTAAAATGTTAGGAAGTATAAACACCATAGGAACCAAGAGTGAAGGTGAGATCAATGTTGTCAAATTGTATATGCGATCATATGCGATCAACATATGCTGTTCGCATTTGCGATCGCATAATCACACATGCCATAGTATATATATATATATTTTTGTTGAAAAAAGGGAAAAAAATTCTAAAAAATTAGGGAAAACTTGCCTAATTAGTACACATGATTGGATTGTGTTATTTTACGTATTTCATTGTAGTTTGAGTGTTTATTAAGTTATATATTTAATTTCTTATATTATATTTACATAAATTTTAACAAAACAATCAACAGGTAATATTAAGAGAGAATTAATTATTAAAAACTTCGAACATAGGTTTGGGTGAATGGTCTTCACCATAGGTTTGCTCCCTACAGGTGAGGGTTCGATTCCCCTCCTTGGCTTTACCCGATACACATGGTTGTGGGTGATTGCGTGTATCTGCAGGGATTAGTCTCACTTCAGAAAAAGAGGTGGGGACACTCTTCAAAAAAAAAAAAAAAAAAAAAAAAAAAAACCTCGAACATAGAAATTTTATTAATAAATGGATAACTTGAAACATGTTACAACTTACAACTTAATTTACAAATACAATTGACAAAAAACAAGCACAACTTACAAAATATAAAAAATTAAAATACTTGAAATAGTTGAAGAGAGATTAAAGTAAGAGAGAATGAGGTGTAAGAGAGAAAGAGTGAGAGATTTACAGCTTTAGAGTAAAGAATAGTGAAAATGGAGGGGATACAAGTACCTATTTATAGGCAAAAGTGCCTCAAATTGAAACATAAAAAATAAAAAATAAATTGCTCCCAATGGTCATATTTCTGACAGTTGGGAAATATGCAACATTTTGGTTGCATATAAAAGTATGCCATGGCATACTTGCCAAGATTGCATATGCCATGATGGCATATGCGATTCAATCCATAGTATGCGCATATGCGGTTGCATTTGACAACAATGGGTGAGATTAAGTAGGAGCATGATTTTATTCTTCTAAGTTTGGATCAAACATATCAGCTAGAGAGGGAGGAAAATAAATAGCAATAAATGCGTCACACATGTTATGCCACGGATATATGGGTGGATTTGGTTGTCAATAGAAGCTAGTAGATGACACACCGAGCCTTTCCATAAATGAATTACTGCCTTCTATCATTTACTATTCTAGTTCATCTTCTACTGTTAAGACCCACAACATGTGCATCTTCTTATGTATTGTTTTGTTAAAATTATGCCTTGGAGAGCATAGATAGTGTTTCAATTTTGATTTTAATATATATAAATTCATACAGCTGCAAAACTTTCTTGTTACAGAAACCCATCAGGAAAGGCGTTGTGAGCAATACTCTCATGGTGGAGGAGCTAGGACGTAGGAAGGTCAATCATGGGGTAATGTCCAAACCATGTTTTCCACATCATATTAGATGATAAAAGTGTCTGAAACGTTCTATTGTTTCTAATATAGTTGGTTGTTTATGAGCTTTATTCGGCATATCGCTAGGTAGGAATTTGGTCCTTTATCATTTTTTTCTCTTTATAATCTGGAGCATTAACTATTTTTCTTGAGGAGATAGTTCACAAGTTTTCCTTTTCTTTTTTGCTTAGGATGTGTTCGTACTGAGATTTTCCAATCGGTTGGATGACACAAAGAAAGGAGAAGTAAGTGATATTTTAGTTGTTTCTATTAACTAGAAAGTGTTGGGAAGGATGTTCATATTATGTTGATTATGCAATCTATAATGTGCATTGCGGTACAGTCCTCTTTTTCCTCCTTTTTATTTATTTATTTTTATTATTATTATTATTTTAAATTTTTTTAAAAAAGAAGAAAAACTAGGGGGAGAAACTAGGGGGCCTTTGTTAAATATCTACTACAAATGTTTAATTTTTAATAATTCAGTGTGTCATTCTTCATTTGCTAGATTGCATGTGCTACGGCTGCAGAAGCACGGAAATGGGTGGAAGCATTTGATCAAGCAAGACAACAGGTACAGGTCTTCAGACAAAAGAAGATAGCCATTAGAAGAGGGTGTTGTTTAGAAGACCATTTTCAATTTTCTTTGTATAGATATGCTTTGATATTTTATATCTACAGTAAAAACCATGTTATTCTTGAGAGAACTCCTACAATAACTAGGACCTTTGTGATTTTTATTTGATAAGCCAGGTCTACCTGGAAATTGGTTTTGTTATGAGAATCCATATGTGAGAGGATGCTTGAAACTTCTATAGGTATTCAGATTGTAATGTCACAAAATCATTTGTGAGCCAAAATCCATGTCAAATGGTGCCTTTTGGTCTTTCAGGCCTAATAGGTTCTAAATTTCTAATGAAGTTTAGGCAGCAGCTGAAACCCTATGCATCTTCTAATTCTCATTTAAAGGGTATTTGATTGTCGAAGGTGATTCTAGTAATGATATTAATTGGCATCGTTGGTGAAGCTGGACAAACGGAGACCTTTCACCATTCCCAAAATCCAGGTTTTGGTGTTGAATTTAAAGATCTCATTCTCCCATGTATTGGGGAGGTGAATAAAGTGGCTGAAAATCTTGCTAAAGAGGAAGAGGAAATGACACAAAGGTCACTTATTTCAGATTCTCAATGCCTCCTTGAGAAAGTCACACACAAGTTGTTTGCAAGCCAACCCCAACTAGCTGGTAGCCAGGTACAAGGCTATGAAATACAACGATGATGGTGATGATCCATGTGGTTTTTTTAACTTGCTATTATAAATGTTGAATGTGTATCTTTGATGGAAATCGTGCTGACACAAGTTCACTTTTGATGCATCTTTTTTTTTTTTTTTTTTTTTTAATCCTTAGGATTTCCTAAGAACTTCCATTAATTGGTTCACTGTATTATGAGCAGGCTGCTTATGATCTTTGGAGAGGAAGTGGCCGAGCCAAAATAAACACTGAGAATGAGTATGCATAATTATTAAAAATGCACAATATATGGCTTATTTATTTTCTGCAAAACTGTAATTTGCCACCAATCATATATCACTTCAGTCTCATTCAGCTGTTTTTTCCTTGAAGGATCAATTTGGAAGGACATCGTCCGCGGTTGAGGCCATATACTGCTGATGGTTTGAAGAAGCTCGTAAGAATTGGAAAAGGTGAATGCCACAATGATCTTTTGACTAATATCTGGGAAGCCCTTCAGAAACTATTTTCCCGACTTTCAAAATGACCTTCTCTATTATTTCATACTTTTATTGCGCTCTATATTCCAATCAATTACTTGGACTTCCTGGTGTGGTTTAACATCTCTGTTCTATAGAAGAGATTATTCTATGGAAGAACACCACATTAACTAGTTATACTCGCTCTCATCTGTTACAATTCTTCAGCATGATAGTGTTCGTACTAAAAACGCCCTTCTATATGCATATATAAATTAGGGTTTCTTTTTCCCCGTACAGCCGTCTGCCTTTTGGTCTTTTAGACAATTTAGAGCCTATTTAAAGAAACCTGCTTAAGTTCCAAATATGGTCGAAAAACTGCCTCCATTGACTTTAACTCACGGATAGCTAACAAAATGTGCCATTAACTCGTAAAAAGTCTCATTTATCCATGTTCTTATACAATATCTATGGTTTTACCTCATTACGTGATGTCATGTAAGATTCGTTGGGCATGCAAGGTTCGGTTGGGCCAACTGGTACTCTTGCTGACATCCAAGCTATCCATTAGTTTCAGTAGTCCGAGGCAGGACGTCAGGCCAAAAACCAGGCAGATTCAAAATTCAGGTGGGTCACACCGGAGGAAACAGTAGGATCGAACAACGGTTGACATTTTCATCCCTCGCTTTCTTTTGGTGTTGCCCACCTGAGTGTACATTTTGACTATTTTTTAGGTTCTTGCCTTTCTGCGAGTTGGCGAAACCGATGGACTCAGTGGATTTCACAAGGACATTGCGGTGGGCGCAAAAAAGGTATCAACAGTGGGCGTTTCCAACCCCACTGTTTCCTATGGGTGGCCTGCCTGAGTGTTGTGTTTTCGCTGATTTTTGGGCGGTTGCCCTTCCACGACTTGGCAAAACTGATGGATGGAGTGGATGTCATAAAAGACATCGCTGTGGGCGCCAAAAAGGTATCACTGGTGGGTGTTTCCATCCCCCACTGTTTCCTGTGGGGTGGCCCACCTGAGTGTGCGTTCTTGCTAATTTTGGAGTAGTTGCCCTTCTGCGAGTTGGCGAAACTGATGGACGGAATGGATGCCACAAAAGACATTGCGGTGGGCCTCCCAGAGATGCCAAATGGTAGTGATACGATCTAGACCATCCACTCCATTTTGAGAATTGTCAATTCCATAGGTATCATGATGCTCATCCGAATAGTCACCTGAACTGTCATAGCCATGTTCAATGGCTAGGATAGAATTAGGATGATATTCATCATTGAGTGAGAACACTGACTCTATGCTTCAAAAGTTTGTGTCTGCAAGGGCAGTGGACTTTTGGAGGAAGGCTATGTTCTTTCTCTTGTGTCTTTGGGGGCAGGGCCGGTAGACTTTGGTCATTTTGCCACGTATATAGCATGTATTTGATGTCTTTTCCTTGAATTTTTTCCTTCGGAAGAAGCGCCATTTTTTTTTTCCGGCGACTGGAATGCCTGTCCTGGGAAGAGACCTTCCCATGGAATCTCTTGTGAGGTTTCTTCTTTTTAGTGTGATTACAATCACAGCTGCTCCCTCCCTCATGCCTCAGTGGTAGACTCACAAGAGTTTCAACACAAGGTCATGGGTTCAAGTACCCATTGTGGTGTGAGTGCGGGGGTGTGTGTGGGGTGAGTGCGTGTGTGAAGAAAAAAACAAAAAATCACAGCTACGGGGATCCTTGCATTGATGGAAAGGTCTGGTTTGTTACATGAGGATCCAAGCCGTTTTCCTAGTTGTTCTACATTCTTTCTGAATTTATATTGATTACAAAGCTTCTCGATGGCCTAAAGGCCAAGTTGGTGAAGAAGACCCAAAGAGACTTATTCTAATTTGTAGCCTTTTACAAAGACAAGCTTCTGAGCCTTGTTTCCTTGCGGATCAGGCAAGGAATTGAGGTAGGCTTGTTTCAGGCTTACATCATCGATGCCATTGATGATATAAAACCGTTTGGACATCTTATCTTAATGTTTGTCCAAGTCTTTCTTTTTAAATGAGTCGACCTTCATCTTCAGAAATTCTTCTCGGGCCATTTCTTGGTTGGCAACTTGGCGTCAACTGATCTAATGAACTCAATGTAAAGCAGAGCCATGAATGCCTCAAATGAGGGGAGCTGAAGAGCCTGGAGTTGGCGATATTCACCAAGGCTTGTCCACCATTCCCTTAGTTGACCATTGAATCTATCCACAAATTCTTGGATTGTGTGGGGAATGGTGGCGTTGGGTGCATGCATTTCTGCAGAGCACCATGTGTACATGTCAACTTACTGGGATTGCCACTGATGTGGTGGTATGTCATCAATAATGAAAATCTTCTTGCGGTCGACTGTCTCCGAGTACTGTTCTCGTTCTGGCACACCCTACTGTTGAGGTGGGCTGGGAGCTGCAACTTCAAAATATGCTTCATCATCATTAGACGGGTGGTGCATCGTGCTGCCATGCATAAGAAAGCGTGGGAACTCTAAAAGAAGATCTTCTAAATCCTCAGAAGAAGCAGAAAGTATATCTGAAGAAAGAGCTTCATGGGATGGTTGAAGGGGTGGTGTAAGTATGGGATTCAGGGAGACCGACCGGAGGAATGATGATATAGGATTGGGGTTTTCATTGGGAAGAATGGAAGGGGAAAGCTTTGACGAAGCTGTGCTGGATTTGGCTAGGAATTCAACAGGAGGGTAAGGTTTTTTAAACGGGTTGGAAGAGGGATGGGTAGATCTCGGTTGGGGACGTGCTGCTGGAGCAGATGGTTGTGAGGGTCGCTGTTGTTCTCTTAAGGGCAGTCTGGAGAAACGGAGGAAGGGTGTCTTTGAAGGGGGCGTGTTGTAGAGCAGGAGAAAAAACGGGTTGTGGTTGATATTGGGGGGTATAAGATGGTGACGCCGAAGGGAAGAGGCCTGAGAGGGAGGCAAAAAGGAAAGAAGGTTGGGATTCCTTGGTTTGTTGGATGCTATGAAGCTGATTCTGAAGGTATTTCTTTTCTGCTTCCTTCTGGGTGAGCAATTGGCTGGCCATGGAAAAATCCTTAACAGTGGTGGCTATGTGGAGCAATTCTTCTTCAACCCTTTGCATTCTAGTTTGAACCATATCTGTCAGTTTGTGGTGGCCAGACTTTGTTTCTTCGTAGAGCTTTTGTTGGTTTTCTAAGAGTTTTTGGAGAGCGTGGTTCTGGTGTACAACATTTTCTGCTTGCCAGTTAAGGGCTGCTTTAGTCGGAGAAATTCTTTTCAAAATTCCATCCGGGTTGGAACCTAGGGGGTTCTTGATCTTCCAGACATGCTTGGTGTGCTTCTGAGGGAGCACTTGATGCAGGACAATTAACCACTTGCTCTAAAAGCTCGAATTGTTAGAACATGGCGAATCAATACCTTTATCTCATAGCTCAGGCCCCACATCTCATGGGTTAGGACCTCGGCCGAACCCCCCTTGTGGGCCCCAAAATTATATAGGTACTGCCACACATGAGCCACCCGCCTCTCACGGGTGGGGCTCGCCTCACACGAGCCACTCGCCTCACACGGGCCGCCCACTCCGAGTATGCCCCTGCATTCCTTAGGCAACCCCACTCGAGCCCAGTGTGAAAATGCCCCTGCATTAATCACCCTTGGTGAGGAGTCTCGAACACGAGACCTCCCACCCTAATACCAATTTGATGCAGGACAATTAACCACTTGCTCTAAAAGCTCGAACTGTTAGAGCATGGCGAATCAATCCCTTTATGTCATAGTCTAGGCCCCATATCTCATGGGTTAGGACCTTGGCCGACCCCCCCTTGTGGGCCCCAAAATCACATGGGTACCGCATCACACGAACCACCCGCCTCTTACGGGTGGGGCTCGCCTCACACGGGCCGTCCACCCCAAGTGTGTCCCTGCATCCCACAGGCAACCCCACTCGAGCCTGACGTGAAAATGCCCCCCGCATTAGCACCTTAGCCCATTCAATTCCAACTCTGTGTATTTTATTTTAATCCATCAATTGGTAGCCACCATCTAGTGGTTCAAATTGTATGATCAACATAGTATGATGCCACATCCAAAATGGCTAGACGAGTTGAATGGTCAGATTCCTTTACATGTATTGTCAAACCATTTTGCGAATGGGTCATTTATGATAACTGTAGCCTTGGCACCCACCTATAATCGGAAATAGCAAAACAAGGGGTGAGACCGTAGTGGTAGTAAATGCTCTTCGCTCAGGCTTCTCTCTCCAGGAAGCCCCACGCTCTCTATCCAAGAAAAGTCCGTGGTAGTGAAAGCCCCCGTTGTCATGCATTTTTTTTTTTTTTTTTGCAACAATAACAGATCTACATTCAAAGTATGTCTGAACCCCTTCTACAATCTGTTTTGGTTCTATCTTTCTACGTTCAGTGTGACTGAAAGTAAGGAAAATATATGGTCATGTAGAGTGTTTTTTTTTTCCCGGTCATCATTATCTTTTGTTTCTTTTATCATCATACCCTTTCTTTGAACCTTGTTCTTTTTTTTTTTTTTGTCTTGTGGTGACTATCCCTCCCCCCTCCCCAAATGGAGGGCGTGAAAATAGCAGCGACATGGCATGTCATGTGGTCTCACATGGAGTAATGACAGCTCCTCAAGTGAGATTTTCCACTTATTCAACCCTTCTTAATAGTGGGCCCTTTGGCCCTCTTGGCCTTGATGCCCGTCCCCACCAAATATCAAAAGCCATTCATTTGTTGTGCCGCACATGGATAGGCCACACTATCTTCTGCTGTACCAACAGTTTAAACCAAGAGAAATTGCCCTTTAGTTTCATTCATCTGGTGGGTAAACATAACCGTGAATTATTTTGATCAACGGTAGGGCCCGCCATGTGTGGTGGATTTATGACAGGTCACAAATGGTAGTGATATGGTAGGCCATTTGTCTTTTCCCAGCAAAGTAATGGGTAAAAATAAAATAGAAAAAGAGAGATAGATACTCTGTTAGAGCGTGATGGATGACACGCAGGAACTTACAAATTAATTAGGCATTGTGTACTTGGAATACAAATAGTTCAAATTAAACTGCCCAAATCATGGGTTGTAGTTATGCTCATTTGATTATCAGACTGCTGGATCGGTGGACAATTATTGGACGGTTCAAAATGAAAAGTTTCCAATGGTCCTATTTCAGCATGCAAGTGTCCATGACCCAAACGTTAGGATTGCTCAATGAATCTGATTTTGAGACGTTGACTTAAGTGACAGTAAAAGTTCCACAATTTACTCGGTTCAATTTGAATTTATTTATGCCTCGTATACAATTTCTGAGCTCCTCTGTATCAAGCGTCGCATGCAGCTGGAGCGTCAAATAATTCCTTATAAAAGGGGCAGTGGGAGGAGGGACACAGTGTCTTTTCTTCTCAAATTTCTTCCCCAATTTCGTTCTACCAATGTGGATGATCAGATAAATTTTATACATTCATTCCTGACTTTGCATGATGCATCTTTCTTCCAGCCAGTGTTGGGCATCCAAGCCGTGCAAAATGTGGGCTCCAAAACATTGATCACTTGGTCCCAAGGTCAGGCTAGTTGGTTCATTAGGTGGGCCACTTCTATATGCTGGGTCATATCTTTGGCCATCCATTGATTTCACTTGGCATGGCTTGATTAATGTATGAACTGACTTGATTTTCAAGCTAGCTGATCTTTATGGCGGGACCCGAGTGCCACATGGCTAAGATGCCTCACACATGTTACACGTTGGAAGGATAGAGAGGGGCGAGAGGGCAGAGAAGGAGAGGAGGGTTAGGTTGGGTTGCATTTACCATGGGTTTAACCATGGTATGGCTACCTGACGGTGAGCGTTTATATGACTAACTATGAAAGGCTTTAGTGGGTTTTTGGAAATATTTTAAAAGTAGGTTATGAATTGTCTATAGACCAAATGGTAGGCAGCTGTACAGAGAAAAACCCTATGAATTACAAAGATGATTCAAGTGCCCATGCACATACATGCATTCTTTGTGGTGGGTATATAACGTGGTTCAGTAGCTATGCCCATTTGCATACTCATAAAACTACAAGCCCTTTTAATTCTCAGCATTGACATACATGCTTTGCATCTTGAAGAGTATCTGATGGTCCTAGTTGTGAACTTCTCTGAGTTTATAGGTCCGGAGAAACTTCTGCGCCAGTCTTCTGATTTAGGAAGTAATGCCCGATCAGTTGAACATTTGGAAGGGGATGTTATAGATGGCAATGAAGCACATGAATGGAAATGTATCCTTACCGTAAATGGTATTATTTTTCATTTCTATTGCTGGTGATTTTTCTTTTTCCATATCATTTTGCTTCACAACACTATCTATTCATTACTGTTGTTCTCTGTAATGAATGACATAAAAGGTAATAAATAAAAGGCAGTGAGCATGGATTTTTATTATATGAAAGATTACATTATGCTACAGGAACATCATATGTAAAGCTGTGCATGAACTGTCTTGGATACTTCTTCCAATATTTTGTCACTATTCCGCTTTCAAATGTTCTAAACTGTGGTATAGAGGCATGG
The DNA here is from genome assembly GCF_029962835.1 of Magnolia sinica. Classification (NCBI taxonomy): domain Eukaryota; kingdom Viridiplantae; phylum Streptophyta; class Magnoliopsida; order Magnoliales; family Magnoliaceae; genus Magnolia; species Magnolia sinica. The sequence goes on from NC_080582.1 coordinate 68,698,589, forward strand.
ATGCGCAAGTAGCTGAATACTGGCCTGGCAAAACATTCTGATAACATTTAGTTCATGTTGCTGTGGTCTTGTTTGGCATGCTTGCATGAAACTTGATGTTTATGGACTTTTAATGCTATACTCCCATGTTATGGTCATTCAAATCTGCCACATGTTGGTTGTGATTCCTTCATCCTGGACGGGCCAGCTGGAACAATTACTCCTAGTTATGTTGAAATGTTGTTCTATGACCCATTATTGTTTAAATTCTCAAGAATTTCATATTATTGCTATTTAATTTTAGAAGTAAACTTTCCAAAGGGATTTTTTACAGCAAAATTTCTCTAAAATTCAGAGTTTACCAAATAATGACTCCATGAATTGAATTTATTAGGTAGTGATTCTTAGGGAATGAAATCATTAGATTTCCCCCATATTTCTTATTCTTTAAAAGGTGATAAAGTTGAGACTGTGGGGCCCACGTGGTATGTGTATGACATCCAACTCATTTGACATTGCACCCACCATGAAGATCACTTGAACAAAAGATTGGTTGATTGAATTGTTAAATAGGCTATATGTGAATTTGGATGTTTTTGGGCAGCGTATGTTATTTTATATGGTGTGTTCCACTTTCTGGTTGGATCCACTAGAATTTCATTCATCTAACCTTTGTGATAGGATTCATCTATTGGACGGGTTTTGTCATGCCCCAAATCTAGTACCCAGATTTGCTCGACCCAGATCCCACACCCTGGGTCGCAACTTGGTTCTTTAGTCAACTTCCACATTTCGACTAATTAAGAATTCAATTGCTAGCATCCATAAAGAAAAAATATATGTATTTTAAATAAAGAGGAGCATCTACTTTGTCCAATATATAAAATTATCATCATCTAGAAATAATTAATAAACTTGGTTACAACTCTCTTGCAATATAAAAAACGAATTAAATAAACCAAGTATCTATGGAGCATCAACAAACGATCCTCAAATGTTCCGCTGAGATCCTGTTCTTAAAAGACAACATCAACAACAAAAGTGAGCGCGAAAGCTCAACGAGTTTATCTCAATGCAAGTTTTAAAATAAAAACATGCTTGTTCCGAATAATCATCATTTAATAAAATATCATTGGAAGGCTACATGTATGGCATAAACGTTTAACTATCATTAAAATTAGTGCATTTTTTTATATAAAAAATATCACAAATAATTGATACATTTTGTACATAAGGCAATCACGATAATTAGTACAATTAAACTTTTGAACACCAGGGTCATTTTACACTAGCTAGCCAACACTCTCTCAAACCCTCCCGGCTTGCATAAGTTTGTTGCACCCACCCGGCCTCGATCAATAGGTGACCATTTGTATGCTAGCTGGTTAGGCTACTATACCACTCAGCCTGTATAAGTGGGCTATTGCACCCACCTCACCTTGATCAATAGAGGTTCCAAATGTTACTAATTGGGGTTCTTGGATTTTCAACCAAGGGGCTCAATCACCCCACCAATTTATGCTTTATGGACTTTCAACCCAAGGGACTTAATCGCTCTACCTATTTATGCTTTAGGGCTTTCAACCCAAGGGACTCAATCGCCCTACCTATTTTCTGGCATTCCAAATACAATTCATAATTCTACAAAAAATTAATTTCACATAATTTTTCTTCAAAGCATTATTTCCAATATCACACTTTTTTGTGAACTAACAATAATTCACAGCCACATTCCAAAAAAAATTCACCACTACAATCTAAAAATCCACAAACATTTTCCAACCATCATGAATCTGGAAAAAACCGTACAAATATCTATCAAAAACAAAATAACATCTTGGGAAATACATATGATAACCAGAGGTATCACAAATCTGAAAATCTGTACTTGTTACAATAAAAAGAAATCTGGAAAAATGCATGATCACAAATATATTGCAAATCTGAAAATCTGTACATGTGTTACTACGAAAAGAAATTCGAAAAAAATGCTTGATCACAAATATATTTCAAATCTGAAAATCTGTGCATGTGTTACAACGAAAAGAAATCTGAAAAAATGCGAGATGATAGATGTATCACCATCTGGAAATCTATACATATATTTCAATGCAATAAAATTTGAAAAAAAAATTGAGATAATAGAGTTTGAAAGGAAAATGAGGAGATATACTCACACACAAAAAAAGAATACTTCTCCACTTCTTCCCTCTCTCTCTCTCCCTCTCCCTCTCACGTTTCCCCCATTTTCTTTTCTTTCGTTTTTGTTATTTTAAAAAAGGTTTTGGAAACCCTAAATATAAGGGAGTGGCGTGCATGCTTGAGTGCGTAGGGTGTGTGAGTGTGTGGTGTGCATGTGGGGCGTGCGTGTGTTTTTATTATATATAGTTTTACAAAAAAAAGGGTTGCTACAGGTTTGATGTCATACATGCACATGACCCCACAATTTTTGACTCCATCACTTTTTTAAAGAAAGAAAAAACAAATGGGGCAATTTTGTAATTTCTGCCATTGGAAGTCACTCCACTGCATTTTTAATTCCTTGGAGTCACTATTTTGTAAAATTCGAATTCCTGAGTAATTTTGTGGTAAAATTCCCATTTCCAAATACCCAGAGATGCAAAAGGTGGGCCACACCATGAAGATCGCCTGTCTTGAAAATCAGATCAATCCATTAATTAGGTGGGACATGCTTGTAAATTCAGTCAGACATTGGTTGTCTATTGATTTCGATTTTGTGGCCTACCAGATGAGCGGACCACCTGATATTTGTGCTAGCCTGCTAGGTGATCTTCATGCATGGGGGCCCCACCATTTGCATGGCTTGGATGTCTGAGACAGGTGACGGATTACCACTGCATGCTAAGTTAGCATGCAGCAGGTGTAAGCTCCTATATTTTGACTGGGATGCAACTAAGTTTTTCCATAGAATTAATTTGGGTTTGTTCTTGCTTTGGCTAGGCTCTTCACTGGAGTTGAAAATGTATATGGTCTTGCAATAAATTTTGTTATTTTCTTTTGTTATTGGAGAGATGATGCCTCTACTATATTGTATTCCAACCTTTAGAATGATATTGATGTTTGCATAGCCCAAAAAATTTAATAGACATTTTTCATATTTATAATTTTATGGTGTTTTACAATTTATATCTTGGAAAAAATCCGCCCATCCCAAACATGTGGTCATTTTCATGACAAGATAAGATGCCTTCAATATGCTAGATCAAGTGCGGATTTGTTTCTATAAAACTCCTAGCTTTCAAAATGACATATATTTTTCTAATATTTTCTTTGAAAATGGTGTTTGCCTTCTAAATGATCTTGCATTGTGTGTTTTAGGTATTAGAATATTTGAAGATGTGGCTAGCGCAAAGGTATCCATTCTTTTTATTTCATTTGGTTTCATGCCTTCTTGCTATATGATAGGCTTTGCATCTTTTATACGATATTTATTTTATAAGGTTTTGGAAAACTTACCATGCGAAAACTTTGATGATATAGGTGTTGTAAGAGGGAAAAAAGGCTTTTAGAGAGCAAAAAGTACGTTTGATAAGAGGAATTTCGTATTTGTATAGAGTGCATAATTACATAACCTGTCCTTAAAGCACTAAAGTAAGGGAAAAAGTAAATACACAATACAATGAGATAGAAAAAGAGAAACTTCTCTCTTATCTCTCCCCATCAAGTTGGAGCATAGATATCAGTTATCCCAGCTTTGCCAATTATCAAATGCAACTGAGACTTTGGAACAACCTTTGTAAATATTTCTACGAGCTGTTCTTTGGATTTGACAGGAGTAGAGGCCTCTTGCGAAGCAATATGCTCTCTTATAAAATGACAGTTAACTTCAATATGTATAGTGGCGCTCATGATATATTGGGTTAGAAGAGAAATGAATCACAACTTGATTTTCGCACCCCATTTCAATCGCTGGAGGAATGTGAAATTGCAATTCCATTGTCCATTCTTTCATCCACAAAAATTTGCCTGATGTATGTGCCATAAGCCGATGCTCAGATTTAGCACTTGATCAAGCAACTGCAGATTGTTTCTTGCCTTTTCATGTAACAAGATACCCTACAAAGGTACAATATTCTAAGTTAGACCTATGATCATGCAAAGAGCCAAGCCCAAATATGCATATGCATAACCTATAGACTGTATGCTATGTATAAATGTATCATTGTGTTGTATCATGTCATTATTAAGTTTAAAAAATAACCCTTTGCCCATTCCATGTACATCGAAGTTTTCTATATGATTCAAAAAAGAACCTTTTCCCTATCCCCATTTACATGTATAAGTATTCACTATTCACTTGTTTCTATAAATAAAAAAGGAAACAAGAAGTCCAAACAAATCTATTCTTCATCAGCCGCAAATGTGCCATCATTCTCCTCATCATCAATGATATCAAAATACAGATAGTTAACTTTTGCAATTCTGGACACTTGCCTCCATAACTCCTTTACCATAAGCATATGAATCAATCATATATAATTATATAAATAAACTAAATAATTTAAAAGCATGCATGATACATTTATGATTGAACTACTTCAAGAAGTCATAAGAAAAATAATTGATTTTTTTTCTTTGGTTGCTTCATCATTCTTGTTAATTTTGTAGCCTCTCTTCCAAATAAACCATAGGCCCTTTTGAACTTATCCATCTGTTCATCAATGATGACCCTTTGACTTGAATCCAGGATCATTATTTCAATACAGTTATATGGGCCGGTTCTGATCTCTAAATCCGAATGGAAACTCTCATCATACTGAAATCTAGGATTTAAAAAATAAGCTGCCACATATAAGAGCTTATGTAGCTGAAGATTCCACTATTGGGCAATGATTTCCCATATAGTCGAATACCACTTCAGCTCTTCCAAGTTTTTTGCGATCACCTCTTTTGCCCGATCCATTACTTTATAAATACATCCCATGGCTGGCCTCTCATTTGAATAAATTAGTTGTAGAACCTTAACCAATGGGAGAGTGGTCTTCAAGTAAAACTTGATAGATGACCAAAAATCTACATCGACCAAAACTATATCTTGAACATGCTTCCCTTTGCGGTCATGGAGAAGATGTTACCTTCCCATTCCTTTGAGGTAAACATCAACCTCAAGCCAATTCTATTCTCGTGGATGCTTTTTAATGTCAAATAACACGTAATAAATCGTGTTACGGTCGATCTTGTCAACTCTTCTTTTGTGTGCTTCCTCATCAAGTTCGAGAACTACCAGTGCTTATAAATGTAGACCATTATTGGTCTCACTTTCGCCATGGTTTCAGAATGAACTTGCAACTTTCTAATGTCTGCTAGGATTCGGTCTATAGTGGGTCGCACATGGAGACCAAAACAATGTTCCTCTCTTCTCTATTAACATTAACCCACTTTGAAATAAGTGGATGTGCTATCTGTAACGATTTGTACTATATTCTCTTTGCTCACCTCATCAATAATTGACTCAAGTAAATCCAACAAATTGTCCGCAGATCTTAAAAAAAGTACCAATCGAGTTATTAACAGAAATTTTTTGTAATAGACCAATTTACTCCATTGTCCGCTCATCCAACATTATCGTGCATCCAGTCTTACCCATTCCTTCTTATAAACATAAATGGACTTTTCTATCAACTCAACCTCCAATTTAAAAAATTTAATCTTTACTTCATGATATGACAAAAGCTTTAACCCCGACCCAAATGCAGCAACTGCTTCCATTATAGGTGCGAAGACTGGGCTCTTTACAAGATTAGAAGGTAGAGCATTCGCACATAGGAAACGAGAAATGGAAAGGCACACATTGTCTCTATCTCCCTTCTTCCAAATTTTGTTTAGAGTCGCTTATTGCTTTTCTTTTGGCTCACTCTTTCTTCCAACAAATTCATCCACAGTCCTTTTCCTTTTTCCTACACAAATTTCCCACGCATTATTAATAATGAGAACTCTTCCAACATCAAACCATTTCTTGTTGCTTCTTTTCATTCACATTATCATCCAACAACTTTTTGAATTTTTCCGTGACATAACCACTCACTTGGGACCATGCTGCTGCATTATTCGTAGTTCAGTAAATGTGATGTTTCATTCGAAACACACCTCAATAGGCCTTCCCACAAAAAAAATACATTTTAGATGGAGATTATTGTTCTCATCCATCTTTGAACAATAATCCCACGTAGGGTCATTATCCTTGGACTTTGAATTCTTTTCTATTTTCAAGACTTCAACAAGAATTAATACCCAAGCCTTCCTATTAAGAAAAAAACAACTATTTAGGCTAACATAAGCATAAAAGATTATAAATAATTAAGAAAATGATGAAACTCTTCAAATAAATGAAAAACAAATGAAAAAGACAAAAAATGCATATTTTACCCAAAAATTGGAAGAAAGGAAAAAAGAAAAGATTAAAGAACTATTTTGTATTTATGCAAACCTATTTTGACGTAGAAATTGAATGAAACAATCTGCGTTCGATTCCGTTGATGGACGAAAAAGACATGACAATTTCTTTCTCTAAGTTTTTTGTGGGTCACGAACTCCAAATCTCTCAAATCTTCCTCAAAAGAGGGAAAAAATGTGATATTCTAATGCGGGTGTGCCCTAAATGAGTTTTAAAAATACAATCCCTAAATTTTTTTCACAAAAAACAGAACAAAAATGCAAATATACGATTTTTTTCTTAAAAAATGCATATTTTAACCTAAAATTGAAAGAAATGAAATAAAAAAGATTAGAGAACTATTTTATATTTATTCATACCTATTTTGATGTAGAAATCAAATGAAAGAAGTTGCGTTCGATTTCGTTGACCGACGAAAAAGATACAACTTCTTTCTCTGAGTTTTCTATGGCCCACAATCTCCAAATCTCTCCCCTCTATCTAAAAAAAGCAAATGAAGTGATATCCTAATGGGGGTGGGCCCTAAATGAGTTTTAAAAACAAAAAACCTATAAATATTTCACAAAAAACAAAAACAAAAGAAGCAAAAATATGATTTTTTCCCCCCCATAAATAACGTTTTTCTAAAAACAATGCACTATTATGATTCATAGTTTAATTGTACAATTCAAGTATGAATCGTATGATTCATTTCAAATTTCGATTTGCATGTAACATGTGTATGATACAATCCAAATCGTACGCTTTGGATAGTAAATCATTTGATTATGACAACATTGTGGGCCCCACATGATGGATGGGCTACATCAAAGTGTGGCTTTGCATGATGGACGGCTCACATCAAGTGCACCCCATGTAATGGACATTCAACATCAAAGGTTGGCCCATAATGATGAATGGCCCACATCCAATGCGACCCCGCATGGATAAATGTGCTGGGCTAAGGCAATGGGCTCCTAAGTAACTGGCACTTGGCTAAATTTGGTGTCATGGCAATAGCATGTTTCATCTCATACTCTGCAAAAGATAGAAATTGAGACAATAGAGGCAAATATGACAAATTGCCAATTTTCAAACATTTTTGGTTTGTGTTTACCAAACAATTTTTTGTGAAAAAGTGCTGAATTTTTAGATATCAAGACTTTTTCAGACAAATTACCAAACAAAATTTTCAGTGCTTATAAGTACTCAAATTCAACACTTTAAGTTTTCAGCACTTATTTTCCAGAGTTTATTTTTCAATTTATCAAACGACATCTAAGTAAAAAAAAGCAAAAAATCCAATACTACCCTCACAATATGACGTTTGAATACTAAGTGCACCTAATCGACTAAATAAAGAGATGTAGGGACTAAACTTAAGACTAGGTGGGTCGTTTACATTCTTTCAGAAAAACGTTTAAATGTTCGACCCTAATCCACAATCATTAATACCTTACATCATTAGAAGCCTATAATCCTGCTTATCCATATGCACAAATTGACCTAAATCCTTCCAATATTTGTGGTCCCCATCCTTGGCCAAAATCCCATGCAAATACTAGTGGTTGACCTTTTGATCTTATGTGCCTTAAAAAGCCAATAATAATGACTATGATCATGTATATAGATGATGATGACCACATGTGTTTGGTTTATATGTTGGATGCCGTAATAAATGTGCATGAAACTTTTACTAGCTATGATTTTATGGGTTACAAAGAGGTATTCCTCCAGTTGTCTTAGGGTCTGTTTGTTTTTCAAAAAAATGGGAAATACCTGGGAAATAGTAATTATTACAATTTCACTGCGTTTGAAAATTCATGGGAATTTGTGCCTGTGAAATTAGTTTAAAAGATGTAATTTTAATTTTTGAGCTACAAGGTAATGCGAAAGATATATCCATCCCGTCAATCTGTTTTATTACAATATTTTAGAGCATAAGACAAAAAATGAAGCGGATCCAACACTCAAGTTGCCCACGCCAAAAGAAACAATGGCCTTACAAAGTTTTTAACGGTAAGTATTCGATTCCCTTTTTTGTATGACGTGATCCAATTGAGTATTGGATATGCCTCAATTTTTTACTCATGCTATAAATTCAACTGGAACAATGGATGAACGGTGTAGATAAGAGAAATGCATCACAGTGGGACCCACAGATATTTTGTAATATTCTTGGTTTACGTGTCAAAAAGTAAGTAGTCAAATCAGGTAAGTTGTAAATGTAGGGGGAAGTAATTATTTCTTTTTTACAATGCATTTACCATTTCACCGGAAAATCAAACAGGCCCTTAGGGAAAGGTGAATTTGGACATAACAGCCTCTAGCTAGGGAGAGTCATATTTCGTTGATCCTAGTACCCTAATTCCATGACACAATAGTGGGATTGGCCAATTCGTGAAAGGTTAAGTGGTCATCCTGTCTGTGGAAACCAGTGATGAGTTAGGATGGAAGGTCTCCACCATAAGGCTACTAGTGCCTTACCCTACCCCACATGGAAGTGTGAGTGTCCATAGAGTTCTTGTGTTTAGCCTTGGCTGAGCACTTGCATTAGAGGATCACATCAAGTCTTTGATCTAGGAGACCCATCATGCTCAGATCGGATCAACTTGATCATATACTGGCTTTGACTAATCCTTACACCTGAGGATGTTTGGGGAGTTTGAGCTCTTGGTATTTTGTGCTTTAGCTCACCCTGTGAGGTTACATTAGTGGTTAACATATGAGTGTAGTTGGATACATGCATTAAGAATGCGATTGATGTCTATATGTTCCAATTTGGGATCCACTGTTTCACCCGAAAACTTACTAGTGGTTTAGTAATGGATCATTCATCAAGCGGTTTTTTAGTTTGGGCTGGTCACCTAAAAGGTTTTAGATGTTTAGTTGAACGTCTTTTCCGTTGATATTTTGTTTTAACCTTTAAAAGTGTTTTAACGTACTTGATGGATATTTGATAGTTGGGATCTTGTGGTCCACCTCTTAGGCGGGCATCGGATTATGGTCAAGAGTGGATGCCACCTATTAGTGGAGGGATTGGGTCAACTTGGGTACATTTGTAAGGCATGTTTGCAAAGTTTTTATGGAGCATACTGAAGCGAGGAGCACCATAATTGGTGTTTCCCTCCAAACCTGGACTCCTTATAACATCCTATCTCAAAGGTAGATTGAGTGCCTTGGAACATCCCACCCTCTGGACATTTGGAGAGTGGAATGGAGAAGAAAAAGAGGGGGGAGAGAGAGAGAGAGAGAGAGAGAGAGAGAGAGAGAGAGAGAGAGCATCTCTCTCCCTTATCACAAGTGCAAACATGTGTGGTCACTTGTGGATGGCTCTTAGTAGCGTAAACCCTAGGCCTATCTCGGGGTGTATGCTGGTGTCTCCACTTGCCGCTCAGTGGGATAGTTTAGGGAGAAATCTCCTGCGTTGGAGAAGCCCATCAACAAAATCATGACGGGATCAAAAGGACAAATTAGAGGTAAGATTCTTATCATTGATTTGCATTTTATTTTATAGATTTGATTGTATTTACGTGGGGACCTAGAAACTTAAAATATGAAAAATTTCAAAACTTTTATGCTTCCATGTCCTTTAAAATTGCTAATAGGGCTGCTAAAAGATCTAATCATTGGAAGACCTACAAAACGACGGATGGGAGGTTCCACTTGCTCTTAGAACTGACAAAGCACGACACATATTGGAACTCTGTCTGCAATCTAATTTCGATCAAATCACACATCATAGTATACTAGGCCTTCTAATTCCTTAAGGGGTTTATCTAAAAGACTTGCGATATAACAAGCGATGAACATAAAAAATCTAATGGTAAAAAAATGTTCGAGAAACCTTTTAAAAACATTTGAGAGCATTTGCTAGCTTAAATCCTTGATGGATGGTCCAATAAACGAGATTTATCCACCTCTAAGTCCTAGAAGGACTAGTGGAATTCCATGTTAGTGCATGTAAGGCTTCTATCGCATCCTAATGTGTACCCAACAACCTCCTTAGGTTAGCCACCAATGTAAGCTCAAAAGGTGTGTAAGGCCCAAAACACTAGGATTATGAAGTTCCTTCATGACCTCAGGTCTAAGGATTAGTCAAAGCTAACACATGATCAAGGCAATCTAATCCGAGCATGATGGGTCTCTCGGTTTGGAGACTTGATGCAATCCACCAATACAGATGTTCAATGAAGCCTAAGGCGGGAACTCATAAAAACAAGTAAAAATCACACTCCCATGTGGAGAAGGGTGATGACAACAAGATGCCTGATGGTGGAGATGAATTCATTCCAACTCATCATTGGTCCCGCACAATGGATAGCCACAAAACTAATCCTTGGTCGCCTAAACTTGTTGAAGTGGTTATGGTATTTAGGGTACTCGACAACCATGGATTGACAACTCTTCCTTAGCAATGGTGGCTGTTGTGTCCGTAGAGAATGGTTTGATGATTATAATGTGAAGAAAAGAGGAAAATTGAGAGAGGAAGAGAGTTTGGGAAAGATGTTGTGTTAGGCTCTCTTGCCATAACACACAATATTTTATTATAATAGAGCATATTGTACACCGCAGGAGAAGAGGAAAGTGTGCAAATGCACTTACACCAAAAAGGGCCACTACACTATACACTAGCATGCTCTATACTCTCTCCTAAGTTGGAACATAGATGCTAATCATGCCCAACTTGTCACGAACACGATGAAGAGCATTTCGACTCAAGGACTTTGTAAGAATATCAGCAAGTTGATCCCTAGATCGAACAAAAGGAGTGACGATTTCCTTAGAAGCTACTTTTTTCTGAATAAAGTGACAGTCGACCTCAATATGCTTGGTTTGCTTGTGGAAAACCTGGTTATGAGCAATATGGATGACCGCTTGGTTGTCATAATGAAGAGGAACATGATTCGAATGAGGAAAGCCAAGTTCTTCAAGAAGGTTGTGAAGTCACACGAGCTCACATGTCGCATGAGCCATAGCACAATATTCTGCTTCAGCCAAGGACCGAGCAACAACTGGTTGCTTTTTGCTCTTCCATGTTATAAGATTGCCACCTAGGAAGGTACAGAAGCCGGATGTAGAGTGGCGATCATAAGTACTACCTGCACAATCAGCATCGGAATAGCTAGAAAGATGAAGATGACCATGCAACTGAAAGTGGAGGCCAAGACCCGGGGCTGATTTTAGATACCGAAGTATGCAGTAGATAGCCGTGAGATGAGAAGTACGGGGAGCTTGCATGAATTGGCTAGCAACGCCTAGCACAGATGAGAGATCTGGGCGAGTAATAATCAGGTAAATAAGTCGGCCTGCAAGTCCTCAATACATCTCGGGATCAGTAAGGAGAGCACCATCATCTGGTCGAAGCTTCTGCGAAGTATCCATGGGAGTGGTAGCAGGCTTGCACCCTAACATGCCGGTCTCCATTAGAAGATTGAGCGCATATTTTCGTTGTGATAAGACCAATCTGGATGATGAGCGGCCAACTTCAATTCCGAGGAAGTAGCGAAGAGGACCAAGGTCCTTGATCTCAAACTTAGTCTTAAAAAATTCTTTGACCTCCCTCATTCCAACCGAATCACTACTTGACAGAACAATATCATCCACATAGACAATGAGAACCATGATGCCCATTGATCGACGACATATAAAGAGAGAATGATCGGCATGACTACGAACAAAGCAGAACTCCAAGAGAGCCTGACTGAATTTTTCGAACCATGCACGTGGGGATTGTTTGAGTCCATAAAGAACATTCTTCAACCGACATACAAGCGCAGGGTTGTGAGAAGCAAAAAAGCCAGGAGGTTGATGCATGTAAACTTCCTCTGCAAGGTCCCCATGGAGAAATGCATTCTTAACATTAAGTTGAAACAAGGGCCGTGATAAATTAACGGCTAAGGAGTTCACAACATGAATCAAATTAAGCTTAGCCACCGGAGAGAATGTCTTGAAGTAATCCACACCATGAGTCTGTGTGTAACCCTTAGCAACAAGATGGGCTTTATAGTGATCAATGGAGTCATCTGGAAGAAACTTGATTGTATAAACCCATCTACATCCAACAGGTTTATGCCCTAAAGTGGCACAAGGTCCCAAGTATGATTCTTCTCATGAGCAGACATTTCTTCTATCATCACCTTTGTCCAGTCAGGACTTTGAAGAGCATGTGAGAGTGATCGAGGAATGGTCTGTGATGAAAGGGAAGCTGCAAATGATTGAAAAGACGGTGAAAGATGATCATATGAAATGAAATTACTAATGGGGTGTTGAGTACAAGATCATGGCCCTTTGCGCAAGGCAATGGGGAGATCTAAACTTGAAGTGGGAGAATCATCTGAGCCAACATCCAAAGTGAGCGGAAGAGTGGATGGCTGAACATGTGAAGATTTATCTCGATGATGATACACCCGTAGAGGCTTAGGCTCACCCAAATCACTAATAAGATGCTGAGTGGAGGGGAGAGGAGTTTCCCCATGATCATTAGTGGAAAGAGGAAGATGATAAGAGTCATACTCCCCCTGACTGGCAAGTGGATCATAGAGAGATCAGCCTGGAGCTGAGAAAAAAGAAATATCCTCAAAGAAGGTTACATCGGCAGAGACATATTTCTTGTGAGTCAATGGGTCAAAGCATTTATACCATTTCTGACTCCGAGTATACCCTAGAAAGACATATTTAATTGCCCTGGGGCTAAGTTTATCATTACTTCCTTCCAAAATTTGAACAAAGCATGTGCAACAAAAAACTTTAGGTGGTAAAGGAAATGGATTATTATGAGGATACAGTATAATAAATGAAGATTTGTAAGACAGGATACGTGAGGGTATACGATTAATAAGAAAAGTAGCAGTTAGAAGAGCATCACTCCAAAAATGTTTAGGGATGTGCATACCAAGCAGAAGGGTGCGAGCAACTTCAAGAAGATGACGATTCTTTTGTTCTGCAATACCATTTTGTTGAGGTATGCGAGCACACGACGTCCTAGACAAAATACCATGTTCCTGCAAGAAGGACGGAAAGGCAGTAGACATGTATTCCCTCCCCCTCCCCCTCAATTATTAGAATGGAGGGTTTTGATGGAACATTGAAATTGAGTGCACACTTCATGATAAAACACTTTAGATGCATCAAACACTTCACTTTTAGATTTCAAAAGATAAATCCAAGTCATGCGTGAATAATCATCAATAAAGGTAACAAAATATCTAAATCCAAAAGTGGAGGTAACTGGAGCTGGTCCCCAGACATCCAAGTGAACCAAAACAAAAGGTTCAGATTTCCTCCCAGAAGAGCTAGGAGGAAACTTAGCACGATGATGTTTAGATAATTTACAAATATCACAGCATAACGGTTTAGTGACAGATAATGAGGGAAACAAAATTTGCAATCTAGCTATTGATGGGCGGCCTAAGCGGCAGTACCACCGAGTCATGGACTCTCGATCTAAATAAAGGGTACTAGAAGCGGCAAAGGGCGTATCATCGAGAAGATAAACGCCTCCTCGCTCATGCCCTCCACCAATCACTCTCTTCATCTGTAGGTCCTGAAACAAACAATAAGAAGGGAAGAAGGTAATGGAACAATTTAATGATTTAGTAAGAGAGCTAACAGACAATAAATTTAATGGAAAACGAGGTACATGCAAGACTGAGGACAAAGATAGGGAAGAAGAAAGAGGGATGGAACTAATCCCAGAGATGGGAGTTTGGGTTCCATGTACAACTGTGACGTACTGAGTGTATCCCAAATGCCTTTAGTCGAGGATAAAAACATCACTGAGTGGCTAGTCGAGGAATCCATATTATTTAACAACCATGCAATAACTTGATAATTCTCCTTTGTCCAAGACTTGTAGGTAACATCTGTAGAACTTGGGGGATTATCCAAAATATATGACAACTTCTCACGGGCTCCTAAGAATACTTTTACAGATTGTGCTCATTGAAGATAGTTGTCACTATTCAACTTAGTGGAGGTAATCTGTAAGGGGTTGGATTCAAGAGACCTTATGCCAAGAGATGAGGGCCCTTTGTCAGCCATAGGAGAGTCCAAGAGAGATAAACCTATGCCAAGAAGAATTGATTCAAACAACTCTATCTCACTCAATCTTTCAAGATAATAAGATATAAACCTCCAACAAATAGCAATCATCCAAAATAATATGAAACACAGTAAAAAACGGCCCAACCGAGTGAAAAACAGCCCAGCCGCACGTCCATTTGGGGTTAAACCCTCTCAAACATGGATCTTAGGTAAAAACTCTTACATGGATAGCCTGAGAGGAAGATTTCGGTCCATCTTGAGCAAAGAAACCAAAGAAAAGCTTACCGATTTGAGGTAGATCGAAGAAAAACGGAAAAAGGGCCTGACTTTCGAATTTCTCTATTTCGCCCAAAATACCATGAAAGAAGGTCCAAAAAATTCTGAAAAAACATGACAATTCTTCTAAAATCAAGATCTATCAAACCCCTAAATTTTTAACTCAAACGGAGTCCATACGTCCGTACAACGCTGACGTCAGCAAGGTGACGTGTCGCCTCTCAATTTGTTGGATGCGGAATGCCTGGATCTATGCTCTGATACCAAGTAGAGAATGGTTTGATGATTATAATGTGAAGAAAAGAGGAGAAATTGAGAGAGAAGAAGAAGGAGGAGAGTTTGGGAAAGAAGTTGTGTTAGGCTCTCTTACTCTAACACAATATTTTATTATAATAGAGCATATAGTACACCGTAGGAGAAGCGGAAAGTGTGCAAATGCACTTACACCAAAAAACTATACACTAGCATTCTCTATAGTGTCTACTTATCCTTTCCCCGTGGACCCATAAGAGGGATTCCATACGGAACCCTTGTAACCCCCTTGAAATATTTCATCTAAGAGTTCTACACGCAATCAATGGTGAAATGCGAAAGAATATTCCATTCAACTAAGTGGTCATCAATGAATAAGATCAATCAACACATGAACGATTGGCTTTCCAGGCTAGACATTTCTAACACATTTTGAATTGATTATCCTTCTCATAGAATTCTTATGAAGTATCCTCAAGCTGGAATTTTTTTTTTTTTTCAGCGATCACATGCAGTTTGGTTATTTATTGTTTTCTCATAAGTTTTGCTTCATATTTTTTCCGTAGGTCATGTTTGGAGACATGGAATCCAAGTGAAAAGAAAAGAAAAAAAGATAATTATGTGATGATGATTTCAATGAGAACTAATGAAACGTGGAATCCAATTTTAAGTTATTGTTTGGATAGCAAGTGGAAATCTCATTTTCCTCTCACAATTCTCACCTAGTTTATTGTGCCAAGAATCCAAAATTTGGAAAAGTGGAACAATTGTTTGGTGGAATCCACCCTTTTTGCTACCTAAACAACACAAATCGTCACATCAAAAGAAAACCTTTTTCCTTTTCTGTTGTTTGGCATGGAATCCATGGTTTCCAAACATGGCCTTACCAAATGGAATAGAATATGTGGAATATGAATTCTTTTTTGTCATTATTGGAAAGTTGAAGATATATCCATGGATTGAATTTTTGCACACTATCCAATTCATTTGCTTTCACAATGTCGAGACTTGTATGTTAAAAAATGAGTTCATAATCGCTTGTTCCCTCTATGTAGACTGGCAAAGGGCTCCTTATGAAATCCATTGCTGTCATTGATGCAAACTTGGATATTGTCTTTGACGTGGTTTGCAACCTTGACAAACATCAGAGATATCAGTGAGTTGAGAACTGTAATTTATACATTGTAGGTGTACTGCTTAATCTCTCAAACAAATGATCTCTGCAGGTGGGATATGTTGACAGGTGACTTGGATTTAATTGACTCAATAGATGGGCACTATGATGTTATCTATGGGACATATGATCCAAAATACCTGACTAGGTAAGCTTTTTAATCTGGTCAATTAAGTTGATCAAATATGATGTTTAGGTAGTAAACCAAGAAGATGCTCACTTCTTGCTTATTGCATGGATGTGAACTGTTGATGTTCATATTTGTTTTACGGGCTTTGTTAAGCACACATGCATGTGCAATAAAATTTGTGTACAACGCCACACATTGCCAGCATGGCAGATAGGTGGGAGATCTAATCCATCCATCAGATTGGTCCACTCTTGTACAAGTTCTCCCAAAAATAAAATCTGGTCCAATCACCATGTGGGCCCCAATATTGGAAACCGGTAGATGGGTTAGAAAACTTCAGCCAAGTTTTTCAGAGCTGTACATTTGTTATGCAAACTATGGCCCACCTGACCGGTGGATCAACCTGATTCTTGGGCTAGAATGTCAATATAGTGGTGCCATTCTGATCAATGGATTGGATCACGGGTCTATTGTCACTCTGGCACTTACGTGAGCTTTATTGCACACATGTGTACTTAGCAAATTTCTTTTTTCGAAGGTTATGCGATTTGAATTTTGCTTCATGTCAAATTCTCAAAATCTCTTACACTTGGCATTAAAAAATATTTTGCATTCATTTGTTGTATAGATTGATGTTGTATTTCCCTGTTTAAGAAGTTACAAATCACTCATATATCAAGCCATTTGATTAACTAAAATGAGAGTTAAGCCATTGGTAAAAGTAAGAATCTTGGAAAGCACACAGTGATGGTGTGCTAGGTTGCCCTTTTGACGGCGGGTAATGAGCAAGAGTATGCACCTATGGTATAAAGTACAGAATAAGGATAGAGTAACTCATACATTTAAGACTGGATACACCAATTTTATTTTTATTATTATTAATATTATTATTATTATTTTTTGTATAACAGTCCTGATGTTGGAGTAGGAGAATAATTTCTCTAGGGAAAAATTTATTCAAGAAATAAATTATCACCATTTCATGATCTTTACTATGTTTTTAAATTAAAAATAAACAAATGACTGAATATTCTACTAATTTAGAAACCTATTAATGATTACTACTGATATATTTATGTAGCCAATGAAAACTTCACATTGATTGTTAAACTTGACTTGCTAACCAAGTAACTGTCCTAAACATCTGAGCAATCTAACCCTATCACCTATATACTTTGTAGGGCCCATGGAACCAGTAGGAGTGCTCAAAAGGCCTGGAAAACTAATTGTTTCCCTCCCAATATCCTAGAAGTTAAGGTGTGACTTTGTTTCCGTCTTTTTGTAATGAGAAACTTAGTTTATATTAATTAATCCCCTAATTGATCATAATCCTCTCTTTACGCAGAGTCCCCTTTTAAAAGAACTTTTTAATTCAATCGGCCAGCCCTATGTAAATAAATGGTGCTGAAAGCATGGAGTTATGGCACTAAAAACACCTGCTAACCCCACAGTCCACCATTTGATCGTGGCTCACTTTTGGTTTGTATTACCTTTCTACCTCCATTAGGTCGCTTTTTCTTGAATTTATCGGCTAGATTTTTCTGTTGGCATTATGCGTAAATATGTGACGTTTCTTGTTTTCACCTTGCCTAGCATTATCCAAGTATCACATTGTATGACACTACCGAAGGTATTTCAAATATTTGTTGTTTTTGTGCGTTATGGATCGTAGTTGTTATGTAGAAACATTTTGGCTGTTATTCCAAGTGATTGACCTAGTTTGTGTCTGATTTCACGTGTACCCCCTGCTTGAAAGCATGGTTCTGAATATCAGTATCAGTGGGTGTATTGGCCTAGCCAAAAAATGATACGATATAGGTGTTGCATATCAGTTTCGGCCTCCGTATCATTCCGTACAGGTCGATTTAAAAAAAAAAAGAAGTAAAAAAGTGGGAAAATATTTGAAAGGTTATTCGAGAATCTATTCCTTTTTTTTTCTTTTTTTTTGGGGTTGTTTTGAACATGAAGCTACTGGTGTATCAGACTATTCTTTGGTTAGAACGCTATCTATCGGTTTGATCTGTTGTAAGCTGTGTTGTCGAGTCTTTGAGCTGTAAAATTTTAATGCATGTCATAAATTGATATGACATGTGATTCTATCAATTATTCAACTTTCATCTTCGATCTTCATTAATCATGATGTATAAAGTATACCTTATAGATTATGTATGCAATTAGGAATAGATTATAAGAAAGTGTGCTATAGTTACCATAGTTCAATATATATATATATAAAATATGCATTCACAAAATAATTACTTAGTTAACTAGCATGTTTTTAATTGCCTTATGATGCAGGACAATTAACTACTTGCTTTAAAAGCTCGAACTGTTAGAGTATGGCGAATTAATCCCTTTATCTCATAGCCCAGGCCCCACATCTCATGGGTTTAGGACCTCGGTCGAACCCCCTTCGTGGGCCCCAAATCACATGAGCCGCCCATCCCGAGTGTCTCCGCATCCCACGGGCTACCCAACTCGAGCCCGGTGTGAAATGTGCATTAATCACCCCTGGTGAGGAGTCTCGAACACGAAACCTCTCCTGTGGGCCCCAAATCATATGGGTCATCCATCTCGAGTGTGCCCCTGCATCCCATAGGTGACCTCACTCGAGCCCAGTGTGAAAATGCCCCTGCATTAATCACCCCCGGTGAGGAGTCTCGAACACGAGACCTCCCGCTTTGATACCAAATTTGATGCAGGATATGAAAATTAACTATGATATGTAAGATCTCAGGCTTTAAATCAAACAAATTCAGAAACATTCACATAAAATTTTCACATTTCACACAAAAGTCCAAACATTCAAGCAAGGGGAATCTGTGTGGGTCCAGGCCTACACACGTTAGGGCTGGACCAATAAAAATTATGAGCCAAACGATACTCAAAGGGAAGTAAGACTCATCCACACATGCACAACAATCAATCCCTAATCTAAGGGATTCACCAATTTCAATTAAGAGAACCCTATGATTAGAAAAAAAAAAGGGCAAACAAATTAAAATAATGCAATCTAGGGTTAGGGTTAGGGAAAATAGGTACGAGGAGTAAAATAGATAGAAATCTGAACCTGGAAACAGTCCTTGCGCGCGGATAGCGGGCCAGGCCTGACACTCGTGCGCAGGGGCCTGGCCGCATGTGCGAGGAGGCCCCGAATCTGGAAACTGCCTCGGCTCTGATCGGTTAGGGGAGGGCTGCAAAACCTCCAAGTCTCGTGTCGATCGGATGCGCGGTCTGTGCGTGGTGCTCTGTTGAAGTTTCAGCCCTCCTGCAGGGCCAGATTCTGAAATTCTGCAGAAGAGAGGAAAATTGTTGCAATAACGGACAAATTTGAATCGCGGATGGTTGTACGAGATGAGAAATAGATATGGTAGAGGGTGGGAGCGAATCGGGATAGATGTGGCTTCGCGCCACGGTAGTCAGCCCTTCAATGAAAGGAGGGCTTCGCACCTAATTGAATTTCCACAACTCAAGAACTCAGAGGAGTAGAAAAAAAACGCAGAATTTTTTTAATCTTCAATGAGAAAAAAATCCTACAAGGGGTGCCTATTTATAAGAAAACCCTATACCCCAAAACTCGCGCCATGTGCGCAATCTATTACTTGGTGATGAAGTAATAAAAAATAATAACTAATCAAAGTAATCTAAATCGTCCATGATATTCTAAATAACATTAATAAGCAAGACCTAAAATATGAGATTAATCAGACTAGTGGGCCATGATCATGAGAACCCATGACGGGCTTTACTTGAGTATCGGGCCCACTCCAATGAATTAAAACTCAGTCTTCTAATTAGGAGGCCCTCCTTGGATGTTGTATCGATCTAGATCGACGGTGGGACCCTCCTTGCATACGTGCGTGAGGGGGGGGGGGGGGGGGGGGGTTGGGGGGGCGTGCGTGTGTGTGTGATGTCCCCATCACCTTACCTTCTTAATACCAAAAGGATGATGGAGCATAATAAATACGTCAAACAATAAAAAGCATAATCAATAAATACCAAGCAATAAAAGTATAGTTAATAAACAATTAAAGTGTTAAACACCTATGACTTGTTTAAATAAGCACACAAACTCCATGTAGGCGCAACAAATTGTAGATTGAAAAAACCAAACAAAAAATCAACACGAAAACACTAAAAAAGAAAATGATTATAATTTTTAAGATAGAAAGTAAAAAAGAGCAGCATATAATCATTTTAATATAAGAATAAAAAAGAAAAAAAACATCAAGAAAAAGATCAGAATAAAAAAGATGCAAAATGATGGGGATTGATCTCATATATAATTGCATAACCAAATTACCCACACACACACACACACACACACACACACACACACACAAATTGAAAAATATGTAAATATTAATTACATAAAACAACTAGATCTTCAAAAATGTTTTAAAAAATTTGAAAAATATGTAAATAGTAATTGGGTTACCATTCACTCCCAAACAATGGCCTAAAGTTGCACATTTGTTTTTTGGAATTGATGACATTTGTGCTAGATATATCTTCAACTTAAAGGGATAATTCCCCAGACTAATTTGAGAAAAAACAAAGGATGAATAGTTTCCCATCCAATAAATGGCTTTTTAATGCCCAGAAATACCCAAAAAATAAAAAAAAAATGGACAAAACAATTGATTGCACACATGAATCTGTAGATCTATACTATGCACATGCTATTCATGCATCATTTGAAAAACATAAAAAAAAAAAAAAAAGCAAAAAGGAAAAAGAAAATCCCTTAAAATTGGGTGAAAAAAAAATTAAAACTTGATGAAAATTGGAAATAATTGAAAAATGAAACAACTATGCCCTTAATCAAACACCAATCAAGCATGATTTGGCCAATTTGGTCATATTACATTGAAAGTACACAAAATCAGCAAGGAAAAAAGAAAAGTATTTTTCACCTATTTTTTGAATTTCCCCAAAATAGGTGATGTAGGACCGATGCATGAACCAAATATTATGTGAGATCAAGCAGCAAAATTAAGGTAAGTAGCAAAAGACCATAAAACTTGCCATTATCATCACTGATACCAAGTAAACCATAAGAACAACATGCATAATCCTAGCCTAGGCTACCAACATTTCCTAGCCTAGGCTACCAACATTGTAGTACAAGATCATTAAATAAAAGAAACTAGGATCTAATGACTGTACATCCAATTAGCATATGACAAAGCCTTTTAAAAAAAAAAAAAAAGAAGTAGAAGACCTAATACACCCTAGGGTGAAATTAGGGTTAAAGAAATTGTGAAATCTAGGAATAAATTGGATGAATTGGTTAAGGGGATTGATGGATTTGGGTATTGGTAGAGGGGCATTAAGGTTTTGGATGAATGGAAGTTGGGGATTTTGTGGAAAAGATAAGAGGGTTTTGATTTAAGGGTGATGGGAAACCAAAAGGGTCAAGGCGTGGTTGTACGGTCACACGTGTGGCTAGGTTGGATGGGTTTACGTCCTTTAGGGTTTGGATTGTTAATGGGTGTGGGAAGATGAGGTTTAAAAGAAGATGAAGATCTAGGATGGGAGAATTGAAGAACTTTGAAGAAAATACCTTGATGGATAATAAAAGGGTGATGTTATGGGGATAGATGGAGACCTCGCACCTCCGTTGATAAAGATTAGCTTCACACTAATCTCCCTTCCAAATCACATGGAAGTATCTTCAAATCTCATGAAGATGGAAGAAGAAGAAGAAGAAAAAAGCAAAAGCCTTTTTTTTTTTTCTTTCACAAAACCTAATGAGGGAGAGAGTCACACGCCCACCCTCTTTTATAGCTCAAAGAATTTTTAATAATTACAATAACCGCCTTGTCTTGTGAATTTTAACGAAAATAGCACTAGTCGAAATAAAATCAACTAAAAATACTCATAATGTTGTCCAAACATAACATAAACAAAACTAAATCCTATAAGCTGATAAAGTCTAAGAAAAACTAGCGTGGACAATCCATGATCAATGGCCCAATCATGTGATCCAACGGCCTGATCGTCACATTCCCCCAAATCCAATGGTTTGGATCACTCCATAAAGCAGACTATGTGCATCTTCCTAGTGTGGGGTTTTCTAGATGCTTGCACATGCACATGGGGTGTTCAACACGATCATGGGTACTCGCCTAGCCATAGGGAAATTGGTGCGGCCTGCCTTCTCCTGTGATACATACGCAAAGGCATACGTGAAGAGATGTCCTCGTCAATAGGCACTGAAGCTTCGATTTGTTGAATCTGTGATTTTTTTTTTTTTTCGTCTCGATCTTCGAAGATTAAGCAAGAAGTGGTAAAAAATGGCTTAGAAACCCTCCACAAGCATCCGGCAATCGACACAATGAGAAAAAAAAGAGAAATGAAAAAGAAACAAAATATGGGCCTTTTATACGCATATCATCTATTACCGATACATGACTTGCCATATTGACACCTATACACACTGTATCTTCCGATAAGGGCTGATGCAAGCTGATATGGCCCAAAAAATTTCAAGTTGGGGCCAATTTTGCCTAGTATCACATATCATATCGAGCCGATATGGATATGATATGGCCATATTGTCTGATACAATAGTGATATTGTGTCCATGCTTAAAAACCTCATTCCTTTGACACTTTTATGAAGACTCCTGGGTGATTCCACAAACGCTCTTGTTGTCAGTTTTCTTTCCAATGAAAAATGATTTTTATCCTTTTTTGCTTTAGTAGTTTTTTTAATATACTCTCTTTGTTTACTTATAAAAAGTTGATTCAAAATTTTAAATATGATTAATACATTTCTTTTTTGTTATCATTGCATATGAACTTCCGAAATTTTATCTTTCAAGTAATCTAAAAAATGATATTTCTTCTTTCCTCTCATTGTAATCTCAAAAAGCAATCCCTTCAAAAAATAAATCTTCCTTTTTTTTGTTTTTACAAATTATCTTAAATTGTTTATATCTGCTGACCCTAATTAGTTGCGATGAGGCTTAGATGATGATGATCTTAATTTGTTTATATATGAATATTAGATGGCTCCTAGATTTTCATGGGACCTTCCGAATCAATAACCTTTAGAGTAATCTCTGGAATTCTAAATAATGAAATTCATTAGAGATTGTACTTTCCTTTAAATGGACTGTTTTTTTCTGGATTTTGATACAAACAATTAGGGAATGTTAAGAAACCTTTACGTGATTTTTTTATGGATGCTAATTTACTGAATTTTAATTGAAACAAAAAAGAATCTTTGTTGGTTCTATAGGCATATTGCTACAGTGACAATTATGCCTTTGCTATGTTGAATCTTCTGCATTATCTCATGGAGGTCTACTCTAGAGGTTCATGAGCATCTTCGGAGATGGAGGCTCACTCCACTCCAACATTTCCTCCGTGCATGATGTGGCAACCATCTAAGACAATTAGTATTGTTGATCTGGTAGGCCACAATGTGGTGAAGCCATGCCCAAAATTTATGCTGATTTGACCATCCTCGTGGATCAACTGTTGCAATTTGCGCCATTGCTGAGAACCATTGTTCATTGTTTTGCTCAAAAATTTTAGTTGTCCATTTGCAGGCCATAATGTGATTTTTGAGCTCTTACCCTTCATGTTGTGGTCAACCAGTTCAACGGTTTGGACTGCCCTAGAAATGTCCCACATGTACTAAAGAAATGCTGGAGAGGAGCAAGCCTCTGTCTTCAAATAGGCTCACGAGCCTCTCTAACAAACCTCTATTTCATATGTTACCTTATTAGGGGACATCCTTGCAATCCCAAATCCACTGTAGTTCCAAATCGAATCAAGTAGGGACTTGATTTTGCCTTGATTGAGTCAATAAGGATAAGGAGTAGGTCTATAAACGAAATCTAGCTTCTGGGTTTGACATGTTGGAAAAAAAATCCAATTATTGAGAGGATATAAGAGACTCACCAAAACCTTTCCTAAATCTTCCATGTTTTCAAATTGGTTGATTTGCATTGGCCCAAGTTAACCCTTTTCAAGATTCCAGAGGATCTGGAGTCTAGTCACAACTTTTTAAAACTTTGAACCAGACCGCATTGGTACTTCGAAGCATTCATGGTTCCTTTCAAATAATACTTTCCATGACATGATTTTCTAGGTGCCTTTTCCTTGTAATTTTATCATCAAAATAAATATCCAATGAATGCATGAATCTAATGGCGTTCCATGCATTCATAGTGATCTTGGATTTTACTTCCGACAACGCTCAATTTTCATTTCAAGTTGATTATTGACTGGGTGTGTTTTTATCTCTGGTGCTACTTATGTACACCATACCTTTATTGTATTTATGTATGAAGTTATTATGGGTGTGGGAGGCAGATTCTCTACAACTCTTTTCTTCTCCATGACTTTTCTCTCTTCTTCTTCTTCTTCTTCTTCTTCTTCTTCTTCTTTGTTTTCCCATTATAAAAACTGACAAAAATGTAGGAATCAATAAGATCTGAGATTACTTGTTAAAGGTTGATTGGAAGAGTATCTTGCACCGGTTTACCTGACATGTTTATTTTTTTACTTGGATCTTTCAGGTGGCACTCAAAAAGGGATTTTGTTTTCTCTAGGCAGTGGTTTCGTGGACAAGATGGATCATACAGTATGCGTTCCCATGGCTCAAATAATGCCATTTTTGTTGTTTCCTTTTTTCAATATGACATGCATTCTCAATTAACCTAAATTGTACCATTCCTATTCAATGAGATGACAACTCTACTTTTGTTCTTGCAATGATGTGCTAGATATGTCTTATTCATTAGTCCTATAAAATCGGAATGTCTTTTCCAATTAGATACTCCCAAGGTATTCAACAACCGTAATGGTGGCCATAACAGCCAGCCTTATGGCCTTTACGATTTGGGCCATAATAGCTGTTACAGCCCTGTAATGGTCATTTTTTTTTTCGAGGAAGATGTATCAGCCACATATCAGCCCCATATCGGACCATTACTCCCCTGTTATGGCAGTTACAAGGCCGTTACTGGCCAATTTTTTTTATTTTTTATTTCTCCAGAACGAGAGTTACAACCCCATATCACGTAATGGCTCCCACCGTTACTTTAATGTTATGGCTGTTACTTAACCGTTTTTTAATACCATGGGACTCATACTTCAAAGTTTAAAGGTTTATGGTACATTCCAATAAAAGTTGGTTTTAATTGTAAGTAATTGAGAAATCAATTTCATGATTATAAATAAAGAGAAAGGTGAAGTATGAAGAGCATAGGAGAAGATTAGTCAAGAGAAACCAATTTCATTATGTTCATTAAGTGAAAATGCAAGGAATGTCCCATATATAAAAGTATAACGTTTTTGTAGGCGAAGACAAAAATGCCCTACATAATAAGGAGAAAAACTATTATCCTCTAATTGGGGGTGGCTCATATTCATAAGGAATGAGGATTGGGTCAGTAGAGAAATTGCACTTGTAAGAGACATTCTCACTCACTGATGATTCTTTTCTATATGCTTGGGGAGCTAGAGGTTGGTCACCTAGCTCTTTTGATTGAATTGGTTCAATCTCCTATCTTAAGTTCTTCAAACATTGGAGAGATGGATGTCTTCACATACACCATGCATTTTGGATATTACAACTGGGTTTGAACTCTCGATAAGAGAACCTTTTCTCTTCAAGACGCTTTTTTATTTGATCATGATTGTCATATGTCAACTTCACAAATATAACCATAAACAAGCAAAATTCTCCTAAAATCTCAGCCCTTTATTTGTCCTTGCCAAGGTATTTGGTGCTTGATAAAATGCAAAGAGGGAGACGGAGTAGTAGACTGTTGTCGTATGTTTCCTTATGCTCAACAAATCATCTCTGCTATCTATAATGAGAATTGGCAGGGACAAAGAAAAAAAGAAAGAAGATAAAGAAAAAACCACCCCACAATTAGTCATTTAAAACAACTAAACATGCAATATAAATGGACATAGGGAGGTTTTTAAGCAATTAAAAGGGCATTTAGGTAAGTTGGGTGGTGCATTGTTGTTACCTACAATGGAAGATGAGGATTGCATAATTACTGTTTGCAAAAGAGAAAAAAAAAGGATTGCTACAATAATACATTTTCAGTGATTTGAACCGCTAATTTGACGAGCTACACACTTGACTATAGTTGCCTCAGAAACCTTCGAGATTGGAAGATCTTAACTTTTACCATGGTTGACAAAAAAACAGTTAAGGAGTGGTATTATGAGCCCTTGAAATCCAACTTAATTTTATTGTTGTTTAGAACTTGGTCTTTAGTGACCTTTTGCGTACATTCCTTATTTATGAGATGCTACAATTTTGCATGAAAACATCCCTTTTATGGGTTGTAGTTGATCCTTTTGGGTGAACTCTTTCTTGGGCTCCATGGTGAAAGAGTAGGGGACACATTGGTCGGGTTTTGTTCATGGGAGGGTTGTGCCCTTTCGTTCTCAAGTATCCTCAATTCCATAACTATTTCAGGATAGTGGATCATTCATATCATGTTTGTGGTTAGCTTGTGTGTTTATGTGAACCAGTGACTAACCAGGATGGCTTAATCTCCACCATCGCATCAGTTGTTGACCACATGGGATGCAGATATTCATATCTATATTAGAGGATCAATCAAATCTCCTAATAAAAAACCCGCCACGGTTTGGGCGAATGGCTTCGGTCGTGGGTTTGCTCCCCATTGACACGAGTTCGATTCCCCTCGTTGTGGATTACTCGATGCACGTGGTTGGCAGATGATTGTGTGCATCCGCCGGAATGGTCTCGCCTTAAAGGGCCGGGGACACCCCGTCGTCATAAAAAAATCTCCTAATTGAAAGGCCCATCATGCTCAGATTGGATTGACTTGATTATGCGTTAGCTTGGCCTTATCCTTTGGCTCGAGGACACAAGAAGTGATCTTAGTCTTAATGTGATGACTTTAATACATATAAGGATGCCATAATATGTTGTTGACACACAGATGTATTGGTTACATGCATTAGGGTTAGGAAATCGCTTGTAATCTACAAGATCCACTGTCACCGTGGACTTCTGATTAGTGACTTAGATCATGGTTACTGGGAATCCATCAGGCTCATCTTTGTGAGCTCACACTTTCAGATTTTTTTCAAAGATTTTTAACCGTTGGATTTTTTAACTATAGATTTTGTTCTCATGCTTAATGAACAACCAATGGTCATGATCTATTAGCGCCGAAACTTCATTTGGCATGAGATTAGGAAAAGAGTGCAACCACAATGGTTGAGGGATAAGGTTTGTTTGGGTGCATGGATAGATCTGGTTTGTGCTTTTTTGGTGATGTAAGGCATACTTATGGTGCACATCGTTGTGGACTTCCATACTTATGGTGGAGCACCATAAATTTAACCTCTCTATATATAAATCATATTCTCAAGAGAAATTGTGCCCTGCATGGAGAGCTAGAATGGGCATCCAAGCTTCCCCTCTCCTTCCACATGTCTAACAAGGAGAGGGAAAAAGAGGAAAGAGTAAAAGTGAGAAAGAGAATGAATCTTCTCCTTCCTCCATCATGTGGTTCATCTCTTGGGTTGATCTCAACCGTTGGTTATAGATTTCAACCCTATAGTGAGATTTAGATTTACTTGGGCATCTGCCCTTTGTTGAGGATAGATTGAAGTGATACTTCTTTGCTTAAAGAAGAACTATATCGGTAAATTCTTTCTTCATCATGTTAAACAACCACTTGCTTTAAAAGCTCGAGCCGTCAGAGGATGGTGTATCAATGTATATCAAGGGACTTTAACACTCCCCCGCACGTGCAGGGTTGAACTTTGCATTGGAACATACTAGACAAGGGTGGAGGGACACTCACAACTCACACCTAGGAGGGACACAACCCACACCATAAATGACCCCCCGTGGGAGAATATATTAGGGAGGCATATTTGCTGACCCCGAGATTCGAACATAAGACCTTCTGCTCAGATACCATGTCAAACATCCACTTGCTTTAAAAGCTCGAGCTGTCAAAGGATGGTGTATCCATGTATATCAAGGGACTTTAACACATCGTATTGATCTAAGATATTAAATCAAGATCATTCATTTTGGTTTTTTGTTCTAGAAATATGGAAACTACATATTGGGTTGATCCTACTCAATTGTTCAGAGTATTTGTATTGTTACATGCATCAAGGTCTAGGGATACAAAAACATGTATCGATCAATGATTTAAATATCGAAATGAGGGGAAGTTATAAAACTCTCCCGTATCGCATAGAATATCTCACTGTATCGATGATATATTGATAATTTGCGATATTTTGAAGATATTGCTGTATAATACTTCCCAGTGTCGTCGATATATGTAACATGCATCGAAAACACGGGGAGGCAACGTGCTCCCTTTGTGAAAAGCCAAAGATCGTCCAAAAATTCTTTTTTTTTTTTTTTTCATTTTTTTTGGGGGGGATTAGCTTTTTAAAAGGATTTCAACCGATCCTTTTGAGTTGTTTGGAGAGAAAAGAGGATTTGGATGGGGAAATCGAGACGGGAGACAGGAGACAAATCAGAATCCAATCAATTAGTTTATATATATATATATTTTATTTCAAGTGTTTTTTCTTGTTTAAATGGTTTAGAAATAACCAACTTAGTAATCCATGATTTTGCATATTTTGCATGCTTGATTTTTACCTCTAATTTTCAATTTTGGGGAAAATGGAGGAATTTGGGGAAAATTTAAAATTCTGCCAATTTTCGGTATGGATGCATGCATTCCATCGTTGGGATATGGAAACATATCGGTATTACATGGGAAATATCATATGTATTGCGGTGTGTATCTTTGTTTTCGGGAAATATTGGTAAAATGATGGAATTTTTCATTGAAACTTTTAAGGGATGTTAACAAAGACATAATTACACACTTAAATTCTAATGGTCACAAAAACAAGGATAAATAATAAGTTTCCTTTGTGTAGAGACCTAAACTAAGTGCCATTTGATGAAAGTGATGCAATTATATTTGAAATGAGTTCATACTAGTAAATTATACAAGACTAGTATGAAAACACAACCAATTTATTAAAAGCACAAAAAGAGAATAAAAAATACATTCATTCCCCATTACATCTGTGCCTTAAACCCACAAAGTTATGAGGTGGCTCAAAACTCATCGTCTCTATCTCCATTGGGGTGTCCATAGTATTGCCGCTCTATGAATGGACAATATTTTGCCCAAGTCATATAAATTGATACCAACTTAGATACTCTCGGGTGTCACTGGTACTCAATTCTTTTTGAATTGGAAGTACAACCATCTGGGGTACTACATAATCGTCACCGTCTGTGGCTGATGAAAATTTGGAGTTGAATATTGCCTTGGTACATATGTGACTCTTGAAAACACCTACCCATGGTTATATCTTAAATATCCCAGACCATATATGTAGGCATCCTTGATTCAATGACATGTGATGACCTAATCTTAGATGCATGTATAATCAAGTTAAAGAATGTTCAAGTAAACACATGAATCAACTAACCATTTCTAATCAAAGGGATTAGGTAAATTTCAATACAAAGATGCGGTCATTTCGTCAAGATCATGCCCCTTAGCATAAAATTGCGTAAACAGTAAAAAGGGAGGACCTAGGGATATGAAGATATCCTAGATCTAGCATAAGTCAGTCCACAGTCAAGTTTGGATCTGATTTTATTGATTAATCATCCCTCTTTTCCATTCAAACTAAAAAAGGGGTATCCAGAGAGGAACGAAAAGGGTGAAGAATGAAGGGTTCGAGATGAAGAAAGTACAGGTCCTTTCGTCATCAAAAGAAAAGGAGGATGATTCTTACCTTTTCCTGCACCTCGAAGATTTAGAAAGAAGGAAACCTGAAATCGAGGTGGAATCCTCAACGCCCAAGAGCCAATCCTGAAACCCTAATCTCTTGAATAAAGAGGAAGAAAAATACGAATTTCTATTAATTCAATAATAATGAAAATAGGGTTTTCACAATGTATATATAAGCTATGGAAAAAGTAAAAGTGCACTAAAGCCCCCTGAAAACAAGAAAAATAACAAAAAAGACGAAAGTTAAAGAAAGTGCAATAAAGCCCCTGAAACAAGAAAAAAGAGCAAAAACGCCTAAAATTAAAACACCTGTGTGGTAGGGTGTGAAACCGACCCATGGATCTATGGTCAAGGTGCGGTCTTGTCGCTCCTGCACTCGTAGCGCGTTAAAAAATGGGTTCGATGGGCCCAACGTCTATCCACATCAACTCCTTTACTCTGGTACTCTGTCGGCGACGCCTCCTCCTCTGGTACACTCTAAAGGGTGCACCACTGATGTCCGCATCAATCCTCTTGTTTGTATTTGTAATCGAATGACCGTATATGTGTTGTAGCTACTAGAGTCGCTTGTTGCATATCTTTGAGGTCATAACCGTAAAATCCGTATCCATACTGTGACACAAAACCAGAGGTGCCATGCTGGACCTCATGATGCATGCTAAAGACTCTTCCTTAGCACCGCTTAGTTGCTTGTTCTTGCAATGATCATACTTATTTTTCAGTTGAGAAGCCTGTGTTGGGATAGGGCGAGAAGTATGTTCTTTGTTCCTGGTGGCATGCTCAAACTCTCTCTCCCTAGTGAACAGGCTAAGAAGCCTCTATAACTATCTTTATAGACATCACCCCAGCCGTCACCCACGTTGCCACTGCTATCACCACCATCACCACCATTGCTACCACCTCTGTTGCTCTGTGTCATTGTTGGTGTTGGAAATAGTGTGACACCACGTGTCCGATGAGATTCTGATGCTTGGTTGCCTCCAATAACCCTCGACAATGGGTCAAATGCTCTGAGGGGAGATCTTGCCTCCCCTGCAACCACATCAACGTCAATGCCCTACGATTCTACCTCATCTACTGTCCTGAGATCTTTCTAGCCATTTACTAGGTCTAGGTCAACTGATTTAACCCACTCGTAAAGTGAGTCATTTGCATCTCCTTCATAAAATGCGTTTTGACCATCATCATGAGGTCTAGCAGGTCCTCATATGCTTTTCTAGCAAATTTTGTTGTAGTTACTAGTAACTTCTCTTGAAGCTTCATATTATAGTGGTAAAATACTAGCTTCTGTAGCTTCTTGTAACCCAGCTTGCTCCGCTTATTCGTGTGAATGAGCGAGAATGTGCTTTAATTTCATTCATTCGGTGATGATGACATTGTTTGTGTAAGTATGCGGATGGCTAATCGCTGTAAGGTCTTGCAGTCACTCCCGTACATGGACCACTATTCAACTACAAATTAATCATGTTGTCTCTTATATTAGTAATTAATTTTAAAACAGAAAATTTAGCTTTTACCGACAAGTCTATAGGCAACAACTCGCATGGCATCATCATCTTCCTCAACATTTTTGTAGCTTCGCATCCAAACAGGCCCCTTGCATCTTGAAAGTCCACAATCTATTGTATATATTTGGTACTAATTGTCAATATAATTTGTGCTAGTAACTTATATAGTAGTTAAATGCAACAATGTACCTCATTCTTGAAATGAGCTTTCCCTAGGGAATCAGGGAATTACTTCTTGTATACTTTGTACACCACCCTCTTTAAGTCATTGTCTTGGCTAATTCTACGGCTGTAATGGTACTTGGGGTTTGGGAAGTATGTTGAAACCCTATCACAGTGCACATTTTTGTAGTTGTGTAAAAAATAACTATCTATGCAAGGAACTAATAAAGTATTGAAACATAAAATTAAACTAATTACTTACTGGCCTTGCGAAGTAGGTGCTCAAGAGTCCTATTTGAATGGCCATCGATGATTGCGTGCATCCATTTATTCGCCTTAGGACTTTTTCCTTGATGGCATCTTTCTTATACCACATGGACTTGTACATGGAACCCATCAACAGATGTCTCATTATCCACTATCCTTAACATTGTAAATGGAATTCACAATACGCACCACGGTATGTACACGGTTCCAAAAAGAGTTACTTATGACAATCCCCTCAATTGTCTTTGCTAGAACTTTGTTGTTCTGATTTGGATTCTCACACTCTTTAAAATTAAACAGGTCTTTGACACTATGCTTGTGTTTTAAGAGACTTTCTAAGATGATGAAATTAGTGGCGAACTGTGTCGCCTGTGCCGCACTATGTTAGTATGACACTTAGCACGTATTTGGTTAATAATTTGATGTAATTGTAGATGAAATTTGTAATTGCATGAGCATTAACAATCTCACTCTTAACTGCTAGTTTGTCCTCTATCGCCTCAAGCATAAACTCAATGCAATGAGCCTGTCTCCTATAATACTCTTAACTGTTGGCCTTTCCCTTATTGCCTGAGTATCAAATGAATGCAATGGGCCGTGCATGGGGTTCAATACAGGCCGCACTTCTTCATCAAGTCCTTCCCTAAGTTCATGAATGTGTTCCCTCTCTCTATGACGAACTGCACTGCATTCTTCTCATCAGCCCAAATATTTATTTTGTGTTCTTAATTTCATTGGACACATTACTTTAGAAACATGATCGTTCGTCTACAGTAGACCATAAATTTTATGATGGACAACTTCATTGGCCCTGATCATCTGTCACACATCAGTGTGACCTCATAAGTTTCTATGATGACCTCAGCTCATTGATATAACAATGCATTTCATTAACATCATCAAGGTAAAGCCCCATAATCTCATGTGGTGGAGGTGGCACTCCATCCTTTCCACGTTGCACTTCAATAATCATATTCTCGAAGTGCGGGATCGCTGTTACCTGAGCTGGCACGTGTTTGCATATGAAGAACCCTGCTCCCAAATTTCCCCCTCCTTTTCACATCTCTTCCACTCCAAAGATCTTTCAGCAGCTTCTGCTCCCCTCCTTGTATATTACAGGATTCGAGGGTACGTCCGTCATCTTCACATTCTACTGTGGCACATACCTAGTTCCCAACCTCCCATCCTACCACCATCACCCATTACCATTGACGGATGTCTTGTTATCCACCATCTTCAACACTGTAAATGGGATCCAAAATATCCACTATAATATGTACGCAGTCCCAAAAAGAGTTGCTCAAGACAATCCCCTCAATCATCATCATTAGAACACTGCTGCTTTGATTTTTGCACTCTTTAGAATTAAATAGGTCTTTGACTCCATGCTTGTGTTTCAAGAGGCTTCCTAAAGTGATGAAATTAGTGGCTAACCATGCCATGACACTTCACACGCATTCGGCGAATAGTCAAATGCAATTGTAGATACATTTGTAATTGCTCTAGCATTGACAATCACATTCTTAACTGTTGGCCTGTCTTCTATCGCTTCAAGCATCAAATCAAAGCAATGGGCCTGCCTCCTATCACACTCTTAACTGTTGGCCTTTCCTGTTGTCTCAAGTATTAAATCGATGTAATGGGTTGTGCATGGGGTTCAATACATATCAAACTTCTTCATCAAGTCCTCCAACTTCATGAATGTGCTTCCACTATCTGTGACAAACTGCACTACATTCTTCCTCCCCACCTCCTTCATCAACCCATATATGTATTTTGCATTCTTAATTTCATTGGACCATCCATCACACATCAGCATGACCTCATAGGTGTCCCATGATAGCCTTAACTCATCAATATAATGGTGCATTTCAACATCATCATCAAGGTAAGGCCCATAATCTCATGTAGCATATGTGACCAACCCACCCTCGCCCCCATGTTGCATTAAGTAATCATATTCTTGAAGTGCAGGCTCATAGTTGCCTTAGCTGGCACCTGATTGAATGTGAAAAACCTTGCCAAAAAATTTCCCCACCCTTTCTCACATCCTGTAAATTCCAAAAATCTTTCAGCAGCTTCCGCTTCCCCCTTGATTCCTATGCATTACTGGATTGGACGGTACATCTGGCATCCTCACATTACTACTGCGGGACATTCCTAGCCCCCAACTTTCCCTCTTACCACCATCGCACCCCCCCTCAAGTGTAGACCTCTTGGCAGCATGCGTACTCGCTTTCCTTCGCCTATTTTGGTCCCTATCCCACTCAACAATCTGTCTGTACTTCGGGTCATCATCGTCATCCTTCTATTGCTGCCCCAAGAACCTGTATTGGACATGCTAACTCCCACCTAAACTCCCTCTCACACTTGTGCTTATCTCTCAGTCTTACCCTTTTCTGCAATAGCTCCATCTATGTTGACACCTCTTTCAAAACACTTATAGTCCACAATGTTCCAGTATCCCCCCTGTTAGGTGCTCCTTCAAATGAGACACCCCGTTGCTCATTGACACATGCCCATAATAATTTCAGTTGGACCCGTGTTGGTTGTCGGTAAGCAGGGTCTCATGCTGCCAATCAATATTGGGCTGCTTCCCTTTACTAGACATTTTCAACCAAGCGAGATTGGGTAAAAAAGAATATTAGGAACAACAAATAATATCATCTCCAATTGTTTCATAAATTTTAATTAATTTTAAAATCAAGCTTTAAATAATAAATATAAGGATAACTAATATTTTTATAATGTATATAATCTATTAGCACATTGAATGTATTAATTAGTTGCACTAAGGGCGTGTTTGTTTTTGGATTTCATAGAGATTTATTGTCTCCCTGAGTATTTATTACATGCTCAGGGAAACGCTGTCGTCCTGTCAGTGACCATCATGACGTTTTTCCTTGTTTGATTTAGTCGGGCGGGAGTGCAAATCTCCCTGCCTGCATTTGTTTTTCAGGAAGTGGCGGTGCAGTAGATGCGTCTGGATGTACGGATCTGTTGCTGGATCTTCTCAGCCTAAGGATCTCAACGGAATATTTCAAGCAATATTTCCAAAATAATTATTTCGATGAAAGGAGGTCCAGCATGTTCTCATCGGTTCGCCGGCCGCTTCCAACCCCCTGAGTGCATCTTACGTGATGATCTTAACTGTTCAATGGTAAAGAAACATTTGTCATGTATGATGATGATATTTAATGGATCATATTCAAATCCACGATTCAAAGGTCAGGATTATTAATGAAGGACGGTAATAAAATTGTTGCCTCTATATGTTAGTAGTGAGAATATGAACAGTTCGGATCAATCTACGGATGTAATCCACGATGGTGTACAGTAATGTGGTGGGCACCCTTCCCTAACAAAACCTACCAACCCTGGATTTAATCGGCTACACGTACCCCGGGCCCATAGATATCCATGTGCTCCTTGCTGTTGGAAGTTGTGTGGGGCCCACAGAGATGCCTGTTGTAAAATCCATTCCGTCCATCAGTTTTTCAAGACCGCAATATGACGGGAAATTAAAAAACAAGAAGATCCAAAACTCAAATGGGCCACACCAAACTTATATGTAATCTAAATCATTTATAGGGTTATTGCCACTTAGATAAACTGTAGAGACAAATATCGTCCTGATACAAAACTTCTGTGGCCACCACAAAGTTTTCAATGGTAGGCGTTCAATCCATGCTGTTTAGTGTGGTATGGCCCACATGAGTGTTGGTTCTGCCTGATTTTCTGATTTTTAGATTCATGTCCTATCGTGGTCTTGTAAACCTGACCCCACACTACTGCTGTAGGTACGGTTCAAAGTAGATGAAAATAGCTCACCCCAAGTAATGAACTGTTAAGTAGAAAAAGAAGCTATTATAATAACTACCAAACAGCGAGTTGTCCTTCCAAAAGAAAAATACCAAAAAAACAAAAAGATAAGTTGTTCAACAATCCAATAGACCCCGGTATTCAGCACATATACACCACCGATATAGAACCATCAACCGAAAAAACATAACCATCATAGCAACACCGAAAACAATAAACAGAACCAGCATCGAGTCACTAGGGACGTCACTACAGGCATGAGACGTCCCTGGGTCGGCTTTTGTCAGAGCTGGGAAATCGTGACTCGGGTAGTAAAAACTAGACGTATCGGATACCCCGAGGTTTGCCTCATTGGGCACGACGTCACCTACGAACCTACTCCAGGCAATAAATATAGAGAATGCTAGTGTATTATATTTATAGTGTGTCCTTTTAGTATAAGTGCATGTGCACACTTCCCTATTCCCCTGCAGTGTACTATATGCTTTTTCATAATAAAATATTATGTGTTAGGGCATGCAAGCCGAACACACATCATCTCTCCAAAACTCTCCTCCTCCTTCTCTCTCAATATTCTCATCTCTTCTTCACATTATCCTCATCAAATCTTTTTCTACTTGGTATCAGAGCAAGTTCAAGGCATTCCGCATCCAACAGGTTGAGAGGCGACACGTCACCTTGCTGACGTCAGCAGCCGTACGGCTGACGTCAGCGTTGTACAGTCGCATGGCCTCTGTTTGAGCTAAAAGTTTAGGGGTTTGATAGATCTTGATTTTAGAAGATTTGTCATGATTTTTTCAGAATTTATTGGACCTCATTTCATGGTATTTTGGGCGAAATAGAGAAATTCGAAAATCGGTTCCAGATTCCGTTTTTCTTCGATCTACCTCAAATCGGTAAGCTTTTCTTCGGTTTCTTTGCTCAAGATGGACCGAAATCTTCCTCCCAAGCTATCCATGGTGGATTTTTTTACTTAAGATCAATGTTTGAGAGGTTTTTAACCTCAAATGGGCGTGCGGCTAGGCCGTTTTTCACTCGGTCAGGCCCTAGTTGACTGCGTTTCATGGTATTTTTGATGATTGACATTTGTTTGAGGTTTATCTCTTGTTATGTTGAAGGATTGAGTGAGATAGAGTTGTTTGAATCAATCTTTCTTGGCATAGGGGGTCTCTTGGCATAAGTTTATTTCTCTTGGACTCTATTATGGCTGACAAAGGGCCCTCATCTCGTATAGAGAATGCTAGTGTATTATATTTATAGTGTGTCCTTTTAGTATAAGTGCATGTGCACACTTCCCTATTCCCCTGCAGTGTACTATATGCTTTTTCATAATAAAATATTATGTGTTAGGGCATGCAAGCCCAACACACATCATCTCTCCAAAACTCTCCTCCTTCTCTCTCAATATTCTCATCTCTTCTTCACATTATCCTCATCAAATCTTTTTCTACTATAAATGCCTCTTCTGTATACTTGAAAGATCTGAACCGAGCATGAGAGTAACCCTCGACATCTTTACATTCCTCCCACGAGTAATAAATACCTGGTTGTCTTCTTATGAAGACAACGTAGATTTTCCCCATCTGTTCAAAAAAATAAGTCATTAATCATCTTTAGACTATCGATAATTATATGCAATTACTTACTGGGTAATATGTCAGTGGAGCAAGTGTTGCCATAACTAGCGCGAAACTTAGAAGCCTGCACGTTGTTCAAATTAATTACAATAATCCTCATCAATGCACGTGTTGTGTTCAAGTACTAGCAACGTGTGATATGTTATCCAAAAGTGTGACATGAAACAAGAAATATCCAAAATTAATTTATATGAGTCCAAAAAGTATTATAGTTAAAAATTGTTTTAAAGGCAAAGCCTACGATTGACTGCTTCCAACCAGTCAAACTAAGCAAAATGTTAATTCATACTTGGGGTCCATCCCCATTCAGCAGCATCCTTATGAATGATATTCTCTTCCCTTTGGCAAAGTTAAGGAAGGAGGCCCCATATGCTTCTTCTTTCGATAGCAACTATGTCGCGCATAAGACCTCATCAGTCGTGAGTCCCTCGAACTCCTCTCAAGCCGGTATAATTTGTGTCATCTGACCAAAGTTCTTACCCTTGTCGATTGAAATGGCAATTGACTTCATGGCACCCCCAATATCAACCATCTCGGTGCCAATCATTTCAACAGGTCGCTCCACCCTCAGTCTCTTTTTAGAATTAACCGTGGAATTCGTGTTGCCGGAGGCATTCCCATGCTGTGTCGGACTTGGATGAGGAATGTTGTTGCCTCCACGGCTGTTGTCAGACCAATGGATATGCAGTGCATCATCGCCAAGATCTTCAGAAGATATTATGTTAATATTATCATTCAAATCAACAATGTGGCTGGACGACACATCCGTATCTCTCCATCGAGGAGTGGTTGCACAGGGAGGGAAGTTGCCAGTGACACATGATTTACTGGTAGCCTTGTCGTTTCCGAAAATGAAGTCGAGATCATCATACATGGGCATGGGTTTGCCACGGAACTGAGCAGCATCTTAACATCACACTTTGTATGATGAGATATGATATAACTGTTAAACGAGTTATACCTTAATATAGTCCATCCACACTTCATCTGATGCAACGAGGATTTGTAGGTCTGGGTCTCATCCAAAACCAGACGCACTCCGTAGATCTTTGACAGTGAAGAAGTTTTTTTTCACTGTGCGGATGCGATTCTTTATGTTCGCGTTAGTGACCTCAAGGCCGAACTTCAACATCATATTTTCAACGATTCCTGTAAATGATTCTATTTTAAAGCCAGCACCACTTCTTCTTCCAGAAACGACTAGCTCCATTAGTTCGTCGATTAGGATGCCGTCCATGTCATCCGTCCACCGAAGAACACCTCCATAGGACTTCCTCAGTTCCACTGTTCAGTGTATGCTTCCTGGGCGATCTCCGTGGGGTACTACTAGGTGATCCCAGGTGATTTTTCGTCGGAGTAGATTGTACGGATCGTCTATTCGATGACATGGACCCACTTCGATCTACCTCAATCTTTGAGAAGATAAATTATGAATGCAAGTTTAAAAAATTATTCTACCCCATGATTAAATATTATGAACTGAATCGTATCTAGTTCAAAAAAAAAAAAAGAAAAAAAAAGAGCTTGCATATTATCTATATATATATAAAAAAAAAACAAAATATGGAACTGTCGGCATTGGTGATCTAGTTGGGTCATTATTGAATGCTAATCAAAAAACCATCGTTGATGTTCGTCTTAATACAATGTATTTAGTTTGTTTGACTCACTGGATGAGCTTCGTTCCACATTCTGGACGCTATTTCATCGCGTTTTCTGGCCCACTCATCTCATTCTTGTGGAGTGACATTCAAAAGCACACGACCTTCATCGATGACAGATACTTCTGTAGGTGATGGGGTCACACCATCCGCACCACAACTTGATGACCCCTCAACCTCAAACATGTCATCGTCTCCAGATATCCTTGTGAAGTTGTGTAAGACACAACAAGCTAGCATTATCTTCACTTGAGTTTGTACAGGATGTTGTGGAGCAGTCTTCAGAATTGGGAACCTGACTTTCAAAACTCCAAAACATCTTTCTATTACATTCCTCAGTTGTGTATGGCGATAATTGAATAACTCCCGAGCATTGGGTGTCCCAATCCAAGACGTTCATCACGTCTGCCTCACCAAAACGACCAAGACGAAGGATTTTGTAAAAATAGTTTAGTGTACATACCCGTTTCGAAAAGTCCCTGCTCTGCAACCAAGGTTGGTCTTCTTCACCAACAATATCAACCTTCTCTCACCTATAAGGAGGAAGAAATGGCGATTTAGTTATAACATTGGTAGGAATTATCTCCTCTGCTAACAGCACTACACGACATCATTCTTTGTAGCGTTGGAGAGAACCTTACCTGCGTAGGAGGGTTTCACGGGTGGAAGCCATGGAATTGAGGAATTTCCATAATATAGGAAGCTATCAAGGCCTCCTCTGGTGCATGCTCACGCGGACTACCAAAAGCTGGAATGGTCATGTCGGCGCCTCGAGCGTAACAGAGGATTTCACCTGAGATTTCCTCGTTTCACTTGTTCGCAGAAACGAGTGAAAAGCCATTTGCCTGCGGGATATATCCGGTGTAAATACTCTTCCTACCAAACGAGATACGCAGTCATGATGGGTGAAATCCCTGTGATTTCACCACACCTTGGAAATCAAACAGGCCCTAAATCTGTCTTGCAATGTAGTGTATATTTATTAAAAAATATTTTAATTTTTAATTTTTATAAAAAATTAAATTTACTTTTGAAAATAAATAAAAGAGTGGTTGATGTCAAGATCAGCCTACACTCATCAATACACATTTATTAAAAACCTATTTTGGTTGGTTAGTATAATTTAAAAAGAAATATCTTTTTAATTTAAAAACAATTTTCTTTCAAATGTTCTAGAAACTTATGTCAATCTATATATCAACCTATAAGCACTCTAATATGAAAATTTGACAATCTAATTGCAAATTAAATTGTCAAAATCGGGGGAATTCAAAAATTTCCCAAATTCCTTCTTTTTCCAAAATCGAAAATCGGAGGTAAAAATTGATGATTGAGCATTCGAAACATGCAAAATCATGAATTATTAAGTTGGTTCCACTGATTCTAAATCAATTAAACAAGAAAAACACAGTAAAAAAAAAAAAAAACTGACAGATTGGGTTCTGGTGTGTCTTCGCTCTCCGATCTCGATTTCCCCACTTAAATCCTCTTGTATCTCAAACAACTTTGAAGACTGGTCAAATCCTCTTAAAAAGCTAATTTAAAAAAAAAAGAAAATGATTTTTTGGGGATTTTTTCCTATATAGATATAAATGATATAGTGCACTATTTCATGCGATACAACGGAGTTTGATAAATCTACCATCGTTGGCATGTGATGTCGATAGTATTGACCGATACTTTTGATATTTAATTCATCGGTCTTCTGTAAATGCCAGGTGTTGCATAAGAAATTGTCAACATCACAAAATTTTCCAATGACGAACCGTGTGAAGCATAGTATGTGATGTGACCATAAGGCGGAAGCTGCGAAAGTATTGTTTCCCAATAAATGGCAGACAAGCTCAAGTTGAATGTGGGAAAAATATCATACACTTGACTAATTACATGGTTGAAGAAATGTGGCAAAGTTTAGGTAACCGTTTGATGCTTTGTCTCCTTTTCAAATGAAAATAGTATAAGGATGAAGTGTTTTGTGATGTGGTCACTATGGACGTATGCCATATTCTCTTGGGTTGTCCTCAGATTTTTGAGTAAGGAAAATATGAAGATCACCTTAGCCCCTATGTGCAAAGAAATTGATCCTCAATATTCTAAAGAGGGACGAAATTTCCTAACCATCTGATAATTTGAGGAAGAGCCGTGAGACCTATCTTGAAAGCATTAGAATCAATCCTTGGGGATTTGAGGATATTACGACAAATGAATTACATGATGGCTTTTCTCCCATGAGTGACATCCCACACCACATCAACCTTGATCATGGTTCAATCTTTTCAAATTTAGCTCACTATTTTATGAATCCCAAGGGAATGTGAGGAACTACAAATGACGTGTGAATGATTTATTACAAAAAGGTTTTGTGGAAGGGAGCTTATAGCTCGGGGGGAGTATTTGGTGCAGAAACTGGCCATCGCAGGTGATCTTCCCTGAGTACTACCACAGACCGGTTAATTCCTGTGGATGGTTGTTACTCAATCTGTGGCGGTCAGTGGTTTGGGCTTATTTGGGCCAAATGAATTTGTTAGATGAGGAAATCGTAGAACTAGTCATCTTGCTTGATTATCTGAAGAATGTGATTCCCTTGCCTCAAGAAGAAGACTCGATGGTTTGGAAAGCACATAGTTTGGCTACCTTTTCGGTGCATTTGCTTTACATATTGATTTCTAAACTATCTTGTAGCTCTATGCCTCCCTATTTGTTTCATCAGTGGTATCATGGTACTTCTAGAATTGTGACCTTTGCTTTAAAAAGCATTTCCTTGCTTTCTTCCAAATCTCTTGGGTGATGTCGATATAAGTTTAAGATCTTTTTTGGGCTTGGCATGGAGTTGGAATAGGCAAATTTGGATACTCATTGCAATGGAAGTTCTTTGGTTTTTTGGGGGGGATCAAAATAATCGAAGTTTTCAGAACAAGGGATCTTCTGTGGAAGAGGTTATTGGTAAAGTTAAGAATGTTGTTTTGGGTTTAGGTGTCTTTTGTTAATGTAGCAAAGTCAGTTATCTTTTTTCTTTCTTGAGTTGTAGTGTCGGGTTGTATTCTTTTCTTGCCTTTTGGCAGGTGTCTTAATAAAATTGCACTTATCTCTCAATAAATAAATAAATAACTTGGGAGGGCATGAGGTCATCTGTTGTTCTTGCACTTTTATTGGCATAAGCGATGGTAGTTGGAGAATGTGTGTGGATAGTAGTGATGGGGTTTTGGAAAGACAGAAGGTGTTTTGTTGTGGTAATGGAGGGCATAATGGTGCCTATCGTTACTGGTACGTTGAATCGATGTAGCAACCGATACGCAGGGGAGGGGGGCTAATGGTCGTTACACTTCGGTATTGGTTGAAATTTTCTTCGCTAAAAAATCCAAAAAATATCCATAAAATCCAGAAAATTGTAAATGTTCCAAATATGCATTCTTTTATAATTTTGAATATGTTTATGGTAGTGTAATGGTCTACTCTTTGGTGAGAATCTCCTATATGTATGTTTGATCAATTTATGAACCCGTCAACCTGGAATTGATTGCAAAACTCCTAGATTTAATTTTCTATCTAATGCCAATGATAAATATATTGGAATAAACGTAATACCAAAATATCTCACATTTGTAGGTGCTTGCTATTATTTACCATAATTTAATGTAAATTACATACTTGAGTACTCGCATACATTACATTGTACAATCCATTTAAAGTTTTCAGCATACTAGAGAATTTTTTGTTCTATCCTGTGATTCTTACCCTCATCCTGAAGAAAAAAATAGTATTGTTTGATTAGCTCCCCTACAACTTGATTATGAATAACTTGATTGTTTGTCAGGGGAATTATTTTAAGCACAAGTTTGGTAGTGTCAAGTGTGTGTTTGCTTGGTGAAATTGTGGGTGTCGAAATACTTACTTTAAATGTTAATAATATTTTAAAAAAAATATACTTAATAAAACTCACTATTCAGTCACCCCCACCAAAATGAAATTTTGCTTTGTTGTGGTTGATTGAGCTCCACGTCCTCGTCATCATCTAGTTGCGATTGTGAAATAGGTGTTCCATATCCCTAATATACAGTGCTAAAGGGAAAGACTAGCTTAATGAGACCAGAGGATGACTAATCCCTGACCTCAAGTGAGGATATCCACTAGTGCTAGACGAATAGCCGTACTACAGAGAGTGAGACTGTCCGTGATGAATTACTTATATTTGGATCTAGATATCTGTATCCATATGGAACATGTTGATCAGAGGACTACTCCAACATGAGTGCGACAGAACAGGCTTTGTATATTGCCATTGGCCATAAGAATATCCATAATATTCGTGATTGTAAGCCTCTTGATGTCTCGGTGCTCCACTGGTGCTAGACTCTCCATAA
Source organism: Magnolia sinica (assembly GCF_029962835.1). Taxonomy (NCBI): domain Eukaryota; kingdom Viridiplantae; phylum Streptophyta; class Magnoliopsida; order Magnoliales; family Magnoliaceae; genus Magnolia; species Magnolia sinica. The sequence goes on from NC_080582.1 coordinate 68,742,065, forward strand.
TGCTTCCTCCCCAATGGCTGGCTGTATTGTGATTCAATAGACTCATAAGTCGGGCCTTGTGTACCCTGTCGATGCTTATCGGCCTCACGATCTGTAAATGGCTGTATGGTGTGTTGAGCAATACCAAAAGCGGGACCAACATCAGGTGCATAATCGGCACCATCACCATGATCATCCGCCTCGGTCTCGCTATTGCTGGTGCTCATACTATTCTGCCAAGCCAGGCTTTAGATGAAATCTGCCCCTCTTTGCACGACTCTCTTGCTATGCCGCATGTAGTGTTCGAAATATCGATACCATGCTATGTATTGCAACCTCGGGATACAATACAAATACGTTTCGGTTATCGCATGGGATATATCGCTTGTATCGAGTAATTTATCGCACTTTTTGGGAAACATGGGGAAACACTAGGAAAATGGTTGAATTTTTCAATGAAAATTCGGGGATGGTTAGAAAAGACCTTAATACACACTTTTAAATCATAACATTTGAAAAAAAGGCGCACGTAGTAGGTATCCTTTGTATAGGGTCCTAAACTATGCGCTGTCTAACAGAACTAATGCAACTATATTTAAATCGAATGCATGACATTTATTAATGTATCAAGATATGTACGAAAACACAATCAATTAATTGAAAAGAAAGAGAAGAAGTAAAAATTGAGAAATATACATATCAATGATGTGCTGGCTGTGGCCTAAAACCACATAGAGTTGCGCAGTGGGTCGTAATCATCGTCTCCATCTCGATGGGGTTGGGAATAATACTGCTCCTCCACAAATCGATAGTATTGTGCCCAATTCATAGTAGAGTGGTACCAATTATGATACTCCCTTCCATAATGCTTGTACTCATCCTCTTTGAAATTTAACCAATATGCCTATTCGTGGGTATTGTGTAATCTTCACAGTTTGTGATTGATATGGATCTAGGAAGGGCATAGATGAAGCTCTTAGGTATCCATATTGCTGGCCATATCCATACTGTTGCTCATTTCCCTGCCTATATGCAGAAGTGAACTCCTGACCGTAGTCGAAAAACGATGTGCTATAACTGCTGGAGTCGCTCGCTACATAACCACTAGGTTCATACCTATACTGTGGCATAGAACTCAAGCTACTCTCCTGTATCTGTGATTCATATAACTCGAGCTCCACTCGTTTATGATCCAAATCTAGAGCTACCTCGCTTGTCATGAATGCCCGTTCCTTATGCATTTTGCTAGTAGCTCTCTCTCAAAATCCGAAAGCTTCTGAGTTTGCTTTTTTTTTTTCCATAGCCTTTGACGCTCATGTCTTATTGTAGATAAGACGGGGTCGTGTTTCTCATGGACAAGAACCATAGTTAGGGCCTTACGTGGCATGATCGAAATCCTCCTCTCTAGTGAAAGGGTTAATAGGCCTCTAAGACTGACTTTTACCCTCACTGCCGCCATTCCCATCGCCATCATTACCATCATCGCTATTGTCATCAAAGTCATCATCACCCTCATCATTGTCATCACCATCACTGGACCCACCCCCCGCATCACTCTCTGACTCAGTTTCGGTGTCGGACAATGTCTCCCCGTCACGTGTCTTGCATGATAGTGACTTCCACGGGCTGCCCTCCGAACTCCTCGTCAATGGGTCGAATGTCTCATCATGAGACCTCTGCTGCTTTACATGTGCGTCAACATCAATCCCTTGTTTCATTGCCTCCGCCGCAACATGTGGCTCTGGTCATCCATCGGAAGTATCCAAGTCATCTGACCTCGCCTACTAGTAAACTGGGTCCTCATCCTTAACACATGCATGCTATCTGACTGCCATAAGGTCCAGTGGGTCTGCCTGTACTTTTATTCTTCCTTAGGCGTGGAGCAGCCTCTTTTGTAGCTTTATATTGTAGTGGCAATACACTAGCTTATGAAGCCTCGTATACCCTCCTAGTCTACTCGAAGAAGTGGTCCATGTTAGCTAGCCAGTTAAGGCAATGCTTCGGGTTCAAGCGACAATCAAAACTGGGAGCATCGACTTTGACTTTCTTCATAACCCTTTCCTCAGGGTTGTAACGATCCTGCGACTCTCAACAGGGTACGTGGGCGTGTGGTTCTACGTGATTTACTCCCTGACCAAAGTTCCTATTACGACCCCTAATGGGTTCTACTGGGATTGGACTCTGCTCAACTGGGTCCTTATCCACTGGCTCGCTTGCCTGAGATTGGTGGTCTTCCTCGGTGACGGGAGTACCGTGAGTGGTAGCGTCTAGCCCCGTGATCCGTTGGTTACTGGCAGTCAATTGCGCGACATTGGTCTTATTGTGCGTCTCAATGGCTGTTAAATGGCGGTTAATCTTTTCGAGAACCTCGACAATTTGATCCGGGTTCATGGTGGGGAATAGACCAAATCCACGACCTATTCGCGTTTGCATCACTAAACGACCCTAACGAGAGACAACTTAGTTGAATGTGTACTATATGATGAATGTGGTGCAAAAAAATTCAGATTTGACGGCGATCAATGTGATGCTATATGATGCACGTGTTCTATGTATGATGACCCTTAGTATCTTAAACCCTATGGACAACCCTAGAATGATTCTAATAAGGCTTAAACTGAAAATTCGGCAATCAGGTGTCTTAAGTTCACTAAATCTGAAAATTCCAGCAATATAAGACTTCAAAAATACTCAAGCAGAAAATTTAGCAGGCCAAATCAGAAAATTCAGTAAGCTGTATGCGACCTATATGCTCTACTATTAGTATAGGAATTTTGTCAAACACATACCCTCTGCTAGAGCTAGGCTCTGATACCAAATTTAATGTAAGATGATGGAAACTATCTTAGGATGCAAGATGAGAGTTCAATTACATATTAATTTCAGCAATCAACATGTAAAATCAAGCATATCCACATAATAGATTTGGATATTCAGATTTATAACACGGAGATCCTAGGTTATTATATACGCGGTGCACGGAAATATAAAATAATTCAAGAGCGACCCACTTGGAATTAGGGACTTCTAATCTAGCACGGGTAGTGCAACAACCATGTAGATAAATGATGATGCACTCAAAATTCTGATTTGGGGAAAGTTTCACAAAAAAAAAAAAAAAAAATCAGATTTTTTATTAGGGTTTTGAATTGATAGATGGGTTGTTGTGTTTTTATTTTTATTTTTATTTTTATTTTTATTTAAATTCAAAGGATCTAGGTATTAGGGAGTTTTGGAGGAAAATGAAAGAGGGAAAACCCCAAATGGGGGCCCACACATGGCTGCCCATACAGACGCATGCGTACGTGCACGTGCAAGTCCACACGTGTCTAGGTAAAGGAGAAGAAAGGGAGGGAGGATTGAGTGGGGTTTTGATGGGTTTAGAAGGTTGTAATGGAAAGGGAAAGAGGAAAATGAGAAAAGAAGAATACCTTTTGGAGAAGAGAAAGATGAATGATATATATTGGGGAATCCACCACCAAACAAGTTTGTACCCTTCCACAATTCAATTGGAAGGGAGGATTTCTCACAAACCCTAAAAACACGAGGAAAAATCCTTCACGCAAGAAAGCTTTTTTTTTTTTTTACTCAATAACTCCACTAGGGTTGGACCTCCACCCCCCATGTTTTTATAATTAAAGTTTTGGAATAATTACAACTATGCTACTTAAGTGAAATGATCCATCATCTAAAATAGGAAAACTAAAAGACTTATTATCAATCCCAACCATCAAATAAACCCTAAAAATAACAAAAAACATAAAGGAAGCAATATCAAACTCCAAGGGGCCTAGATCTGGAAGATCTGGCTGCCCGATGGCCTGATCGACAAGATCCAACGGCTGGATCGACATGAAATAAAAATACTATGACTAAAATGGCCTTCTAAGAAGCCCACATGCATCATCCCACATTGAGGTCTTCCTGATGCACGTCCAATGCACGTGAGGTCTTCAAAATGGCTGGGTCCCATTTAGAACTTGTCTCCCATCCACAAAGAAAGCTGTGTAGATGTTGGTGGTCGTCTCTATCTCTGGTACACCCAAGTAGGTCATTTGATGTCCCCATCAAATATCAAGTGGGTATAACTCCTGGCTTTCGAATTTATCACTTGTATGTAAGGTATAGGCGATAATTTCGGTGAAGTATGGGCTGATCGTGCACACCGAAACAAGGTGAATATTTTTCTGAATCATGGATATTTATTTAGAAGGAATTGGCTATGCATCCCAATATGTGCTCCGAGGGAGAACCTGATAGTGGAGCTTAATGGAGGAGGCTTAGGAGGTTATTTCAAATGTGATATGACCGTTTCAATGGTGCTAGAGTGTTAATTTTGGCCTAAGTTACTAAGAGATGTGGCTGAAATTGTGGCACGTTGCCGATGTTTGTCAAACTTTGAAGGGTCAATCACATAATACTGGGTTATGCATGCCATTGCCAGTAACTTATGGGCCATTGGAAGACATCTACGTGGTCTTGGTGTTGGGTCTTCTGCAGACGCAATGATTATGCATTTTGTTTTTGTTGTGGTTGGCAAGTTCTTGAAGATGGCACATTTTGTCCATGCTGAAAGACACTCGATGCTGTCCACGTGGCAAACCTATACTTTAGATAAGCTGTACGTCCACACCAGATTCCAAAGATGATCACCTCAGACTAAGGCATAAAGTTCTTAGCCATTTTTGGAGGACTTCAGGGAAATGTGTTTACACTGTTCACCAGATATCTCTCTACAGGTAGAAATGATGCAGAGAGACGGTCACTGTTTCCTTTCAGTGGTAACACTCTGCTATGGTGCATATGAACAAGAGAATTGTTGGATAATCCCTTCAGTGACAAGAAAAGAAGTGAGTACGCTTGGACTGTAGATGTTTACTATCTCTTTATAGTGTTATGGTGCACACTGTAGCACATGGTAGCATGTTGTAGCTTTTTTTTTTTTTTTTTTTGTAGCAAGCATTGTGGCCTGTATCACACTTAATCTTATAGAAGAGAAATCCTGAGCGACCCATAGTTTAGCTAGAAACAAGCCTTTTAGCCTTGACATTTAACTAGTTTTTGGGAACCACTTGATAAACTGCAGGACCTGTAGTTTGTCTTTGGGGCCCACATCATTGCGTGCTTCTTGTGATCATCCATGGTTGAATTAGTACCTCGACAAGAAAATTTCATGTATCATGTGGTTCTAGATTTTTACTATAATAATGAAGTACATATACCAATTAGTTCTAGATTTTTAGTTTGGAATCCTTTAGCTTCCTATTGTTTAGCTCAGAAAATGTACAGTATTTTAATCCAAAGATCATTTTTCACTTAAGAGTGTATATTCTTGTCCCATCAAGTTCCAATGTACGCGAACATTTCAACCTGGATCAGCCTCTAAAACCAACAGTTTTTGACTTCTGGTAGCCATGAGCAAAGTTTTGGGCTGTCTTATTTACTAAACATAATCGAAATAATGAACTCAAAAATAATTCTCCAAAAAAAGAAGAAGAAAGATCACGAATTACTGCATGCCTCTTCTTGCATTATAGTTTTTAATGAAAGACAGATTACAGAAGGAATTGAATATAATCAAAAGTGAAATCTATGGTGATGGATACTTTGTATTGTCAAGTAATTTCTTAAAACATCACATATTGCATCCTTGTTTATTCATATAGCAGGCCTCATTAACACATTGATTGCTGCAGCCATTTTACAGTTTCCAGTCATCCACAAGAAGCGGCCTCCAAGATCTGGCTATCAGCGGACAGAAATAAATCGTAAGGTCTTCTCTTTGTACAGATGGGTCTAATTCTGAAGTCTAGCCTCTGAATGTGCTGGTTTCTTATGATTCGTGCATTAGTGACATGCTTGACTTGTATTGCCTGAGATTTTCTTTTTGGATGTAATGGGCCTGCGTCTCTCAGTTTGTAGGATGGGTCTATACTGCCATTTATATAATCGAAAGAGGCGGTTGCAGCAATGGTTTTCATCCTGCGATACAAATTCTAGCTAATGGTTAATTATGGCTTTTGTGAATTTCATGAATTGTAATTTGTTATGATCTCTTTTCTTGATTCGCTACTACTTTGAGAAAGAAAAATGAATTCTGTGTAGATTCAAGAAAAATCAGAAAATACAGAAGCAACTCACTAAAGATTCTGGAAGTGCATAAACTTGAAAATTTGGCTGTAGGATTGATATAAATCAAGCAAAATTCTGTGCGGTTATATACAGCCATTGCTTAGAGTATTTGCGATATTATGGAAAGATCCCCGATATTATCAACCATATATCACTAAGTATTGCCAATGTATCACCAATATTTTCAACCATGTAAATTCTAGGTGTCGCTCGTATCGCCAGTGTATCAACAATATTTTGATAATATCTCCAATGTATCGATATTGCCAAAAATCTACTTATTAAAAAAAATTCATTTCAATATATATATTTTTAATGGGCGCATGATTTTATGATGAAATGTGTGTTTGTGTGTGTGTGTGTGTGTGTGTGTGTGTGTGTGTGTGTGTGTGTGTATACATGCATTGATGGATGGATGGATGTGTAAGCGCGCGCGCGTGTGCATGCATGCATGGATGGATGGATAGATCATGCATGTGTGTTCTTATGTATGTATTGTGCATGCATGGATGGATTCACCATTTTCCTCATGTTTCCCTAGGATTCCCCATGATTTCCCAATGTTTCCGTATGTCAATGATGTATTCTTTTAGGCTCCATTAAAAAGAAACTTATTATTTGATTCCTATATATGCACACATGCGTCTTTTTCTCTATCATTTGATTTTTAAATATGTAAATATGTGTATTTTAGCTCTCCTGAAGTTTCACTAAAAAATTCCACCGTTTTCCCCGTGTTTCCCCGCATTTATGGAAATTGGTAGGTGATAATGATATTGTTCCCGTATCCTTGGCCAATGAAACTTGTAGTGATACATCCATCCATGCATTCACATATGCATACAAAATATTGCAAAAAACAACGATGCACAATAAGTTTCGACTTTATAAGGGCCTAAACCATGTGTTGTCAGAAAAACTAGTGCAAAATATATTTATAAAATTTGTAACTAATCCATGTATTGGTCAGCACTCATCAATATATAAAAATTTGAAATTAATTAATAGTGAAAGACATTTTCCAAATAAACATATCTGTTATTTCTATATTTTAAAAATTAAAAAAAAATTGAAAAAAGGAAAAATTATGGCCACCCTCACTAATGAACACATCAAATTTATACACATTCTTAACTGAAGGGGTAAAAATGGAGTAAATAAAATTTCCTCAATTTCCCCCCATTTTCCACTTAAATGTTGATTTTTTCATTACAAATATATGTCACTGCATGAGAATCATGTATGGACTTGGATTTTGATTACAGTCCATCCAACATTTGAAAAAAAAAATTTCCTATAGGTTTTTTGTCACCGTTTGAGTTATGGCCCGTTTCCGCTTCGAGTCTAGATTTCTCTGCTAAATGGAAGCTTTGATTGAACAAAATCCAACAAGAGTGACCGAATTCAAGCAACAACCCGTGTTTGCCATCGCCTAGTACTCAGCTTCTGCAGATGATCAAGCAACAACACTTTATTTCTTGCTTCTCTAAATGACTGGATTCAATACTTTGAATGTCGGTATTGAAATATCATGGGAATCATCTCAAAATCTCGCATGTCATGCATGTATTGTGTTGGTGTACACAGATTTATATACACATTTGGAGTACCGTATATGACTAGAATTAGGATTAGGATCAGATCTTCTAATCCCATTTCCTTCTTAGCTTTATCTCTTGTTTAAAGTCTCCTTTTGTAAATCATACTCTTTGTAGCTTTTCTATATATAGAACTTTTAGGTGAAGAGGATGCAACAAGCTCTTCTCACGTTCTTCTCTTCTTCTTGTCTAGCATGGTATCAAAGCATTGCTGATCCATATTCATCTCCTTTCCCTTCTCTATTCTTCTTTTCCTCCTTAATCCCTATTCCTCTTTCTTCTTTCCACTCAGATTTTGAAGGTCCACTGTCAGATTTCTCCTTGTAAGATGGTGAAAGAGAGTTTTTCTCAATCACCATCCTATAGCTGGAAGTTTAATGCATCATTGATGCATCCGGAAGAGACCTCCACCGGCCGAAGCATTCTCCAGCATCTGAATCCAGTTCCAGTAGGTTTTCTGGCCCCGTATCTTAGTCAAAACCTCTCCAGGACCATCGGATTTCAAATCCGACACTAGTTCTGGATCCAAATCTGAGTCTGGTCTCCCCTAAAGTCACCAGAAATCCCTTTTGAATCTTTTATTGCTCCTAGAACCACCGGAAAATCTTTGGGTACTTCCTATTGCTGCTGGAATCAATCCCCGTCTCCTCTGCTGCCGAAGTCATCTGTGGGACTCCCATTGCTGCTAGTCCTTGGATCTGAACCAGAAACCCTTTGACGTTGTTGAAATCTGGCTGCTACCGCGTCTGCAGTTGCCAAAAACCATCTGTGGGCTTCCGATTGTTGCAGGAATCCTCAGATCTGAACCGAAATCCTCTGACGTTGTTGGAATATGGCCGTACCACCTTGCCGAAAGTCCTCTGTGGGCCTCCAATTGCCGCTGGAATGATCAGATCTGAACCAGAACTTCCACTGCTGCATCTACAGTCACCGAAAGTCATCTATAGGCCTTCTATTGCTGCTGGATTTGGTTTGTGCTGGCTCTATATGGTGTAAGTGCCTTCATCTATCTCCAAATCTACCTTCTGGACCTCCTGGATCGTCAAATCTACCCTCTGGACCCAGAAAACGACTTTTGGTCCTTCGACACACTTGATTTCCCTCCAGGTCCATCAGATGGTTCTCTTTATCATCTCTAAAAAGTTTATTTATTTTTATTTTTAATTCTTCTCTACTATAATGGGAAACAATAAACACTCCCAGATTGCATCTAGACAAATGGACACCCCTAGTCTTACAATTACTATAGTCAAACTAGATGACACACATTATTTAGAGTGGTCCTAGGCAGCCTGAATGTATATTGGAGCAAGGAAGAGACTGGGATACATTATAGGAGCCAAGAAACAACCCAATTCTAATGACTCCATGTTTGATGAATGGGAAAGTGAAAACTGGCTTGTAATGTCTTGGTTGCTAAATTCCATGTAACCAAACATTAGTCGTGGGCTCTATCTCTTGAAAATCGCGAAAGATATATGGGTTAAAGTTGCTAAAATGTACTCTCACCAGGAAGACTTAGTCAGCCTTTATCAACTCCACGTAGAGATAAATAACTGCGAACGCAGAGATGGAACCGTAGAATACTTTGCTAAGTTGTACAGAAAATGAGAAGAATTGGATAACAATCAAGGTTCTATTACAGATCTGGAAGATTTGAAAATTCAAATACGTCAACTTTGAATATTTAAGTTTCTCACTCTTCTTCGTTTAGACTTCGAACCTTAAAATACACAGATTCTTGGGAAAGAATCTCTCCCTACCCTTGAATTTGTATATAACATGCACGGAGGCTATAGATGAAGAAATATCTCTCACGCCATCCTTCCAAAACGGTCAGCCTTGACTACGGATTTCAAAAATGTTAAAGGACAGGGTACTGGATGAGGAAACACAGACAAAGATAAGCTCGGATGCACATATTGTGGAAAAAGACAACATCTAAAAGAATACCGCTGGGTCCTTCATCCTCATCTACGGCTAAAAGGATCTCAAAAGCAAAGTCTTTTGCCAATATGAGCACTACTGAAGATACTTCCATCCATAGTAATCCATGCTCAAAGGACAAAACCATTAGTGAGCTGTAACTAGAAGTAGCAACCCTTCAAGCTTCCATCTCCATTGTTAACTAGATAGGGCAGTCAGGTACTTTTGCAATTGGTAACCACGTCTCTCAGACATCCCAAATCATTGATTTAGGAGCATCTGATCACATGACAGGTATGACTGACGGATACACCTCCTTTCCTATATCCAATAATATTAGATTGGTTGATAGTTCTCTTTCTAAAGCTTTGGAAAAAGGAACCTTCCGTTTTTCTGATTCCTTGTCTGTATCTCCTGTAGTTCATGTTCCCTCATTTCAATCTAACCTTTTTTTTTTTTTTTTTCTATAAGCTCCCTAACCAAACAATTGAATTGTTATGTTAATTTTTTTATCCGTCTTATTGTGTTATCTAGTATCTGGCAATGAAGAAGATTATTGGTGGTGGTCGTGAAGATCGAGGGCTTTATATTCTCAATCGAGAACAAATCAGTTATGCTCATGTTTCTGCTTCCAACATAGAGAATAAAAACCGGGTGACCCTTAAGCATTGCTATCTAGGTCTCTTTTGTAGTGTCGATAATATCAGTCGATATTATTGGTATCGAAGCTTAGCAATACAAAACCCTGTCGGAGTATCAAAAATCCAATGTATAACAGTATGTGTCGCAATGTATGCGCGATATTGTGTGTATCGCAGATATCGCGATATATCACAAAATATCGGCACAAGCTCTTTTGTAATTTTCTTATGTGTCAATCGTATCTGTGAGTGCGGCGCCATGTTGAGAAAAACCTCAAAATACTTTGTTTTTTCTTCATTTTCCTTCTTTCGTCCATCTTTTAAACACCTCTAGGGTGGATTTCGGTCCATCGTCTTGAATTTTTTGGGAGAAAAACAAAGTTTTCGAGCCATAATCAAAATCAAAACGGATTTGGGGCCGGTTTCGATTTAGTGACTATTTTCGCTTTTTTTTTTTTTAAAATTCATATCAAATCAGTGCTAAAAGATTAGAAATAGTTGATTCTTCATTTTGCATGGAAAATCAAGGATTCAAACCTTCGATTTCGAGATTTAAGGGTAGGTGGTCTGATTTGGGGGAAATTAAGGAAAAACAAAAAAATTCCTCAATTTCTCCAAAATTGTTTGCAATCTTACTATCCAAACATGAATTCAAACATGCATGAGGCTTGATCTACTGATTCTTGTAGTTTTCGTGAATTTTTAGAAAACAAATATTTTAAATAAAAAATAGTTATATATATATATATATTCGAAATTCCATCTCTATCAGTGGTCAATTGGATCCAATTTCAGAGTTAGTAGGAGTGTTTGATGAAATCATCATCGCATACATCAATTTTAGGATTTAGGGGTAGGTGTTTTGATTTGGGAGAAATTGGGGAGAATTCAAAATTTTCCCACATTGGTTGCAATCTTATTGTCCAAACATGAAATCAAACATTTATGAGGCCTGATCTATTGATTCATGTAGTTTTGGAGATTTTTTGGAAAAAAAATATTTTTTTAGTTAAAAAAAAACTAATTCTAGTTTTATAATTGCTTTGCTTTTGAATGTATTGTTGTGTGTTTCTATACATCTTCTTACATTTATAAATTATATGAATAAACTTTGAACAACTTTAATTAGTATAGTGAAACAACGCTTAACTTATGACCCTATACAAAGTAAACCTATTATATGGACGTTTTTTTATTTTATTTTATTTTATTTTATTTTATTTTATTTTAATGTTATGATTTAAAAGTTTATACCAATGTCATTTTTAACAATCCTTGAAGTTTCATTGTAAAATTCAACCAATTTCCTAATGTTTCCCCAGAAGTACAATAAATTCCCCTATACAAATGATATAGCCTATGCGATAACCGATATATAAGTAGAGAATGATTTGATGATGATAATGTGAAGAAGAGATGAGAATATTGAGAGAGAAGAAGAAGAAGGAGAGTTTGGGAGAGATGATGTATTAGGCTTACTTGCCCTAACACATAATATTTTATTATAATAAAGCATATAGTACACCGCAGGAGAAGAGGGAAGTGTGCACATGTACTTACACTAAAGGGGCCACTAACCACATACACAATACACTAGCATTCTTTATAATGTATGTATGTATCGGTTATTGCATGGGATATATCGCTTGTATGGGGGAATTTATTGCACTTTTGGGGAAACATTGGGAAATTGTTCAAAATTTTCAATGAAATTATAGGGATTGTTAAAAATGACCTTAAAACAAACTTTTAAATCATAACATCTCAAAAAAAAAAAAAGTGCACATAATAGGTTTCCTTTATATAGGGTCCTAAGCTATGCGTTGTCTGACTGAACTAATGCAACTATATTCAAATTGAATGCATGACGTTTATAAATGTATGAAGACATTTATGAAAACACAACCAATTTATTCGAAAGCAAAAGAAGTAGAAATTGAGAAATATACCTTTGAATAATGTACCCACATAGAGTTGTGTGGTGGCTTGTAATCATTGTCTCCATCTCGACGGGATTGGGAATAATATTGCTGCTCCACAAATCGACTGTATTGTGCCTAGGTCATAGTAGAATGGTACAAGTTAAGATACTCCCTAATATAACGTTGGTACTCATCCTCTCTGAATTGAACCAATATGCCCATCCGTGGGTGCTATGTAATCATCATAGTCTATGGCTGATATGGATCGTGGATGGGAATGGATGGAGCTCCTGGATATCCATACTATCCATATCCATATTGCTACCCGTATGTGGAAGTGAACTCTTGACCTAGTCGAAAACGATGAGCTGTAACTGTTGGAGTCGCTCCCCGCATATCCACTAGCTCTATATCCATACACATATTGTGGCACGAACTCAACTACTCTCCTGTGTTTGTTATTCATAATCATGTTGTGGCCTAGGACTCGATCTCCCCTCCCTCGTTAGTGATCCTCGTCTAGAGCCTTTAATACTCCCACGACTATGTGTCCCTCAGATATCACCAGTAACTGCTCTAATTCTATTAGCTGCTCAGTCTTCTTTTCTAGTAGCTGCTTACGACTATATGCCTTGTTAATGACAAGATGAGGCCATGGTTCATCTGGACAAGAACCACGATCAATGCCTTGGCATAATAAAAATTCCTCTCCCTAGTGAATGTGCTAAGAGGCCTCTGAGGCTTCCTCTTGCCGCCACCATCTCCGCCACCATCATCACCATCATCGCTACTATCACCAGAGTCAACATCACCCTCACCATCACGCTGTCATCATCATCATCGGATCCACCCTCCGCATCACTCTCAATATTGATGTCCGATTGTCATCTCACCACATGTCTTGCATGATAGTGACTGCCGCGGACCGTCATCCAGACTTCTTGCTAATGGGTTTAATGCCTCATTAGGAGATCTTTGTTGCTCCACACATGTGTTAACATCAATCCTTTGTTCTGCTGCCTCTGTCGCCACATGTGGCTTCAGTTGCCCCTCTGAAGTATCTAAGTCTTGCTTTTAAAATATTTAAAGTAACTTGCCTAAGTTTTTTACCGTTTTATATATAATCGCCTAGCTTCATATACCGTGTGGATTACATATGATTTTAGAACCATATTTTGTAAAAGGCCAAAAAGCCTTTTGTTTAAAACTAAACCATGGGGGGGGGGGGGGGGGTTGTGGTCCGAGGCTACATGGGGCCCACCATGGTGTTTGCGGCCTGTTCATATGTTTTGCTAGCTCATTTTATGAAATGACCCAAAAGATCCAAAGCTCAAGTGGGCCACACGAAAGAAAAGTGGAGATTGTACGCCCACAATTGAAGCATTCATGGGGCCACAAGAGCTTTGGATCAGGTTAATATTTTTGTTTTTTCGGTTCATCCTAGTGGGAATGACCTTATGAATGGTTGGGTTGCTTTATGAATGGTTTGGATCGCATATAAACATCATGGTGGAGCCTAGAAAGGTTTGAATGGTAGGAAGCCCCTTTTCAGTGTTTCCAATTATATGGCTCACATGAGTTTGAGATCCACTGTATTTTTGTTCTCATGTCTTAACACGAGCTACCAGAACGGATGGACATGGTGGATTTCTCACAAACATCATAGTGGGAACCACTTGCGGTGGGGTCAGCCAGGTCATTCAAACATCACGTGGCCAGCCTGGCAGAGAAGGGGGAGTGGATTAGGTGCGGCCTTGTTCTCACCCAACATGATGTTACCCTGACCGTGGGGCCCACCTTCATGTAGGTATTGTACATCCACATTGTCCATCCGTTTTTCCATATCATTTTAGAGCATGGCCGAAAAATGAAGCATATCCAATTTTTAGGTGGACCAAAACAAGGAAATAGTAGTGATTGACGATTAAAATCTTGTGGGCCACAAAATTTTTGGATCAAGTTGATATTTGTTTTTCCCTTCATCCAGATCTTTGTGACCTTATCAAAAGGTTGGATGGCGTGGATGTACAATACATGCATCACCGTGGGCCCCACTGTTAGGGCTGCACCGTGTTGGGGGAGGCCAGGTTCGCACTTACTCCACTCCCCAGAGGGAGAGTTCGTCAGTGTCCTTGGGTTGAAAGCTAGGTGGGTCCAACCATGGTGTTTGCGAAAAATCCATGCCATCCATCCGTTTTGCCAGATCATTTTAAGGCATGACCAAAAAAAGAGGCAAACCTAATGCTCAAGTGGGCCACACGAAAGAAAATAGTGGATATTGTACACCAACCATTGAAACATTCGTGGGGCTACAAAAGCTTTGGATAAGGCTAATATTTTTGTTTTTTCAGTTCATCCTAGTGGGAATGGTCTGGATTGCATATAAACATTATGATGGAGCCTAGAAAGGTTTGAACGGTAGGAAGCCCCTTTCCACTGTTTCCAGTTGTGTAGCCCACTTGAGTTTTAGATATGCTTGATGTTTTGTCTCATGCCTTAACATGAGCTGCCAAAACTGATGGTTGGTGTGGATTTCTCTCAAACATCACAGTGGGCCCCTCCTACAGTGGGGTGACTGGGGTCAGTCAAGTTATTCAAACATCACATCACTAGTTTGTAAGGCAAAGAGGAGGAAGTGGATTAGCTGCGGCCTTGGTCTCACCCAACATGCACCGCCTTGACTATGGGGCCTACCTTGATGTATGTATTGTATATCCACACCATCCATTCGTTTTCTATATCATTTTAGGGCATGGGCCTATAAAATGACACAAATCCAAATCTCAGGTGGACCAAAACACGGGAAACAATTGTGATCGACTGTTAAAAACTTCTCGTGGGCCACAAATTTTGGATCAATTGATATTTGTCTTTCCCTTCATCTAGGTTTATGTGACCTTATCAAAAGGTTGGACGGCGTGGATATACAATACATGCATTAGGTGGGCCCTACTGTCAGGGTTGCATCATGTTGGGTAAGGTTAGGGTCGCTCCTACTCTGCTTCCAAAAAGAGAGACGTGTCCTTGGGTCAGAAGCTAGGTGGGGCCTACCATGGTGTTTGTGAAAAATCCACATCGTCCATCCGTTTTGCCAGATCATTTTAGGGCATGACCCAAAAAATGAGGCAAATACGATGCTCAAGTGGACCACACTAGGCAGACCCATTTTAGGGCCCAATGATTGCCCACCGTTGAACCTTCTTGCAGATAGTCAAAGGCAATGCTAACAATGTATAACATTCATAATATCTAGTCTACTTTGATTCTTATGACCCATATATTAGTAATGTTGTACTTAATGATAAATCGAGCAGTAGATAATGGAGTTACATAATGCCTACATTATTTCATTGTTCATTTTTCAATTGGGTTACCAAATAAAAATAAAGAAAAAGGAAATAAGAAGTCTTGGTAATTTACTTTCACATCATATCCTTTTAAATTATGCATATTTGTCTTCACCAAAATTTTGAGGTACATATTCTTTTGCTCAATTGATTCTTGTTTACTTGTAGGGATTTTTCCCTTAACAAAGAGGATAGATTGTATCTATTTTGATGCCTTAAATGGTCAAAAGGAAACTTCTTTACAGACTCAATAATTCTTTACTACTTTTGAAGCTACATTTCATCTTTGCAACATCCTTGTAGCTTACTTTTGAAGCTTTGACTGATAATGTTTGTATGTCCGAATAAAGACAAAATGGATCACAATTTTTTATTTTTTGTTATTCTCATGTAAACTTTTAATGAGGATCTTGTCTTTTCTATTATAGGTGTGTTTATAAAGTATTAACATGCTAAATATATTTCTTCAGTGATTTCCATACTTGAAGATGGAAAATTTGTTGGAAGTATGATATTGCTATGTTTATAAAATCTCCCATGGAAACTATGTTGCTTTTGTTATCTTTAGACTTGAGGTGAAGTGATGTAAATATGGGAGACTATATGCTTGTATTTTTACTTCAATTATTTTCCGTGATTTCCTTACTTCTGTCGATTTTGTCTTGTAGCTTCCACTTGGGAGATTAGGGGACTAAACCCATCACCAACTCCAAGTGCTGATAAATGCCTTGTGACACAAACGTTGGAGATACAATCTAGTGGTTGGCATAGATGGAGACATAATCATTACTCAAAGTTTGAGAAGACCATCCCTTGTGCTTGTTTGTGCCAAGTAGCAGGTTGAGTAACCTAAACTCTCTCTTTTCTATATCTTGTAAAAAATAAAAATCTCCCCTTGTAATAGTGGCATCATGCCTATGCTTTATTGTGGTGTGCATGTGTTCAGATGAACTGCACAACTTTTGGTTACTATTCATTGATAGTTTGCAGATTATGTAGTTTATTTTTGTGGTTGATAATACAGACTCAACAATTACTAAGTCTTATGCTATTGTCTTTGTTGTTTTGTTCTATATCTAATGGTTTGGTCATGTGGGTTGTAAACACCTCTCTATATGAAGGGGCTAAACCATCTAGTCTAAGAGTGTGAAGTGTGTAGGCAATGTAACACCTTGTGCATATGGGACCTCTAATCTAGTAGAAGTGCCCCAACCCTGGTCTTAATATAAATCTTGTGTTTTCTCTTTGTTTAGTTGGTTTTCTCTAATATAAAAAGAGAAAACATGAGAGGTTTATATAAAGAGCAGGGTTGAGGCAGTCTTACTAGATTAGAACTCCCAAGTGCACAAGGTGCTACATTGCTTACTTGCTTCACTCTCTGGCTTAGCCCCTTCATATCAAGAGGGATCACAACTGACGTTCTCGCAACTATCCATTATGGGAAAAAACCATAGGGTTGATGTGGAAGCATGCTTGATATTTTAATGATTTAGATCTTGTGAACCGTGATACAAAGCCTCAAAGTGATTATTACACCTTTAGATCTATCAATGGAACAAAAGGCAGTACTTGAGTCTTGACTACAAATGAGAAGGGAACACTTGTACACACGTTAAGATCTTAGTAGGAGAAACTCAGATTTTGTACAATCAAGGAGCAAGATTGAGGAAGAGGATAAAGGAGATGGAATTTTGTTGGGGTGGAAGTATGTGAAGAACACATACCCAGGACCTATATTATAGTATGGACCGTTGGGAACTTCGAAAGACGTAAAAATAAAAGCTTTAAAAAACTTTTATTAATGCAAGATCAATTCCCCATCTAGATATAATCAAATTTCAAAACCCTAGTTTGAATGGTTTAGATCATACCTTAAGGCCACAAGTTTTTTATGTGAAGAATCAATATGGTTCTTTCTCAGATTGAGGAAGCCTTTCCGGATCTATCTCCAATAAGATAATAAACCCAAGCTACCAAGTCTATCCATTATAGGGCAGTAAAGAATGGTTAGAACCAGAAGAACATGGGCAGTTGATCAGATGGGCCAAAACCAAGGTATTCCATACTGGTAACGGTGTTCATAATAGTCACCACCATTACCGATATGGGTATCGGCCATAACGGCTGATACAGGGGTGTAACGACCGTTACGACCCCTGTAACGGTTGAAAATTTTCTTTTGCTTGAAAAATTCTGAAAAAATATCTAGAAAATCAATAATAATGTAAATATTTCAAATATTTATTTATTTATTTTGTTTTGAACATGTTTATGGTAGTGTAACGGTCACTCTTTGGTGAGAGTGTTGTATCGGGTTGTCTAGTGAATTGTTTAATATGATTATGTATCTAATGTTTACACATTACAATCAAGCATTAGGACTAGAAATCAGAAAAATGCATAAATACTTCTTTTTCAATTTTTTGAAAACAATTCAAAAAAGCTCTCGGAGATTCTATTCGCTCAAATCACTTCAATCCACAGTTTTAATATTAAAAGCTATATTAAGAGTGGTCGAAATCTGTTGTAAAATAATATAGGAGAGTTTTTGGAATGAGAAAAGTGAAAAAGAGGAGAAAAATGAATTTAAATAGAAAAAAAAGTGGTCGTTTTTGAACCGTTACAGGAGTAACGATCATTATGCCTTGTAACGGCCTTTACGGCCACCATAACAGTTGATACGGTCTCAAAAAACTAACTGCCCCTTTTCACCCCCGTATTGCGTAACGGTCATGACCATTATGTATACGTATCGGCTTTTAAAGGCGTATCGTAACAGATATGGACACCCCACAATGAAGATGGGAAGAGATGAGAGATTTTCTTCTTTTTCTTCTTCTTCTTCTTCTTCTTGTTCTTCTTCTTAGGTCAATTTGGATACAATGGCCATTGCCTAAAGCATTGGAGGATTGTGTCAAGCCTTTGGTCCAAGAGACTTATTATGCCCTGATTGCCTTGATATGTCATAGTTTTGACTAATCCTTAGACCTAAGGTCATATGGGAGTGCAAGCTCATGGTGTTTTGTGCTTTGGCACACCTTGCAAGGTTAAATTAGTGGCTAACATAAGGGTGTTGTTGGGTACAATTATAAAGATATGGTCATGGTCCATATGCTCCAAAATGGGATTCATTAGTTGTCTCGATCAAATTATTAGTGGCTTAGATCTTAGTGATGATCGTCCATCAATTGCTTGGACCTGACACTTAAAAGGTTTTAAATGTTTAACCATTTGTCTTTTGTTTCAACCATTAGAAGTTTTTTAATCGTGTTTGATGGATGTCCGATGGTTAAGATTTTGTGGTCTACCTTTTAGATGGCATGTGATTTTGCTCAAGAATGGATGCTATTGGACAATATAGGGATTGAGTAAATTTGGGTGCATGTATAAGGCAGGCAGGCGTACAAACATTTGATGGTGTAGGGCATTACTGAAGTCTGTAAGGGTGAGGTGCACTATATCTGAGGTTCCTTTTGAAACCCCGATTCCTCTTTATAATAGATCCTATACCAAAGGGACAGAGCAAGAGAAAGCTTTGGATGTCCCCACTCTCCATCCCAAGGGATGCTTGGTGTGGGGATGTCTAATATAAAGAGAGGAAAGATAAAAGAGGAAGATAAGAAGAAGGGAGAAAAATTCTCTCCTCCCCTCCATCATACGTCCATACGTGTGGGTCCCCCTTGTGGATGGTTCTCAAGTGCATGTGCCCATCCCTAACTTGGGTGTGTGTTGTGGCTCTTTGCTCTCCTCTTTGTTGCAATAAATTGGGGAGAGACCTACGTTCCAGGATTGGCATTGGACTTGTGTAGTGATCACATGCCACAAAGTGGAGATAGCATCATAGCCATTAGTTTGTGCTTTTGGGTGCTTGATAATATCTAGACGAGGATCCTAATTAGATTTTAAAATTGCGATGTCAAAAAGTTTTACGCTTCCATGTCTTTCAAAATTGATTAACAATTCACACTCTCATGTGTGGAGGGCACTGGCAACTTGATGCTCGATTGTGGGGATTAATCCATCTTGGTTCATATAATACAAGATGACTATAAACTAATCCTAGCTTGCTTAAATCCACTTGGGTGGTTATGGAATATTACAGATAATTAAGAATCATGGATCATTAACTTTCCAATAACCCATTTGGGCCTTTATGTCCACTCCATTTCCTGAAGTACCTTAAGAGATTTCATAAAAGGAATCCCTATGACCCATTAATTTGTCCAAGTTTCCAATCAAAATTAATAACAAAAGCACTTAGAAAAGGGGTCACTTATGACCCCATTCCATTCATCAATAAATTTTACTAATGACAAAGTTCCAATCAACAAAATAATTAGTCGAGTCCAATTGGATATCTAGGTCATACATAAAGCCAAGATGGGCGAGGGTAATTAATGAATTCACATTTCCCATAAGCATTACATTTAATGAGAGGGGAAATTAATTCCATATTAATAAAACCTTTTCCTTTTTTTAAAAAAACCCCTCACTGAAATGAGATTGTTTTAACCCATAAATTGACTTCTTTAGATAATAAACTTTATCACTCTCCCTAAGCAACAAAGCCAGGCGGTTGCTCTATATACCTCTTCAAGCAGATCACCATGAAGAAACACTTTCTTCACATCAAGTTGGTGCAGAGACCAGTCTAAATTGGCAGCAACGTAGATGACCACATGAACAGAATGAAGCTTGGCCACATGAGAATGTCTCATAGTAGTCAACCCCTTATGTCTGAGTGTATTTGTTTGCAACTAGTTGAGCCTTTAAATGATCCACTGACCTATTGGGATTGTACTTGATGGTATATGCCCATCTGCACCCAACTACAAATTCGTTACAAGTAACTCATCGAACATCCAAGTCTGATTTTGACGAAGAGCAACCATTTCTTCTTCCATAGCATGCTTCCACGCATTACAGTGAAGAGCCTCTTGGAAAGAATGAGGAATAGACATAGAAGACAGAGAAAGCAAACTGTCAAAAGGAAGGAGATAAGCCATCAAAAGAAACAAAATTAGAGATTAGATTGTTGGTATAGGTATGTATATCCTTACGAAGAGCAATGGGCATGTCTTCCTCATTGGGCAGTGTTGGCAAAGACTCAAGAGAAGGATCTTCAGATGGGGTGGCCTGATCGATAGCAGACACGTTGGTATGCTCTCCATCTCCTTTCTTAGAATGCTGGGAGTAGACCTGCAGCGGAGGAGGATCTGAACCTTGCACAAGAACTTGCTTAACGAACGAAGTTGTATCTGACACTAAAGGAAGAGTGATAGATCCTTCTTCAAGTTGCAAAGTTTTTCCTCTCTCAGAAAAATATAGAGTACTATTGAAAAACATAACATCGGCTGACACATACTGCCCATGAGCGACTAGATTGTAACACTCATGACCTCCTTGAGTATAAGAGTAACCTAGAAAAATACATTTTATAGCTTTGGGTTCGAATTTATCATAAACATGGTCAAAATGATGTATGTAGCACACACACCTGAAAACTTTAGGAGGAATAGAAAAGGGTTGACGTTGGGAATATTATAGAAAAATGAGATTTCCCACCTAAGACTAATGAAGGCATCCTGTTTATTAAATAACATGCAGTTAAAATTCATCACTCCATTCTTATGCTCTGCAACTCCATTCTGCTAAGATGTGTGCACATGATGTATTGTCAATGATGCCATGGGAGGAAAGATAAGAAAGAAAGAGGTTCGACGTATATTCCCTAACATTGCCAGATCTTAGAATAAATATTTTAGCATCATGTTGAGTTTGTAGCTAGGGCTGTTCACGAACCGAGTTAGCTTGTTTAGCTCGCTCGATTGAACTTGAAAAAGCTCGATATGACTCGATTGGATATTGAGTTTGAGCCAAGTCGAGCTGATTTTTTTAGCTCAAAAAAATTCCGAACTAAGTTTGAGCTTGCCCGAGCTCGACTCAACTCAGATTGAACCCCAACTCGAATCGAACTCAGATCGAACCAGCTCGGTGACTCGGTTATTTTGATATTGATGTTTCTCACCAAGTGTTTGATGAAATGACTCAATGAAGTTTTGGTTGGTGGCAAGAAAGGTATGTATATGAAACAAATACCATTTTTTCTTGATTTTGATGTAGCCTACAAGGTGTTTGATGAAATACCTGTAAAAAGCTGCTGCTGTTTTACATACAGTAAGAAATTGAAAGTGCACTCCATGTGTTTGTGAAAATGTCGCACAGGCTTGATCTTGGCTGGAACTTGGCTCAAACTGGCCCGAGTTGCTGACCAAAGCGAGCCAAGCTGGCCAATCAGGCTCAAGGACCGAGCTGAACCGAGGTTGAGTTGGGGTCAACTAGTGGCCGAGTCGAGTCGAGCTATACCAAGCTCAACTCGGTTCGACTCGTGTACACCTCTATTTATAGCTGCATATGAAATTCTTTAAAACACAAATACCTCAGAACGATCTTTCATCAAGTATAACCATGTCATTTTAGAGCAATCATTCGCAAAAATAATAAAATATTTAAAATTAGACAAACTGAAAACATGAATTGGACCCTTTATTTCACGATCGAGATAGTACAATCCATTTAATTCATGTCCTCCACCAATTGCCTTCCCCATCTTTAGATCCTAAAACACATAATAAGAAGGATAGAATATGATAGAACAATTTAGAGCTTTGGTTAGTTTATTGATAGATAACAAACTCAAAGGAAATTTAGGAATATACAAAACTAGGATAATGACAGATTTGGGGTAGGACAGATAGTACCAACCTAGATACGCCAGTGGATGTACCATCAACTAGGGTCATAGAGGGGATAGATGAGGACTGAACTAAATGTGACAACATACTATGCTTACTAGTCATGTGATCGAAATGACCAGAGTCAATAATCCAGGGGAAACTCTAAGAGAAGTGAAACATGCTGTGGAGGATGAAGGCTAAGTAGAGTGATCTTTTATAAGCTTGGCATACTTTTCCTTGGACACAGTAACTATGTCTCCTGAGGTACTTAGCTTAATATGGGTGGAGACAGATTTGGAGCCATAACCCTTGGAACCATCATCCAACGAGCTAACTTGATTTGCCCAAGCTGGTCTTCCAAGAAGATCCCAACATGTGTCAACTATATGATTGGTGAGGCTACAACATGTACATTATCGATTACCATGGCTACGACTGCATCCACAGTAGAAAAAGATTTGATGAGGATAATGTGAAGAAGAGATGAGAATATTGAGAGAGAAGGAGGAGGAGAGTTTGGGAGAGATGATATGTGTGAGGCTTGCATGCCCTAACACATAATATTTTATTATGAAAAAGCATATAGTACACTGCAGGAGAATAGGGAAGTGTGCACATGCACTTACACTAAAAGGACACTATAAATAATATTTTATTATGAAAAAGCATATAGTACACTGCAGGAGAATAGGGAAGTGTGCACATGCACTTACACTAAAAGGACACACTATAAATATAATACACTAGCATTCTCTATACTCCCCCTCAAGTTGGAGCATAGATGTTGATCATGCCCAACTTGTCACGAACACGATGAAGAGCATCTCGACTCAAGGATTTTGTAAGAACATCAGCAAGTTGATCCCCAGATCGAACAAAAGGAGTGACAATTTCCTCGACTTTCTCCCTAATAAAGTGACAGTCAACCTCAATATGCTTGGTTCGCTCGTGGAAAACTGGGTTACGAGCAATATGGATAGCCGCTTGATTGTCACAGTGAAGAGGAATAGGACCCGAAGGAGGATAGCCAAGTTCTTCAAGAAGATTGCGAAGCCACACAAGTTCACATGTCGCATGAGCCATAGCACGATATTCTGCTTTAGCCGCAACAATTGGCTGCTTTTTGCTCTTCCAGGTTATAAGATTGCCACCTAGGAAGGTACGGCCGGATGTAGATGACCAAAAGTACTACCCGCACAATCAACATCGGAATAGCCCGAAAGATGAAGATGACCATGCAACGAAAGTAGAGGCCAAGACCCGGCTGATTTTAAATACCGAAGTATGCGGTAGACAGCCGTGAGATGAGAAGTACGGGGAGCTTGCATGAATTGGCTAACAACCCCCACCGCAAATGAGAGATCTGGGCGAGTAATAGTCAGGTAAATAAGCCGGCATACAAGTCATTGATGCATCTCGGGATCAATAAGGAGAGTACCATCATCTGGTCGAAGCTTCTGTGAAGGATCCATGAGAGTGGTAGCAGGCTTGCATCCTAACATGCCAGTCTCCATGAGAAGATCGAGCACATATTTTCGTTGTGACAAGACCAATTTGGATGATGAGCGAGCAACTTCAATTCCGAGGAAGTAGCGAAGAGGACCAAGATCCTTGATTTCAAACTTGGTCTTCAAAAAATCTTTGACCTCCCACATAATCACTACCGGACAAAACAATATCATCCACATAGACAATGAGAACCATGATGCCCGTCGATCGACGACATATAAAGAGAATGATCAGCATGACTACGAACAAAGCCAAACTCCAAGAGAGCCTGACTAAAATTTTCAAACCATGCACGTGGAGATTGTTTGAGTCCATAAAGAGCCTTCTTCAACCGACATACAAGTGCAGGGTTGTGAGAAGCAACAAAGCCAGGAGGTTGATGCATGTAAACTTCCTCTGTAAGATCCTCATGGAGAAATGCATTGTTAACATCAAGCTAAAACAAGGGCCATGATAAATTAACGGCCAAGGAGAGCACAACATAAATTGAATTAAGCCTAGCCACCGGAGACAATGTCTCGAAGTAATCCACACCATGAGTCTGGGTGTAACCTTTAGCAACAAGACGGGCTTTATAGCGATCAATTGAGCCATCTGGAAGAAACTTGATTGTATAAACCCATCGACAGCCAACAGGCTTATGGCCTACAGGAAGTGGCACAAGATCCCAAGTATGATTCTTCTCAAGAGCAGACATTTCTTCCATCATCGCCTTTGTCCAATCAGGACTGAAGAGCATGTGAGAGAGATCTAGGAATAGTCTGTGATGAAAGGGAAGCTGCAAACGACTGAAAAGACGGTGAAAGATGATCATATGAAACGAAATTACTAATGGGGTGTTGAGTACAAGATCGTGACCCTTTGCGCAAGGCAATGGGAAGATCTAAACTCGAGTTAGGAGAGTCACCTGAACCAACATCCAAAGTAAGCGGAAGGGTAGATGATTGAGCTTGTGAAGATTTATCTCGACGCTGATACACCCGCAGAGGCTTAGGCTCAACCATATCACCAACAGGATGCTGAATAGAGGGGAGAGGAGTTTTCCCATGATCATTAGTGGAAAGAGGAGAACAGTTATACTCCCCCTGACGCGCAAGAGGATCACAGAGGGATCTGCCTGGAGAGGAGAAAAAAGAAAGATCCTCAAAGAAGGTGACATCGGCAGAGACATATTTCTTGCGAGTCAATGGGTCAAAGCATTTATAACCTTTCTGACTCCGAGTATACCCTATAAAGAAACATTTAATCGCCCTGGGACTAAGTTTATCATTACTCCCATCCAAAATTTGAACAAAGCATGTACAACCAAAAACTTTAGGTGGTAGAGGAAATGGGTTATCATGAGGATACAAAATAGTAAATGAAGATTTATAAGACAGAATACGTGAGGGTATACGATTAATAAGAAAAGTAGCAGTTAAAAGAGCATCACCCCAAAAATGTTTGGGTAGATGCATACCAAGTAGAAGGGTGCGAGCAACGTCAAGAAGATGACGATTCTTTCGTTCTGCAATACCATTTTGTTGAGGAGTGCGAGCACATGACGTCCTAGATAAAATACCACGTTCTTGCAAGAAGGACAGAAAGGCAGTAGACATGTATTCTCCCCCATTATCAGAATGGAGGGATTTGATGGAACAATGAAATTGAGTGCACACTTCATGATAAAACACTTTAAATGCATTAAATACTTCACTTTTAGATTTCAAAAGATAAATCCAAGTCATGCGGGAATAATCATCAATAAAGGTAACAAAATATCTAAATCCAAAAGTCGAGGTAACCGGAGCTGGTCCCCAAACATCCGAGTGAACCAGAAGAAAAGGTTGAGATTTCCTCCCAGAAGAGCTAGGAGGAAACGTAGCACGATGATGTTTAGACAATTCACAAATATTACAGCATAATGGTTTAGTGACAGGTAAGGAGGGAAATAAAAGTCTCAATCTAGCAATGGATGGGTGGCCTAAGCGGCAATGCCACCGAGTCATGGACTCTTGATCTAGAGAAAGGGTACTAGAAGCGGCAACAAGTGTATCATCGAGAAGATAAACGCCTCCTCGCTCATGCCCCCCACCAATCACTCTCTTCGTCTGTAGGTCCTGAAACAAACAATAAGAAGGAAAGAAGGTGATGGAACAATTGAGTGATTTAGTAAGAGAGCTAACAGACAATAAGTTTAATGGAAAACGAGGCACATGCAATACGGAGGACAAAGACAAGGAAGAAGAGAGAGGGATGGAACCAATCCCAGAGATGGGAGATTGGGTTCCATCTGCGACTGTGACATACTGAGTGGGAGAAGAAGAAGAAGAATAAGAAGAAAAGATTTGCAACTTACCAGTCATATGGGAGGAAGCTCCAGAGTCAATGACCCAGGAGGTAGGAGAGGATGACGCAAGAAGGGCGGTACCTGACTGGGCCGAAGCTGCGTGAGAAGGCTCAGGAATATCCCGAATGTGAAGCCGCATAAGGGCATCATATGCCGCCAGAAATAATAAGAGACTCCCTGAAGTAGACTGCTCAGCGTGGAAGACCGTGTCTCAAGCAACAGTGGAAACAACAGAAGCAGCGGATACGTAGGACGACCATGTAGCTGCCAGCAATAATCAATAGTGTGATTAGTTCCACCGCAATGTGAACAAATGCGGGAACCATCACGTCCTCGTCCACGTCCACCACGACCACGAAGACTACGGCCGCCGCGACTGCGATCTAGATCGCGGCCTCTACCACGACCACCAAAACCAGAAATGCGCCCTGAGCTCAAGGATGGTACCCTAAGACCAAGGGAGTACTGATCGCCAACAAGATGTGCCGAACGCTCGGGTGGCACAAATGAATGAGAAGGAAGAGTAGAGATCATAACACGCTGACACATGGCATAGACTGTCGTCAATGGGGGAAGAGGATCCTGCATAACAACCTGATCGCGAACGTGAAGATAATCAGAACTCAACCCAGCGAGGAACTGCATGATACGAGTATCATCCCGTTGCTTATGAGCATGTTCATGATCCTCTTTACATTTGGAAGGAAGAGGTTGATACATATCCAACTCATCCCACATACCCCGAAGCATCGAATAGTAGTCTTTTAAGGATCTGGAGTTTTGTTGAAACCGACCAATTTCTTGAATAAGCTGGAATACCCGTGAAAAATTCTGAGATTCCGAGAACATATCATGAAGCGTATCCCAAATGCCTTTAGCCGAGGATAAAAACATCACTGAGTGGCTAATCGAGGAATCCATGCTATTCAACAACCATGCAATAACTTGATAATTCTCCTTTGTCCAAGACTTGTAGGTAACATCTGTAGAGCTTGGGGAATCATCCAAAATATACGACAACTTGTCACGGGCTCCTAAAAATACTTTTACAGATTGTGCCCATTGAAGATAGTTGTCACCATTCAACTTAATGGAGGTAATCTGCAAGGGGTTAGATTCAAGAGACCCTATGCCAAGAGATGAGGGCCCTTTGTCAGCCATAATAGAGTCCAAGAGAAATAAACCTATGCCAAGAGACCCCCTATGCCAAGAAAGATTGATTCAAACAACTCTATCTCACTTAATCCTTCAACATAACAAGAGATAAACCTCAAACAAATGTCAATCATCCAAAATACCATGAAACGCAGTCAAATAGGGCCTGACCGAGTGAAAAACGGCCCAGCCGCACGCCCATTTGAGGTTAAAAACCTCTCAAACCTTGATCTTAAGTAAAAAATCCACCATGGATAGCTTGGGAGGAAGATTTCGGTCCATCTTGAGCAAAGAAACCGAAGAAAAGCTTACCGATTTGAGGTAGATCGAAGAAAAACGGAATCTGGAACCGATTTTCGAATTTCTCTATTTCGCCCAAAAAACCACGAAATGAGGTCCAATAAATTCTGAAAAAATCATGACAAATCTTCTAAAATCAAGATCTATCAAACCCCTAAACTTTTAGCTCAAACAGAGCCCATGCGTCCGTACAACGCTGACGTCAGCAAGGTGACGTGTCGCCTCTCAACCTGTTGGATGCGGAATGCCTTGAACTTGCTCTGATACCAAGTAGAAAAAGATTTGATGAGGATAATGTGAAGAAGAGATGAGAATATTGAGAGAGAAGGAGGAGGAGAGTTTGGGAGAGATGATATGTGTTAGGCTTGCATGCCCTAACACATAATATTTTATTATGAAAAAGCATATAGTACACTGCAGGAGAATAGGGAAGTGTGCACATGCACTTACACTAAAAGGACACACTATAAATATAATACACTAGCATTCTCTATATCCACCATTACAATATGTGCCACTACCACCCCGTGTACTCTTGCCTCCAACGTGACCTCCCCTAAAATCTCTACTGCCAAACTATTCACTACGACCACAACCACCTCGGCTCCCCCCATCTCCTCTACTAGACGCAGAGATAAATGCAGACGGATTAGATGAGGATGAAGCTTTCGAATTTATGCTAGTTGTACGTTGAACTTTGGCGAATGCCTCAGTGGCGGATGGAATTTCACTACCTCCAACGATCTGAGCTCTTATAGGCTCAAACTCAGGGTAGAGGCCTGAGAGGAATTTAACCACTTGGAATTCCTCTCTGTCATTGCATAGTCTCATAATCTGTTGACAACAACCGATACACATTTAGTTCTTCCCACATGCCTTGCAAGGCAAAGTAGTACTCTCCCACACTCTAATCTCCTAGCTGGGAGGAGAAAATATTCTGGAGTAATTTATAGATGCGGGTCAATTTCTTCTCACCTAAATAAATGTCCTTCTAGTTTTCCTAGACTTCTTTTGTTGTCCTGAAGAAGATGACATTCGCACTGATTGTGGTTCCATATTGTTCCACAATAATGCTCTAATATGAGCATCTTCAACTACCCAATCTTCATACTCTGTTGAAGTTTCTACAGGCTCGAGAGAAATACTTTACCTTTCTCTTTCCCATAAGAAAGAGTTCTATAGATGTGGCCCACTGTAGGTAATTTTCCTTATTAAGTTTTGTTGATGTGATTTGCAGAGTCATCAACTCAAGATGGAGACATGATATTATTTTTGTCTCGCTCTCGGCATCCATATTTCATAAAATAAGAAACTTGAACACACAACTAGGAAGAATTTTCAACTAAATCTTACCACAACCAAACATCTAGGATGATACGAATCCACAAACAAACAATTAGGACTTTACTTGTATTATGGCTTTCACTCATGTACTATATCTTCAATCATGGCCATTAAAAAACTCCACTCACAACTCGTCTTCAAATCTGACCCTTGTCTTCAAATTGAACCGTAAATCCAACTCTTGATGATTGATGGTCCACTTTGATCCATCACAGTGGTAGAAAATAAAAGTGGACCTTATGCACCTTCATAGGGCATGATTACACGACCCACTCAATGGTGGTACAATGAGAGAATGGATTTAACTTAGGTCTACCCAAACGTGTTAGGATTTCACCAAAAGAGATGGAAAAAGAAAAGGAGAAGAAAGAAAAACGGAAGAGAGAGAGAGAGAGAGAGAGAGAGAGAGAGAGAGAGAGAGAGAGGTACATGATCAATCACGCTCTGATACCACGCCATAAATCAGGTACATGATCAATCACGCTCTGATACCACGTCATAAATCATGTTGGAAAAGAAGGGATGAAAGAGATAAAGGGAATCAAATTCTTATTATTTTTCACAGTATCAATGGGGTATAAATGCAAATGAGAAAATGCAGACATTGTTTAGATACAATGTACAGTGAATGTGGACATTGTCCAAGTAACAAATGTAGACATCGTCCGAATACAATGTACAATCTTAGATCTTGGAAAGACTACCAACACCACTCATCACCACACGTGGCATGTGTGGATCCCACATGTGGTCCACATGTGCTCAAGATAAGGACAAATAACAATCACTATTATCATTTTCATATGGGTCAATATCTGTAAAGAATTTCTAACGTGTTATTGTAAGATGTGATTGCTTACATAAGCAATTTATTCTGGATGTTTAATTCTCTACGATGCATCTTCTTATGGATAACATTATACTAATCAAACAGGAGGCAACTGAAAGTTTGGTCTCTTGCTTACACAATAATTCATTTAGAAAATTGTTGCAGATTTCTAGGAGAAACAGAAACCATTCAACCGTGTTTTTTGTTTTGTTTTGTTTTGTTTTTTTTTTTTCCCTTACTTGGGGCCTATTTTTCTATTGGTAAGTCTTATGGTGTTAGTCGCTCTGATTGTTCAGGTCTGAGAGAATATTTTGCAGCAAATCCGACACTCAAATTTGATTCTCCTACAACAGTTGTCCATTCATCAATCTCTAGTGTTTCTGGTGCTAGTTGTGAATTGGAGGATCCCAATTCGAAGGATGAGTTTTATGATGCGATTGCTAGTGATGCATCGTTGGAAGATGAAGATAGTGATGAGGATGTAGAGCTACCCAAGGTTATCCCTCTTTCTCCTTCTAACACCCTTTTGACCAAAGGATGTCAGTGTTGGTTTAGTGAACTATGCAAGTACAATCTACTCTCTTTTGGGATCATCATTTATATACTGCATGTAGGCATTTTTTTTTTTTTTTATAATTCCTATTGTTGGGACTTTTCTTTTGACTAGGGTGGACAAATGAAGCTGAAGAACGTTTCATGGGCCATTGCAAGCTTAGCTCTAAAGCAAAGATCAGGTATTCTCTTCTCCCATATGAACTGAGATCCACTCATAATCATTTATTACAAATGCTTCCATTTTAGCAAGTCACTAATGCACTTAAAAGTTCCAAGTAGGTTGCATGAAGTCTCAGTTTCCAGTAGAAGTGACTTTACAATAGCTAGTCGTATAACTTACAATTTCAAACATTTAAGCTTCCTTTTTGTTACTCTTTATGCATTTCTCGTTACTGTATGGAGTTAAAATCCTCCATTTGTGTGAGTAAGGGTATTTAAAGGGTGACCTAGCTAGCATCTTGGGGAGTCTCAACTCTGCAAAGAGCTGGGTCTTATTTTCAGTCTTTTGGCACATGAAACAGTTTGCATCGGACGTCTATGCTGCATTTTTTTCTAAACCTTTAGTTGCACTAGTAAAAAAATGCTTTGAAGACATCTAATGCACCAAGCCCAAAGAATATTTTCAGTTCATGTTAAAGAAAATGTTGGTCCATCCCCAGTTTTCTGTTCATGATAGTGGTTGATCTTTACCAAATAAGAAAGCCTAAAACCAAAGGACTAGGCTACAGTGTGCTTTTGTCACAATGTGCTAATCTGTGATAACTCCACCATACACATGGGATACATTTACCAAAGGGGACCGTCCAAATCATGGGGCCGATTGTGGATAGAGAACAGACAGAGGTTCTTACCAATTGAATGATCTTAACTGTCCAATATGTGGCTGTGAACTGGCAATGACAAAAAATCGGATGGCATCCAATCAGTGTAATTTTGTGAGGTACACTCCATCTACAATCAAGCCCAGTACCTGGATGGTCTCAATTGACATACATGCATGTAGCTTGGATGAGTTCCTGCAGTTGCGCTTCCATAGTCTAGCCCAACAAAAGGACGTCAATCTTCAAGAGCAGCTGTCCGGCTTTTGTGGGCTGGGAACGTCGACTCTGATTTGTTTACTTAATGATTTTCATTAATAAAATGCTGGTTTTCTTCATGGATGCAGCACTTGTTGCAAATACTGAATTGGATGCAAACACATCTCCTATTAGTGTTGATTTGAATCAGTTTCATGGTTCTATGCGCCAAGGGAAAGATGCATCTGATACAAACTGTTGGACTTCACCGGGTGGCCAAGGATTCATGATAAGAGGAAAAACATACTTAACGGATTACTCTAAGGTCAGTTTATTTGTGTGTGGTATCTGCTTTCATGCCCTTTTGGCTTCTAGCTTTCTGGGACACTTCATATGTCATTTGCAGTAAATAAACATTGATGATTATATAATTTTTCCTGAATAATGATATATGAATTGTAAATGGAAGTATTCAAATAATGTAACAGGTTACAGAAACACAATCATTTAAAATCACATTTTACATGTGGTTTATTTTGGAACCTCCTTGGTTGCTGTGCTAGGGTACTTCGATTGTTGAATATGGAGTATCGTGTTGTCCTAAAGGTGGCAATGATGATGAAGTTCACTTCTTCTGAATGGTGAGAATCGTGAGATATCAATCATGGATGGAAGGGTTCACATCTATGCAATACAAGACATTCAATCATTAAAAATATAAATAACATGTGTATTTGTATGGTAATACCTCATTTTGTGTTATATTGGCTGCATTTTATTTTTGCATCATAATGAAGCTTCAATATATATATTTCTTTGAGGCAATCATTTTTGTGGCTAGATATCATTATCTTTTGATGCAACCATTAAGAAATATCTGTTATGTGTGCATTTGCAATGAAGATCTCATTTTGTGTTGTACTTGCTACATTTTCGGATGTTTTACATCATAGTGAGACTTCAATGCATGTTTGCTACTCTATGATATAACACAGTTCAATCGAAAATAAAAAGTTTAACACTCATTTAATTGATCCTGCGATGACTTGAAATAAGAAATAAGAAATAAAGAAAAATAGCTTAGTAATCATTAATTTTTTTTATTTTTATTTTATTATTTTTTTTTTTAAAATTTTTTATCGACCATTATTTACATTTATTTGGTTTGGGGGTCTCTATTAAGGCATAGTCCATTTTTAAAAAGTCTTGTTCTTTAAATCATTTTATGCTTTTTGTTTGAACACTTTTTCAGCATGAAACAACACTAAGAAAGTAGATCAATGTGAGTATAGATTTACATAGGTATGGATGTAACATTTGTAGCTTCTAATCTTTTGTTTGGTTCATCTTTCCGAGTAATATTTAGTTTTTTACTGACCTTGGTTATACCATTGTGCTAAGGGGTCATTTGGGAGCGCGTAATAGGTGGTAGTGTTCAGTATTTTTACATGTATTGCTGGCTGGGGATACAGAAACATTATTGTTGATGCTTGGAAACATATCGCTGACTGAGGGAAACATTGGGGCAACATGAGAAAATGGTGGAATTTCTCAGAGAAACTTCAAGAGATACTAAAATACACATATTTGCATATTTAGGAATTAAATAATTGCAAAAAAGATGCATACATAATGAGTTTCTCTTTAATGGGGGTCTAAAAGCATATAATGCTAACTCAGGGAAACATTAGGAAACATGGGGGAAATGGTGGAAGTTTTCAATGTTATTTTTCAGAGATGCTAAAATACACATATGTTCATATTTAAGAATCAAATAATAGTGAAAAAAATGCATATTTGCATATTTAGGAATCAAATAATAACTTTTCCTTTAATGGGGCCTAAAAGCATGTATCGCTGACTCAGGGAAACATGGGGAAAATGGTGGATCCATCTTCCATTCAACTATCCATCCATGCATGTACATACATACAAACACCCATGCATGATCCATCCGCGCGCACACACACACCATCCATCCATGCATCAAACTAACCATCCAGCCATTCATCCATCCATGATACATATATCCATCCATGCAGACATACATATGCACACATACAAGCATGCATTTCATCATACAACCATGCACCCATAAAAAGATTGAAGTGGATTTTTTTTTTAATAAATAGATTTTTGGTGATATCGATACATTGGCAATATTATTGAAATACCTCAGATACATTGGCGAAACAAGCAACACCTGAAATTTACACTGTTGAAAATATTGTCGATACATTGGCGATACAAGCAACACTTGGAATTTACACAGTTGACAATATTGGCGATACTTAGCAATGTATCACTGATGCCTGGAATTTCTAATACTACCAGTGTTTTCGGTATTAGCAAGCTGGAGATACGGATAGTATTGGGGATACTCCAAACAACAATAGGTGGTAATTGGTGTGCATCATTGGTAACTAGTGCATTTGGGAGAGTATTTGACGTGAATTGGAATACAAGTCACATCAAATAAACCAAAAGCCTCTTTTTTGAAATCACAGCAAAACCATGTGATTTCATCTAACATTGATTCCAATTACCATTGATTCACAAGTCATAGTCCTCTCTTTCACTCCCTCCATGAATGCATTCCAACTACAAGCTGCCAATGGATTGAGATTATAGTCTGCCAAACACAACTGGTGATTCCAATGCACATGGATCCCATGGCAATTGCCAATACATATCAAATACACGCTCCCAAATGAGGCCTAATTTACTCCATTTACGGCCACAAATTTTCATTGCCTATGTAGTTTGCAGACTACTAGCAGTAATAGAGTTAATTTTCTGTCTTCAAGGATGCACAGCATACCTCTATAAACAGTTGGCCACCTATGTGGTTGAGTTTTTCGTGCTTGTTGAATAGTTCACTTTATAACATAGAACTCCATTAGTACATTTACTTTTTTTCGTAATCTCTATTTTTCATTCATTTATGAACTTTTTAAACCATATTTCATTGGGCTCACATGGTTATCCCATGCTCACTCCTGTGGATCATTAGTATCATAACATGTTTCATTTTTCTATCAGGTCGTGGGAGGAGATCCGCTTTTGAAGCTCTTAGCAGT
The DNA here is from genome assembly GCF_029962835.1 of Magnolia sinica. NCBI lineage: Eukaryota > Viridiplantae > Streptophyta > Magnoliopsida > Magnoliales > Magnoliaceae > Magnolia > Magnolia sinica. Next base: position 68,776,464 of record NC_080582.1, read on the forward strand.
TGATTGGTTCACAGCTGATACTAAAATTGATAAGGTTGCATTGTATCCTAAATGTCTTGTTCAGGTAAAAATAAAATAAAATAAAATCTGTAAGCACTTAATAAGGTTTTGTTGTGCCCTGCAAATCATCATTCAGAGGTGGTCTCAATGTCCATCTTGTATGACTCTTAATCAATATATGTAGTTATGACATAATCATGTGGATATAGTAGAATCTCACCACACAGGAGAACATCTCTGTAATCCATGCTATGAATTTGATTGAAACTTTCAATACTAATCAGGCTTTAGATTTTATTGCCGAAACCATCTAACTTTGTATTGATACTTAACAATCACCCGACTACCAAAAGGCAGATCAACTTACCAGAAGACAGGTCAACTAACTCCCAAATTGAATTTTCTTCATAGAGGTGATCTACTGATCTTATCATCCACAGGAACGACCCATTGCTTGGAGTTTGAAGATTCCAATGTATTCATCAGAATGAGGTTCATCTTCATCCACTACATGTGAAAGCCTCAATTCATCCTTGATCTCATAAAAAAACATCTAAGAATTCTTGCACACGAATTCCATTGGGTTTAGGATCTTTTGCAAAGATCTCTCACTACCATCAATGATGGTAGGCTACAACTGACCGTTGCTGACAGCAGGGGTGGGACTTTCTCTATCTTTGATACCGTTGGGTATTTCAAACAGCTCCATGCCTATCATGTGCTTCTTTTAACTTAGGTACTTATCTTCAGCAATTATTACATCATACGATTCAACTTCAATCAGTGTTCCAAGGTTCTCACAAACAAGAACACGCCTATTCAAGTGTACAGGATGGCAAACAGAGATCACTTGGTCTTAGTCCCAAAGTTAAAATCTCTTTAAAAGCAGAGATTGAGACCCAATGACCCCTACTAAGGCACAAGTCATAAAGAGAGTACTTCGTATCATTCCAAATCCCGCAACAGTCTTCGGAATCAATTCAGAAGGATCTTGATTCAAGACGTAGACAGTTGTAGACAACACATCTCATTGTGGAAAAGAGATTAGCATGAACTGTCAACAATTTAACCGTGTCAAGAAGAGTATAATTCTTCCTATATGCCCCTCCACTTTTCCGAGTATATGTCATTATGTACCCCATCCAACTATGCTGACTCTTCTCACGTAAGTCCTTGAAAATATCCTGTGTATTAAATGCCTATATCTGATTTCAATATATTGACCAAGTGTCTCATATTTATGTAATATTAAATAAACATTTCCAGAATAGCTGTGTAATGAAAATGATGAAATCTCGGCAACTGTTCCAAGCACACACCTTTAAGGGTCCACAATTATCAGTCTAGACAATTTTCAATAAACCCTGACTTAGCAGCTTTCGGAAATGGTTTAATAGTTGGTATGTCAGACAATTTTCATGTTAAGGATAGGTCAACTTTTGAACGGAACCTTTTCCCTTTTCTTTTAATAAAAATCTTGTCACGCCCCAAACTCAGTAAACGGGCTCACAAAATTCCCGAGCTCCGAATCTGGTGATGACAACCTCCATAGTACCCCATTCTCGGCTCCTAGCTTCCATGTGCCAGGTTCCAATCTTGGGATACCACAAGAAGGATTTTCAGGGTGATTTTTTTTTTTTTTTTACATGAGCATAACCACAAGTGTACCAAAACCAAAAACATCATTACATTTCCAATATAATATCTGTTGTACAGTGTTGAAAGGAAAATACATGATGTAACAAAAGTCCAAAAGATCAGGCACATGCTCCTGCCTCAATGCTGCTACGATCTAGCATAACCTACATGTAAACCACATGTGTAAGCTTACTCCGAAGCTTAGAGAGTGCGTGTGTGTGCGCACAATGCATGTGTCAAGCATACAAATATCAGAGTAAGCTGGAATGGAGGACTTAACTAGGAAGTCCATGAATGCCATCAGCCATACCTTGGCTATGCGATGTAAGGGCCTACATGGCCAAATGTCATATGCTAAAGATGCAATGTAACATGCCAATTCTCCACTAGTCAACATATTAGATTAGTTCACAATTGGATCATCATCGGGATCTAGTACACTTCTGACACTGGCTGTCGCCCATCGCGCGCAAGACCAAGCGAGTGCAAAAGACCTCATTATCCGCCTCTTCAGTGTACATGGAACCTACCTGGCTTATCAATGCGAACCCATTTCACTAGTCGATCAGACTCAACCTAGTATATAGCCCTTTGTACCTGGACGGGTAAGGTCAAACCCTCTTCTAACCGACCCCGACACAATGGGAGACGCGGCCTACCAGTATCCAGCCATCATGCACTCATGAATCCATTCGGTCTAGACTTTGGTGCATCCTACTGGTACCACAGGGTTTAGAAACTTTCACACAGGGACGCGTATGATTCCTCGTAACCTCGATAGTTTCTAGCGTCCATAAAATCATTCGCCAACCATAAAAGGTTTGCGGGACTACACCCTGGTGTCGTTAGGGAGCAGATGCAATGTATCATATATGATGCACAACACCTGAATCACACTATTCAAAACATGCATCAATCTTACGCATACCACGCGATCATATGGGACGACCCTATCCTATCCAGTCCCCCCAAGTATCTCAAGCCAAAAGGCGTATGCTATGATCACCCGCCATTCATAACAGGCATACAGATGATGCGTGCGGCATATGTATGTGCATAATACCCATTACACTAAGCATATTATTGGTATCGACCTATCAAGCTAAGTATGTTAGCATGTTATCAAACATATCATATGATAATCAACCTTAAATGGCCTGGCATATAGTGAGTGAGACCCGATAAGTGGGCCCCTCAAGCAATGTAAAGGTCTACGTGGTATGGCCCACTTGAGACTAGAATCGGCCACACAGTTGGGCTTTTGCATATAACATGATCTAGTAAAACGAATGATTAGTGAGGATATAACATATACATCAAGGTGGAACCTACATGGGATGGCGTAAACAAACACATGCACCATGGTGTGGTCCACAGTAGGACCCACAGACAAGTTGGGTGGCAACAAACATTATAATGGAGTTGTGGAAGCTTTCAATGGTAGGCATTCAATTTCCACTATTTCTTTTGGTGCGGCCTACTTGAGGATTTGATCGGCCTCATCTATGGGCTCATGACCTAAGTTGATATGGAAAAACATATGGACGGTATGGATAAAATACGCACATCATGGCTGGTCGTATTGTCAGATGGGCAGCGTGGATAGCATACAGATATCCTGATGGCCCTTGGGAATGTCTCAACAGTGGGCACCAGTTACCCATTGTATCCTAAGGTATGGCCCACCTGAGATATGGATTTGCCCCTCAACTTGGGCTAGCAAGATGGACGGATGTTGTGCATTTCATGTGCACACCACGCGGCCCCACATATTAGTGGGTCCACCCTAAGGTGAGTTGGACAAACAAATGTACTGCATGGATATAAAACGCACACACCATGGTGGACTCAGGAAGGTTTCCAGGGTGATGTCACTATCCCACCGTTAACACTGGCAGGATCCACAAAACTTTGAATCAAGATGGTATTGTGTGGCCTCACATCCATGTCACACGTTGCCTAGGTCAATAGGTTGGGTAGCGACAACATATCATGGTGGGCTCCAGCAGATTTTGACGGTAATGGATCAACCCCTACTCTCAATATTGCACATGTTACGATATCGATAAGATTGAGATATTATCAATATTATCAATGACAAATTGAACACTACATACAACCATGTGCCCATGAATTTTTTTTTTTTTTTTCTAATAAACAATTTTGATGATATCAATACGTTGGCGATATTATTGAAATATCGTTCATACACTTATGATACAAGCATTACCTAGAATTTACATAGTTGAAAATATTGACGATATTGATGCATTGACAATACGAGACACCTAGAATTTACCTAGTTGAAAATATTTGCAATTATATTAGTGATATTGATACGTTGGCGATATTTAGCGATACATTGCTAATACCTTGAATATATGATACTCGCTACCAGTGTTATCGGTATCGCTGAGCTAGAGATAAAGATAATATCGGAGATATTTCGAACACTGACCCCTGTTGAAATCCACGGTGCAGGCCGACACCCATGAAACGATGGGCCCCACTTGAGTGGGGTCAAACTAATGTTCGTGTTTTCCTTCCTCCGGGTCTGTGAGACCTTATAAATAGGTTTGATGACAAATAAACATCAAGGTGGGCCTTAGGAATGTTGCAACAATGGACGTCATTATCCCCGTTGCTTCTTGTGGTGTGGTCCACCTGATATCTGGATTTGTCTCATTTTTGGGCACTAACCCTAAAATAATCTAGCAAAATAAATGGGTGGTGTGGATGAAACACATACAGCGTGGTGGGTCCCACGAGTGGACCACCTCCCACGTTGCTAAGAGGGCAGCGTCAAGGACGCTGTCCCCACTGGATCACATGGTGTGGGTCACCTAAGATTTGGATCTTCTTTGTTTTCAGGCCCCAGACCTCAATGATCTGGAAAAACTGATGGACGGTATGGATGAAACACATACAACATGGTGGGTCCCACGAGTGGACCACCTCCCACGTTGCCAAGAGGGCAGTGTCAAGGACATTGTCGCCATTGCATCACATGGTGTGGGTCACCTAATATTTGGATCTTCTTCGTTTTCGAGCTCTAGGCCTCAAATGATCTAGCAAAACTGATGGACGGTGTGGATTAGACCCATACAACATGGTGGGGCCCACGAGTCAGACCCCTCTCCTTGCTCAAAGAAGGCTCCCGCCCTCATGTTGATGGGCAGCAGCGCCCTTTGGGCATTGTGAAGTCCAGCACATCTTTTTTTTTTTTTTTTTTCTTTTCTTTTTTTGTTTTTTTGTTGAATGGGGCCCACACTGAGGTGATCTGCTTTCTCCATCTTATCGACCAGCTCGCCATGGACCCAGGGAGTCCAAACTTGGGCAGTTTCCATGGCATACACACATCATGTTGGGCCTTAGAAAGTTTCAACAGTGGTTGTCATCATCCCTACTATTTTTTATGGTGTGACCCACCTGAGATCTGGTTTTGGCTGATATTTGGGCCCTAGCCCTAAAATGATGTGTCAAAATAGATGGGAAGTGTGGATGACATATATCCATCATGGTGGGCCCCACGAGTTGGGCCCTTGCTGACGCCCAAAAAGGGCTTTCGCCCTTTGGTTGCTGGACGAACATCAACTATCCCTTTATATATATATATATATATATATATATATATATATATATGTTGATTTGCATCCAAGTGGGTCCACGTGTGGACAATCCACTCCAACCATTTGTTTGGCCACCTCGTAGTGGGCCCAAAATGCCTTGGATCGACTTGATCTTGTATTTTTCCTTAATCCAGATCTGTGTGATTTTAAAAACAAGTTGAATGGCTTATAAATACTACGGTGGGCCACACAAGGTGGTCCACGCTATGATACCGTGTGGGGCACGCTATCTCACAGTGTGGCCCACTTGTGGGACCCACAATAGTCCACAGTCATTAAAGAAAAGAAAAAGAAAGGAAAGAAGGACAAGAAAGAGAAGGAAAGAGGGGATTCCGGCCATCGGGGTGGGCCCCCACTACTATGGGGTCCACCATGCACCTCATACAAATGCAAGGTGGTTCCTACCAATTTGGGCCCACCAAAATGAAATAAAGCAAGGAAAAAGGTAGAGTTTGTCCTCCCTTGCACTCACAATGAAGTTGAATGGCCGGATCGTCGATCGAACGGCTTGGATGGACCTAGCTCTTCATAGTCTCCTTTAACCCTCAAAATTCCCCTCAAGCCCTTTCTCTAATCTCTCTTAAACACTCCCTCTCTTAAGCACTCTCTCTTCTCTCTCTAATCTCTTTCTAATTTTCTCTCATCTTTTCTTTCTTTCTCTCCAATCTCTTTTCTTCTCGCTCTCACTTGCTAGAAACATTTGTGGAAATGAGAGGGGTTTGGGAGCTTTGTGGTAGGACTTTTTGGATAGAGAGGGAAATAAGAAAGATGGAGGGGTAGAATGGGGTGAGGGAAAGAGAGAAGGGAGTGGCTTAGCATGGGCAAAGGTATGAGAGGTATAAGCTTGTTTGACTAATAGGGAGAGAGATGAGTGATTGATGGATTGATTAATTGATTAGACTACCTCGGGATTTGTGCAAGTGGGGCCTGCGCCATGCATGCATTGCACGGCTTACCTCCGATTGTGCTCAAAACTGCAACTTCTAATCTAGGTGTCGCAATGGGGCATGTCGCACGGTGTTGGAATCGCAACGCCTTCGCGGTCGCCAAGGTACAAGTCTTAGGTCATTGTGGTACTGAAATAGGATTACAATCGAAGCTTGCCGAGTTGGTCTACTTGGAACATACTGGCACTGGAAATTAAGCATGCAGTTGGTCTAAGAGGGTTGCAGGTCTTGCGAATCTTCTCTTTTCTTCTAATAAAACTCTCATTAACAAAAACGAAACTTTTGAATGGAACTTAATAAATCACTTGTAACTAATCTAAATATCCTACCTTTTCTAATGTCTAAATCTAAAAATGCTAGTCGATAAATGCAGATGCCAGGGGTGCATCTGACAGAACAATGAACGTAGGGGGAAAACTAGGGTCTATAGGTGATACGACAAACGTATCAAATCTTAAAAGCGTCGCTCATCAAATCTATCCATGCAAGAAAAAAAATTCTGATAAAAACCTTTGTACCACAAAACCTATAAAACTCCTAATGACCAATGTTCGAAATATCGGTATCACGTTACGTACTGTAGCCTTGGGATACAGATACGTATCAGTTATCACACGGGATATATCGTTTGTATCGGGTAATTTATCGTACTTTTTGGGAAACGTGACAAAACATTGGGAAAATGGTTGATTTTTTCAATGAAACTTCAGGGATTGTTAGAAAAGACCTTAATACACACTTTTAAATCATAACATCACAAACAAGAAGTGCACAGAATAGGTTTCCTTTGTATAGGGTCCTAAGCTGTGCACTATTTGACTAAACTAATGCAACTATATTCAAATTGAATGCATAACATTTAGAGTGTATGTGATGATCATTTCATCAAATAGTCCTAAATACTTTAAAATTAGTCTCAACTGACAGTTGGGTGAAGGGAAATTTCAAAAAAAAAATATTTTATAAATATTTTATTAATTTCCAATCAAAAAATGAATTTTGTTTTTCAAAAATTGACAAGGACTTAACAAATCAGTATATCAACCCTCATACATGCTTGATTTCATTTTGAAGCGCAACATTGAAAGTAATTTGGGAGAAATTGGGGAAATTTCAAAATTTCCCCAAATTGGACCACCTACACTCAAAATTTGAAATTAGAGTGTACATGATGATCATTTCATCAATACTCCTAAATATTTCGAAACTACTCTCAATTAACAGCTGGTTGATGGAAAAATTTGAGAAAAAACATGGAAAACATGAAGAAGCAATGGATATCGAAATCAAAGCCCCAATTCCATGATTTTTCATGTAAAACATGAAGAACCAATCAATTTGTAACCATTTGACACTGATTTAACATAATTTCAAAAAAAAAAAAAAAGGATTGGAAATTGAAAATGCTTACCGGATCGAACATGTGGGATATATCAATGCTACCTGTGCGTTTTGTATCGCACATGTGGGATTCAAGATATATTGTGGGATATATCGGCTGATATTGTCAATATTTAAAACATTGCTTCTGGCGTAGTGAGAAACAGTAAGGAGATTTCTCAAAATGCCAAAGCATAAGAGTCCATTGGGAGAAGTAACTTCTGTCCAACATGCTTGAAGACGATGTGAACTGACTTCCAACACATTGCTTTCTAACACTATGGGATATAAGTCTTCGAGCCTTGCTCTATCCCTGGTCAAATGGTGAGAGAGACTGAGAACTGTCTTCCATTACACGCGATGGCTCGCAAAATGACCTACTTGCCATCTGACAAGCATACCAACATTTTTTCCAGCCTCAGTCCCTGTACCCTTCCCTTTCTTAGCTTTGGAACTACATATTTAGGATTATCAGTCTACATCCATTCATCTCTTCTAGGCATCTAATTCTATCTATACTTTGTATGCATTGGCCCTCACTTCCCTGCTCAACCAGGTTTTTATATTGATTCTCAATTGACATTATTAGAGATTTTGGCATCTTGTTTCTTTAGATTATTACTTTCTAACTTCTTGGATTAACATCTTAATTTCATCAACCAAATAACCTCTGTGATCCTGAGAAAGTTATCTGCTAGAGAGACTGACTGACAAAACTTTTAGCATCTTGTTGATGAAATATGTTTCAATTGGAACCAGAATTATGCCTCTGTTGAGAACATCCCATAGATCAATGGTAGATAGCCTGCATTTCAACATTGAGGTCTCTGGTTCAAGCCTCACTTGCTGAAACAAGGAGAATCTTTTGACATTTATTAGTACTTATATAACGTAACATGAAGCACAATACTTAAAAGTCTAATATTCTGTTCTCTGTTTCAGTCAGAAGCTGCAAAGAAACTCCCATTCATCCTTGTCATAAATCTACAGGTATATCCAAGTCTTTAATCTACATTTTCCCTTTATTGTTTTTATAACAAGTCATGTGGCAATATACATTATCTGGATTTATTGCATATGATTTTAATTTTTTATTTTCTTGGAAGCTAATTTGATATTATTTTATAGAGGAGATGTCGGTTGCTTTGAGACACTCTATTTACCCATGTTGCTTAGCTCTCATTGAATAGTTATGCCTAGAAAGGAAATATATGAGATTTTGAGTGGTTCATGTGGAGTGGTAACTTGTTAGATATTTTTTTTTTTGGTCAACATTGATGATTTTATTACAAACAAAAACCACTGCAAAAAAAAAAAAAAACAGAGCTTCACAATGACCTTCTTTTCACTCACCGAGCAGCAAAACAAAGAAAAAGTGAGGCAAAAAACACCCAAGGAACCCAAAAGTCCCAATCCTCCAACGAAGTAACAACTAAAGACCTCCAATCTCTTCGAGGTTTTCCAAAGAGCATCTTCTGAACTCTTGCCATGGCAATGCCCAAATAATAATCACAAGGGAAATCCTCCTTTTAATAGATGCAACGTCTTCCATAAAACCTCCTTTCCACAAACCCCAAAGAATTCTGGAAATGTCTTCCATAAAACCTCCTTTCGGCCTTTGAACAAACTAATATGCGATTCCAACAGCATACCACCAATCAAGTTATTGAAACTCCAGGATAGACCCCATCGAGAAAGAAGGGAAGCCGACACCATTCTTACTACCCCACAATGAAAGAATAGGAGGTTGACTGATTCATCCTCATATCTCCAAATGCAGGACATATTGGGGAAGGATATATTTTGTTTCTTTAGGTTTTTTTTTTTTCAACATGTTGCTGTCTATTCATATCAAAAGAGGGCTATACAAAGCTACTTCGGGCAGGCCCCACAACAAAAAGGGGAAAGGCCCGCTTATCATGAAAGAAGAAAAACAAAATAGAGCAGCCCCGCCCCACACCCAAATAACTATCAAGGCTCTTCCCGCAAATTACCTAGGCCCACCCGATCAAGAAAAATCAGACCTCTTGTAACATGAGGGAGGTTCGAAGCGGAAAGAAAAAAGCAATGGGCTTGGCTATCGCTTCCTCTTCAGGCCAGGTCATAGGCAACCACGTTCGCTTCTCTTGGATAGTGAGTGATGGATATTTCAAACCAGGACATGAGGCTCTTAATCCTAGCCCACCAGTAGAACATATTCCATGATGGGGAGGAAGAGCCATTGAGCATATCCACCATTGCCTTGGAATCACTCTCCACTTCCACCTTGGAGAAACACCTATCCTTATAAAGAGACAGACCCTCCCAAATTACTCTGATTTCCGCCCTGGAGTTTGACCCAAAACCGTACCCTGAGGCAAAAGCAAAGAGAAAAGAGCCAGAGCAATCCCTAGCGACGCCCCCTCCTCCTGACGGACCCGGGTTACCTCGGGCTGAGCCATCTACATTCAGCTTAATCTAATCCAACTTTGGCTTTTTTCCATTTGACAACTTGAGTTATTCTTTTTTGATGGTTGCTGGCGAAGATTCGAAGTCCTGCGAGTGCAGCCACTAAGGATCTGTTGGATTTTTTTATTTTTATTATTATTATTATTATTTATTTTTATTTTTTTTGGGGGGGGGGGGGGTCCGATTCGGCTGATCCACTGGAGCACATGGAAGATGATTCTTGCATGAGAAGGCGCGATCCCATCAAATCTAGCTTCATTTCTGGATAGCCAAATCTCCCAGAATATAAAAATGTGCAGCAGGCCCATTAAGATGTGATTGCAGTCCGTCTGCTTAGCCGAAGTCCACCATTTAGAGGCCCTACCAAAAGTTGAGTCAGAAGTGCAGGAGCTAACGTGGAATATGGACTGGAAGTGATTCCAAACCACTGAAGCGAGGCTGCCTGAGGAGAATACATGGTCCAAGGATTCTGAGTTGGGCGAAGAGCTACAACACTCACATCTGGAAGCCATATGAATCCCTTTGGCTTGGATCCTATCGTCGACTGAGTAGAAAAAGATTTGATGAGGATAATGTGAAGAAGAGATGAGAATATTGAGAGAGAAGGAGGAGGAGAGTTTGGGAGAGATGATATGTGTTAGGCTTGCATGCCCTAACACATAATATTTTATTATGAAAAAGCATATAGTACACTGCAGGAGAATAGGGAAGTGTGCACATGCACTTACACTAAAAGGACACTATAAATAATATTTTATTATGAAAAAGCATATAATACACTGCAGGAGAATAGGGAAGTGTGCACATGCACTTACACTAAAAGGACGCACTATAAATATAATACACTAGCATTCTCTATACTCCCCCTCAAGTTGGAGCATAGATGTTGATCATGCCCAACTTGTCACGAACACGATGAAGAGCATCTCGACTCAAGGATTTTGTAAGAACATCAGCAAGTTGATCCCCAGATCGAACAAAAGGAGTGACAATTTCCTTAGAAGCAACTTTCTCCCGAATAAAGTGACAGTCAACCTCAATATGCTTGGTTCGCTCGTGGAAAACTGGGTTACGAGCAATATGGATAGCCGCTTGATTGTCACAGTGAAGAGGAATAGGACCCGAAGGAGGATAGTCAAGTTCTTCAAGAAGATTGCGAAGCCACACAAGTTCACATGTCGCATGAGCCATAGCACGATATTCAGCTTCAGCTGAGGACCGGGCAACAACTGGCTGCTTTTTGCTCTTCCAGGTTATAAGATTGCCACCTAGGAAGGTACAGAAGCCGGATGTAGATGACCAAAAGTACTACCTGCACAATCAGCATCGGAATAGCCAGAAAGATGAAGATGACCATGCAACTGAAAGTAGAGGCCAAGACCCGGGGCTGATTTTAAATACCGAAGTATGCGGTAGACAGCCGTGAGATGAGAAGTACAGGGAGCTTGCATGAATTGGCTAACAACCCCCACTGCAAATGAGAGATCTGGGCGAGTAATAGTCAGGTAAATAAGCCGGCCTACAAGTCGTCGATACATCTCGGGATCAGTAAGGAGAGGACCATCATCTGGTCGAAGCTTCTGTGAAGTATCCATGGGAGTGGTAGCAGGCTTGCACCCTAACATGCCGGTCTCCATGAGAAGATCGAGCGCATATTTTCGTTGTGACAAGACCAATTTGGATGATGAGCGAGCAACTTCAATTCCGAGGAAGTAACGAAGAGGACCAAGATCCTTGATTTCAAACTTGGTCTTCAAAAAATCTTTGACCTCCCTCATTCCAGCAGAATCACTACCGGACAAAACAATATCATCCACATAGACAATGAGAACCATGATGCCCGTCGATCGACGACATATAAAGAATGATCAGCATGACTACGAACAAAGCCAAACTCCAAGAGAGCCTGACTAAATTTTTCGAACCATGCACGTGGAGATTGTTTGAGTCCATAAAGAGCCTTCTTCAACCGACATACAAGTGCAGGGTTGTGAGAAGCAACACAGCCAGGAGGTTGATGCATGTAAACTTCCTCTGTAAGATCCTCATGGAGAAATGCATTCTTAACATCAAGCTGAAACAAGGGCCATGATAAATTAACGGCCAAGGAGAGCACAACACGAATTGAATTAAGCTTAGCCACTGGAGAAAATGTCTCGAAGTAATCCACACCATGAATCTGGGTGTAACCTTTAGCAACAAGACGGGCTTTATAGCGATCAATTGAGCCATCTGGAAGAAACTTGATTGTATAAACCCATCGGTAGCCAACAGGCTTATGGCCTACAGGAAGTGGCACAAGATCCCAAGTATGATTCTTCTCAAGAGCAGACATTTCTTCCATCATCGCCTTTGTCCAATCAGGACTCTGAAGAGCATGTGAGAGAGATCTAGGAATAGTCTGTGATGAAAGGGAAGCTGCAAACGACTGAAAAGACGGTGAAAGATGATCATATGAAACGAAATTACTAATGGGGTGTTGAGTACAAGATCGTGACCCTTTGCGCAAGGCAATGGGAAGATCTAAACTCGAGTTAGGAGAGTCACCTGAACCAACATCCAAAGTAAGCGGAAGGGTAGATGATTGAGCTTGTGAAGATTTATCTCGACGCTGATACACCCGCAGAGGCTTAGGCTCAACCATATCACCAACAGGATGCTGAATAGAGGGGAGAGGAGTTTTCCCATGATCATTAGTGGAAAGAGGAGAACAGTTATACTCCCCCTGACGCGCAAGAGGATCACAGAGGGATCGGCCTGGAGTGGAGAAAAAGAAAGATCCTCAAAGAAGGTGACATCAGCAGAGACATATTTCTTGCGAGTCAATGGGTCAAAGCATTTATAACCTTTCTGACTCCGAGTATACCCTATAAAGACATATTTAATCGCCCTAGGACTAAGTTTATCATTACTCCCATCCAAAATTTGAACAAAGCATGTACAACCAAAAACTTTAGGTGGTAGAGGAAATGGGTTATCATGAGGATACAAAATAGTAAATGAAGATTTATAAGACAGAATACGTGAGGGTATACGATTAATAAGAAAAGTAGCAGTTAAAAGAGCATCACCCCAAAAATGTTTGGGTAGATGCATACCAAGTAGAAGGGTGCGAGCAACGTCAAGAAGATGACGATTCTTTCGTTCTGCAATACCATTTTGTTGAGGAGTGCGAGCACATGACGTCCTAGATAAAATACCACGTTCTTGCAAGAAGGACAGAAAGGCAGTAGACATGTATTCTACCTCATTATCAGAATGGAGGGATTTGATGGAACAATGAAATTGAGTGCACACTTCATGATAAAACACTTTGAATGCATCAAATACTTCACTTTTAGATTTCAAAAAATAAATCCAAGTCATGCGGGAATAATCATCAATAAAGGTAACAAAATATCTAAATCCAAAAGTCGAGGTAACCGGAGCTGGTCCCCAAACATCCGAGTGAACCAGAAGAAAAGGTTGAGATTTCCTCCCAGAAGAGCTAGGAGGAAACGTAGCACGATGATGTTTAGACAATTCACAAATATCACAGCATAATGGTTTAGTGACAGGTAAGGAGGGAAATAAAAGTCTCAATCTAGCAATGGATGGGTGGCCTAAGCGGCAATGCCACCGAGTCATGGACTCTTGATCTAGAGAAAGGGTACTAGAAGCGGCAACAGGTGTATCATCGAGAAGATAAACGCCTCCTCGCTCATGCCCTCCACCAATCACTCTCTTCGTCTGTAGGTCCTGAAACAAACAATAAGAAGGAAAGAAGGTGATGGAACAATTGAGTGATTTAGTAAGAGAGCTAACAGACAATAAGTTTAATGGAAAACGAGGCACATGCAATACGGAGGACAGACAAGGAAGAAGAGAGGGATGGAACCAATCCCAGAGATGGGAGATTGGGTTCCATCTGCGACTGTGACATACTGAGTGGGAGAAGAAGAAGAAGAATAAGAAGAAAAGAATTGCAACTTACCAGTCATATGGGAGGAAGCTCCAGAGTCAATGACCCAGGAGGTAGGAGAGGATGACGCAAGAAGGGCGGTACCTGACTGGGCCGAAGCTGCGTGAGAAGGCTCAGGAATATCCCGAATGTGAAGCCGCATAAGGGCATCATATGCCGCCCGAGAAATAATAAGAGACTCCCCTGAAGTAGACTGCTCAGCTGTCGGGGTGGAAGACTGTCTCAGAAGCAACAGTGGAAGCAATAGAAGCAGCGGCATACGTAGGACGACCATGTAGCTGCCAGTAATAATCAATAGTGTGATTAGTTCCACCGCAATGTGAACAAATGCGGGAACCATCACGTCCTCGTCCACGTCCACCACGACCACGAAGACTACGGCCACCGCGACTGCGATCTAGATCGCGGCCTCTACCACGACCACCAAAACCAGAAATGCGCCCTAAGCTCAAGGATGGTACCCTAAGACCAATGGAGTACTGATCGCCAACAAGATGTGCCGAACGCTCGGGTGGCACAAATGAATGAGAAGGAAGAGTAGAGATCATAGCACGCTGACACATGGCATAGACTGTCGTCAATGGGGGAAGAGGATCCTGCATAACAACCTGATCGCGAACGTGAAGATAATCAGAACTCAACCCAGCGAGGAACTACATGATACGAGTATCATCCCGTTGCTTGTGAGCATGTTCATAATCCTCTTTACACTTGGAAGGAAGAGGCTGATACATATCCAACTCATCCCACATACCCCGAAGCATCGAATAGTAGTCTTTTAAGGATCTGGAGTTTTGTTGAAACCGACCAATTTCTTGAATAAGCTGGAAAACCCGTGAAAAATTCTGAGATTCCGAGAACATATCATGAAGCGTATCCCAAATGCCTTTAGCCGAGGATAAAAACATCACTGAGTGGCTAATCGAGGAATCCATGCTATTCAACAACCATGCAATAACTTGATAATTCTCCTTTGTCCAAGACTTGTAGGTAACATCTGTAGAGCTTGGGGAATCATCCAAAATATACGACAACTTGTCACGGGCTCCTAAAAATACTTTTACAGATTGTGCCCATTGAAGATAGTTGTCACCATTCAACTTAATGGAGGTAATCTGCAAGGGGTTAGATTCAAGAGACTCTATGCCAAGAGATGAGGGCCCTTTGTCAGCCATAATAGAGTCCAAGAGAAATAAACCTATGCCAAGAGACCCCCTATGCCAAGAAAGATTGATTCAAACAACTCTATCTCACTCAATCCTTCATAATAGAGAATGCTAGTGTATTATATTTATAGTGTGTCGTTTTAGTATAAGTGCATGTGCACACTTCCCTATTCCCCTAAACTTTTAGCTCAAACAGAGCCCATGTGTCCGTACAACGCTGACGTCATCCGTACGGCTGCTGACGTCAGCAAGGTGACGTGTCGCCTCTCAACCTGTTGGATGCAGAATGCCTTGAACTTGCTCTGATACCAAGTAGAAAAAGATTTGATGAGGATAATGTGAAGAAGAGATGAGAATATTGAGAGAGAAGGAGGAGGAGAGTTTGGGAGAGATGATATGTGTTAGGCTTGCATGCCCTAACACATAATATTTTATTATGAAAAAGCATATAGTACACTGCAGGGGAATAGGGAAGTGTGCACATGCACTTACACTAAAAGGACACACTATAAATATAATACACTAGCATTCTCTATAGACTGGAACATCCTTTTGAATAATTTTCCAGGTAAGTAGGCCAAGCTCGGGGGGGATTTTTGGGTGCCAGACCCATGAGGCCCACGTTTTGATCACCCCTTGAGGCGGGACAACTGCTAAGCCGAGTCGATACTGAATTTGCCTAAAGATGAGTTGATCCAGATCTTTTTGTCCTCTGAATTTGACGTACATATAACCTCATCCGAGATGTGGTCAAGAACGACCCAAGGAAGGAGAAGAATTGCCGCATTTGGGTCGTGCCACCCATTTGGGCCAATGAAAGAGAAAACCTGCTGCTGCTGCTGCGCAGGAGGATGCAGATTCCATTGACGCAGGGGACCAAGCCCGGTCCAGTCGTCTTCCCAAAAATCACATTCGCCTTTGCCAATAATCCATCAGGAGTTGACCGCAACCATCTCAAAGTGCTGATGGATATGCTTCCACAAAGAGGAGGCCCAAGCAGCATTGTTCCCACCTAAGGAAATATCAGACGGGCTAGCAAAGAGGTATTTGTTCTTCATGAAGTTAGCCCAACAACTATCTTTGCCTCTGTTCATAATGATCCAGGCCATTTTCATCCTGAAGACCTGCATGATAGCCCTCAGACTTTTGACTCCTAGCCCTCCTGTTTTCAGGGTAGAAATACGTTTCCTGCTAATCCAGTGCAACCGTTTTCTGTCCCCTTCCCAGCCGCAGAAAAATCTGCAAAAGAAGATTCCACCTCTCCCAGAAGAGAGTGGGGAATGTTCGATACTACCAACGTGTGAAATGGAATGCTACTGAGAACATGGTTGATAAGAGTAATTTTACCTGCTTGGGAGAGGATTTTTTATTTCCAGCCAGCAATCCTCTCGTGGATCCTCTCTAGGATGGGATGGAAGTAGGCTCTCTTGCTTCTACCTTTGAATATCTGGACACCTAGATAGGTAAATAGGGATTCACTTCTTCTGAATCCTAGAATATTCTGAACTGTCCTGACTCTTGCCTCGGATTGATGGGCAGACAGGATGAAAAAGCTTTTCCTGGCGTTGATACTTTGGCCCGACGCTTGGTGGTAGCGATCCAGGAACGATTTGATCCTAGTCAAGGTGGTTCGGCCCCCATTGGCAAGCAGTAGCGTGTCGTCAGCAAATAGTAAGTGGGACACAATTGGGCAGTTCCTACGAGCAATGAATGGTTGACACCTCCCACTTTGGATCAGATTTTTGAAACCCCTGCTCAGGACTTTTGCTGCCAAAATGAATAGGGCTAGAGAAAGTGGATCGCCTTGACAGAGGCCCTTCGTTGAGAGAAAGAAGCCGCAAGATTCGCCGTTGACTAGGACGGAGAACCAAGAGTTCGACCAACACTTTTCGACCATAGAAATCCAGAAATTTCCAAAGCCGAATTAACGAACGACCGCTTTGAGAAAAGCCCAATCCAACCTGTCATAGGCTTTCTCAATGTCAAGTTTAATGAAAATGTTTCCACCTCTAACCCATTGATCGATGTCTCGAAACCCCTCTTGGGCTAGCGCGCAGCTTTCCGCTATGCTTCCAGCTTGAACAAAAGCACCCTGTTCCACCGAAATGATCTTGGGCAATATTTTACCAAGTCTATCGGCTATGATCTTCGAGCAAATTTTGTAGATGCAATTGCACAAACTGATTGGGCGAAAGTCCGCAAAAGATTCTGGTGCTATGGATTTTGGAATGAGACAGATCAATGTAGCTGTGAATGCCCGAGGGAGCAAATCATCAGTGAAAAAAGAGCGCACCGCCAGCAGTATATCAGGCCCCACGACAGACCAACAGCCCTGGAAGAAGGCCCTTGTGAAACCGTCAGGCCCGGGGGCCCCATCCTTCGGGAGCTCATCACAACTGCTAGGGTCTCTTCTAGGGATGTCTCCACCATAAGCATGCCGTTGTCTTCCTCAGAAATGGAGGGCTGGATGACATCTAGGAGGTCTTCAGGAGAGGATCACGGTTGGGCTTCCATGAGAGATGTAAAAAATTCGATTGCACCTTTCTTGATTGATTCTTGATCTGCAGTTATCAATCCATCAGCCAGCTTGATCTCATTGATGCGAGATCTTCGAGCGCGATCGTTAGCTGAATTGTGGAAAAACTTCGTGTTCCTGTCTCCCTCTTGGAGCCAGTGATTTCTGGACTTTTGTTTCCAAAAAATTTCCTCGCGAGCTTCTAGGCTAGCCAGTTCAACTTTGGCCCTGTTAACGGCTTGTTGGGAATCTAGGCTGTAAATGCACTGAGCGGCCCGTTCTACTTCAATGAGTTCCTGCTTTGCTTTCCTGATATTGTGGAACACATTCCCAAAAGTCTTTGTTCCATCTAACCAAAGCCATATTCACATTTTTCCCCAATAGAGTCGCCATTCTGTGAACGTTGGGAAATCAGCGCCCACGCTGGTTTTATGTTTTTGTTTTGTGGGGTGATTTTGACTGATTTGGATTGATGATGCAATGTAGATTTGAAGTCGCCACTAGCCACGTAAATCAACATCCCGCAATCGGCTAGAACCTGCAGAATATGTTAAGCTAGAGAATCTGAGTACTCTCTTGCTTTAAGTTAACTCCTGGCCTGCGATCCGGGATTTTGAGTAAGGGACCTCGGTTACAAAGAGGGAAGGTGTTAGGCACCATCTCTGCCCGTACAAGTGTATTGTCTCTACTCCATGTGGTAAAGTAATCTTAAGGGATAAGATAATATGGTCGAAATAGGACTATGCACACTTGGATTTCTGATGTAGCAAGATCTGGGATTCTAACAAGTTACAAAGCATATGTCCAAGGAATGTCTAAAAAAGCGGATGTAATGATGCTAATGTAAAAAAATAAGAAAGGGGACTAGATTACCCTGAGTTTCTGATGTGACAGGATCCGATATTCGACAAGTCATAAAGCATACATTCAATGGTGATCTAGAGGAGCAAGGGAGTTGAGAAGGGAATAATGATATGATGAATGCTTTATGGAAGATGATATGATCTTTGGCTTGCTCTTGAGATAGCTAGGACATGGGAGTGCACCATGACCAACCCGGATGGACTCGTAAGAGTTGAGGATGGCTTGGAGGAGGCTTGGGGAAAGCTGAAGGGTGGGGCTTGAAGGCTTAAGAGCTCCCTTTCATTCTCACTCACTTGCTCTTCATCTCTCTCTTACTCTCCCTTAGAATTTTTGGGAAATTTACTTCTTGGGTATGATTGTTGTATGAAATGAAGAGGGGTGAAGGCTATTTATAGCTTTTTGTGATAGCATTTTGGTAATTCCAGGGTTTGTGGAGGGTGAAAGCAGACATGGTGGCTTATGATTGATTGAGGGGAGAGAAGTCTCACGTGGCATGCTCTTATAAGCTCTTGGGATTTGTTAAAAGGGTAAATAGGGTGAACTTCGGGGGTAATTCCATATGAAAGTTGACTTTGGGAGGGGGGACAACTGTGTGCTTAGAGGAGACACCCATTGGATAAGGAACGGTACTCCGATTACCGCCGGCGGTACTCAGATTACTGCGGGCGGTAGTCTGAGTTTTGGCTGGTGGGCTTGTCTTTGGACCTCTGGTCGGCCCGAAGCCTTTCTTCGGATATTCAGATAAAAAAGGTTGGGTATGTTTTTTGGGAATTGGATCAATTTTTGGGTAGGCTCTGGTTTTGGGTGGTGGTTAGGGTTTAAGTTGGGGTTTAGGCTAGGTTTAGGGTTTAGGGAATGGTTGGGGTAGGTTAGGGTTAGGGTTTAGGGAATGGTTGGGGTTTCCGGCTCTCTTCCTGAGGGTTGTCCTTGCTTTCTCAAATTGCTAGCCTGGGTGGGGTGTCATGACCCTAAATCTAGTGTCGGTAATTCATGATTACTATACACCAAATTTTGGTTGACAGCCTTCATAGAACTCCGATTTTGGGGCTTCCAACTATCGCATACCAAGTCCCATAAGCGGGGCTCCACAAGGAGGATTTCTGAAAGTAAAGACGACAAACACGTGTCATTTCTCAAAATTCCATCATATTTAACGTGTTACTTTATACAACTGAGCACATCAAGGCAAAACCAAAACATAAACCATGTCATATTTACTATACCTGATGTACATATACGGGGTACTACAAAAAAAAATTATACACTGATATGTACAAAATAAAAAGGACAACTGGAGTTTGTGACCTCTACTCCTGCAGCTCCCTACTCTCACCTGTAAAAAAAAATAAGAAAGGAAACTTTAAGCTACTAAGCCCAGTGAGTGCATGTGCAGTGAAAATGCATGTTTCATGTCATGTTCATATCATGCACAGGCTTATTGGGGCCGATAACAATAAAATAAAGATACAATGCATTATTCCACTTTTCATGTTCCAAATTATTATTTTTATTTAAATCAACTTTCTACATTTTCCAATTGGATCACCAAGGTCTGAAACAAAGGTGTGATTCACATATGATTGCTACCCACTTGCACAGGCTTTTCCATCGTGGTCAACTACTGAGGTGGGACTGCATAATTCTTGGGCCGAACTAGTCTAACCCACTTGTGTTGAACCTTACTATCTGCCTAACAACTAGAAGTCATAAGTCACCTGGCAAAACAATAGCGGACAATTTACGAGCTTGTCACACACAACCTATCTTTGCTTGCCCATAAGCAGATCAGGTCAAACCTCTCAACCAATCGACACGCATCGGTGGGAGTCACCGCTTACTGTGGTATTTTGGCATCCCAGCACTCTGTTCTTCCATCCAGTCTAGGCATTGGTTGCTCCCAATGGTACCAATCGGGGTTTAAGGACTTTCACCCAGGGACCCTCTAATCATGTCCTGTTGAATTACACATTTCCGTTGTGGTGTCCAACTCAAGTCATAACAAAGTATGTTCCATCGCATTTACAATCACCGTATGCATAAGTCCACACACAAGCACAATATATCATGTTTTTCAAGGCAAGCATAGGACAACCTTCCTCATGTGGTCTCCTCATGAATTTAAGTTCCTCATAGCGGTCTCATGTAATGCATCCTGTATGTAGACAGTTCACATACTAATCATAGACACATCGTGTGTCGCAACACAACCCACTATGATCACCATACCATGATCTGAATCATTCACTCTCAATCATACAATGATACAACAACTATGAACCATGCATATGATATGCACATGACTTAGCCAATCTAAATCGAACTCGGGATTCATTCTGCAATAAAACTTCATGCCACAAGCATGCTTTTTCTCAAGAGTTAGCTACACCAAAAGGAGGAAGGATAACTCTTTCAAACGTTTTGTCAAACAAGTATTGAGCGGACTTTGTAAGGGACAAAGATAGAAACCGATGGAAATACTTATGAATTTAAACAAAACTAAAGCATATGAATCCCTTGGGTCTGGGCCACATGGATGGTTTAATTGATGGTGGAGATGGGGCCATGATGGGTTGATCTTGCATAGCTTCTGCCATGGCCCTTTTCTCAAGTTCATCTCTATCATTCAATCTTTCGTCAACAACCTAACCAACTAAATCAGAAAATCCAACAATAACCTAACCAACTAAATCAGAAAATCCAGCAATAACCTAACCAACTAAATCAGAAAATTCAGCATCATAGCCATTAGTGGGGTAATTCAAAGCTCTCTCTCTCTCTCTCTCTCTCTCTCTCTCTTTCTCTCTCTCTCAACAACCATGGACTAGAAAATCTATTCTTCTATAGGGCTTTCAAGAAATTTAACGCACATATATGCGTGCTCTTAATCTATGCACTCACCTATAACAATCAGAGGATTGGATTTCAAACTCGGCATCTACTTCCTTTTCTTCTTCTTCTTCTTCTCAACTTCCAATCACAAAAGGAAGAGTGCTGGAAATGGGTTGTTGAAAGAGGTTTTTTATTTTTTTATTTTTTTCAATGTTTATGGACTTGAAAATAGTTTTAAAATTCGCTTTTGTTTAAAAAGAAGGGATGGGAGGTGTTTTGTGATGTTTTTAAGAAGTTTAAGCTTATGGTAACAATAGAAAAATGTTATTTAAGTGATTTTGAAATAAAGCATTCCAAGGATTTTTTTTAAAAATTGAGGACATTTGAATTATTTTATCAAAATATACATGTGCATATCTATTCATAACTTACATTCCGGGTGTCATATTGACATGTCGTTTTCGCTAGTAATTCTGTAACTCGACTACAATCACAACGGTTAAGCTCTCGGACCTAACGGATTTTGAAAACTCGATGATGGCCCACCTCTAGATAAAATAAGGACATAGTTGTCATTTCTTAGATTGTTTAATTTTAAGTCTATATATTAAAATTCGGACATCGGGTTGAAATGCGGCTTGCGGCTCGATAACAGAACAACATTATGATTAAGTCAAAATATTCTCGGGGCCAATGGATCTACAGTCAACGGCTATCCAGTGTACGAACTAGATTTTGGGGCCTTGGGTCTTACATGGGGTTTCTTCAGATGCCCCTCTTTGGCCGAGGTTGCAAGCAACTGAGTGCCAAAGCGAATGGACACCCCACCCTTTTGGTCAGAAAAGGTTGTGGTTCAAATCCATTGCCTGCCATCTTATTGTAGCCAGCTTACTGTTTGGAAAAGAGATGAATTGCGTATATCATAAGGGTTTGAGGAAAACATTGTGATTGTTCCCGTGCGTTCTGCGGCATTACGGGCCACGAATCACAACCCTTTCACATCAGATTGTTAATAGCATCGGAGGTTAAGTCTGAAAAGTAGAGCCCCTGCGCGTTCTGCGCCTTTACGGGGATTCCCATACTGTTTGGATCTTGTTGTTTCCTTTGCTACGTAATCACCTTAGGAGTACTTGTTCCGTTTGATCGTCAAAGTGGTTAGCTGCCCTGCGCGTTCTACGGCCTTACAGGGAACTCACTACGCCAACTTGGACTCGATCAAACTTTCCAAATATCCCGGACTAGGTATGTGTGGGTAATCTTTTTACATGCAGTTTTCTGATTCGGATCTTCTCCACTTTGAATTTGGTTATTCTTACCAGAGATAGATCAAATCATCACTTGCATTCGACTCGTATGACTGTCTAGATAATGAGATCGGGCCAATCATGCTTGTTTCATATACGGATTCGATCATCCTCCTGGGAAATCGGAAGGGATCGGATCTTATTTTGTTGTTTGCACTGGACGCAACTGGGGAATATGGGAGACTCCTCAGTACACTGCATGCCGTATGCGATTTTCGAAAAACTTTGTTTGTTGAAAACTATCCTCTTCGGAGCTATACTCCTTGGGGATTTTATTGTAAATATTTTTGAGATTTTTGAAAAGATCTATTCGTTCTCGCAGGAGGGCGTCATCGTTCGGTTTTTTATTGCATAATTTAAATAAACATCAAACAGTCGCGTTGCCTCCACTAATGAGTTAATGGGACTAACCATGGTTTATTTTGCTAATTTGCTCTTCTTCTTTCTTTTTTTTTTTTTTTTTTTGTGTGTTTCTTATTTTCCTGAGAAATTTTCATTTTGTCAAGATTCCCAATTTCTTACAAGATTTAACAATTTCTCGTGAGATATTGGGTTTATCTTATGAGAATCTTTCATTTCTCTCATTTCCGTCCCTTATCCATCGGTCCAAAGCGTTTTCCTGTCGTCCCATCACCTCACAAGGGATAGTCGTGCTGATCCATGCACGTTGGGCGGCGGGCGGTAGTTGGATTACCGGTCGGCACCCGTTTGTCCACTGGTCAGACGCTGTCGCTGGTTCGAGCCAGGTGCCCTTCTTCCTTATTTCTTCTCATTTCTCCTTCCAGGGACAGTATTTTTGCTTCAATCCAAGCTTTTGTCTTCCTCTAGTGCTGGTTCCTTGCCATTTCCACTTCTTCTCCTTGATCTTCTCCTAGGTGGTTGTCTTTTGATGCAATGATCTTTCTTTTTGATGGATTTCAACATCCATGCTCATGGAGTATTTGAAACATTTATTTGTGGCCTTGGATCTTCCTTTTGGACATAGGAAACCACGGATCCGGATTTTGAGAAATATTGCCTGGAATTCCAACATTTTGAGCTTGTTGGAAAAAAATTATTTTGCCATGAATCGGTGTATTTTTTTGTTTTTGATTGAGCGGGGTGTGATAAGAAAGGTGCCCCACTCTTATTTTGTGTATGGACTTTCTTTTTTTTGAAGAAGAAGAAAAGAAGAAGAGGGCCTAGATTATGGAATGGTGGGCCAGGTTCGATGATTCGTAGTCCACTTGGATCTTCCAACCATATGGATCTTGATGGTGGTCCATCATTTGTGGAGTGGATCACACTCCCTGGCTAGATTTTTGTCTCCATGTATGGGTTGGATTCTCCAAGTGGGGTAGGATCATGGGCCTAGAAAGGAGGATTTGGACAATAGGCCCTAGGCCTTGAATCTTGGTACTGGATTGGGCCTTAGGACATGGGCCTTGGGATAGTGGACTTGGGACTTGGAGATGTGGGCCTTGATCAATGGGTTAGAGAGCTTTTGAAATGTGGGCCTTGGAGTGTGCCTTGAGATATGGGCGTTTGGGCTCTTGAGATGTGGGCCTTGGAGTGGGCTTTGATCATTGGGCTTTTGAAATCTGGGCCTTGAGATGGGCCTTTAGCAGCCCATTCACGATGTGTATCCCTCTTCTCGAATGTCTAAGTTATTTTATGGAAGTGAGAGGGATACTTACCTGCGAATGTTTGATCATGCAATATGCCTCGTCGCGGTAGGAATGAGGCTAGACCTTCTCATCAGCCAGCTGATCCTTATACGTTCCTCGAGAGGGTCGGCATCTTTCTGATGTGGCTCGAGAAGGAGGAGCTCCTGCAGTCTTGAGGGGTCGTGGGGTCCGCACTCATTGGGCCACTCCAGTACCCGACAGGGCCATCACCTCAATCCCCGACAATAGCTTCGCCTAATCCGCGCCAAAAATCTGGCCCAAACCATCAACAAGGGGACCATCACCTGCCCCATCCAAACCACCCATCATGCTCGAACCATCAAGATGGGACACACCATCCATCATGGCCCCATCTGCCCCATCCAAACCATCCAACACGATCAAATCACCATCCCCACCATTAAGACCCAGGCCATAAACCATCGCAAGATCCGGGCCATCCATCACCATCGTAGCCCCATCCACACCATTCAATGGCATACCCATACCCAAGCCTCCAAAAACTAACCCATCTACTAATGGCCCACTAAGCATGGGACCATCCAAGCCATCAAATCCCCATCCATCTCCCAAACTCTCCTCAAACACATCATCACCACCCATCCCACCATTAATGGTGGTAGGAGCCACACCATAAATGGCATTTACCTCCCCAAGTGGCCCTACCAACCCTCCATTAACACCCATCAAACCTCCATCAAAGCCATCCATAAATGGGCTCCCACCCACCATGCCATCATGAAAAAGGGGAGAAGGTGCATCATTCACCTCAAAAGGGCCCATCCTCTCATCATTGTTGGACCCATCAAGATGCTTTCCAAATCTAGCCATGAGATAAAGGGCAAAGAAGAAGAGGACAAAAGAAAGAAGAAGACAGAGGGGACAAAAGGGAGAAAAATGAGACAAAGGGAATGATCCGGAAATCAGAGCAGAGGGAGAATATCAGGGAACAACAACCTCGGACAAACAGAAGAGAGCGGACCTCGTTGGAAGAAATGATCAGGGGCAGTACCGCCCATGTGCTCTCTCTGCACCTACAGACTGACATCGCCAGAAACCCATGCAAATGTCAATGGGCGGTAGTCCGACTACTGCTCGGGCCTGGATTTAGCACAAATCAAGAGCAGGGCCCACTTAGGGAGCAAGAGGGGTCCAAATCATCAATAATCAGCATGATCAGATCAGCAGAAGGGCTCAAAAAGCAATAAGAAAGGCAACACCAGGTGAATAAACTTTGATATATACAGAAGAATGTACACAGATGATACATGGAAAGAAGTGATATAAGAACACTACTCATTAGGTACATAGTCATCTGTATCTTTTGGATGAACTTCAGGCCCCAAAAGGCCTCCCCTAGCAAAACGCGCACCGCCACCTGAAGCATAAGCATTCCGAAGAATCGGGCCGATACCATACTGCTCGCAGCAGGAGTTGTACTCCCTCGATGGATTGACAAAGGCACTGGCCTCATAGCCATCCAAAGCAGCATCTAACTCCCGCTCGAGTACTGCCCTCCAGTCTGTCGGACTAGACGAAGGACTGAATGGAACCAAGGGACTACTGGTCAATTGCCAAAGGGTCTCATCCAAATACCATTTTGTAACCCAAAGATCCTCCAAAATATGACGTCGACGTGAGGCTTGGAAAGCCTTCTGAGCTGCAGGAGTAAGAGCAGCGGCTGATCGAAAGTAGGGCCTAGTGCGGAACTGGTAAGAACAAAAGAGTCAAGGAAAAAGGGCGAACAAAAAAAAAAAAGATACCAAGAGATCACTTAAATCATCGGGAACAAGGGCATCAACATTAGATCTCCAAGCGAGATCGGAAAACAAGCAGGTGCGGCTGTGATTATCCTTGTACCACAACATCATACATGGAAAAGGAGACGTGTGATCAATCAGAGTGGGCCCGAGTTGGGGAAAATGATCAAAAAAGTAGACCTGCACAAGAGTCACAATCAAGAGGCGCACCAGAATCGACCATCCAAAGGTACAATGTGAGATAAAGGGATCCAACACACACCTCGATGAGTGGGTAAAAGCCAGTCTAAGATCTACTGCTACAACGGTTGGCCTTGTCCAACCCATCATACAAATGGGCTAGAAGCGCCGCATTCCAGTTGTACGGCGTGGGAAAGGTAATAACTGCCACGAGTGACAACAGATGGGAGCTCAGTAGCTCGTTCCCATGGTAGAAGATCATGCCTCCCAGGGTGTACAAAATCAAGGCACGAGCCTTCACAACGGCCTTGGCCTCAGGCTGAGGAATGCGTCGAGAAAAGTTCGTGGATAGCTAGAGCAATTTAAACCGCGGCCCTGAAAAGTCCAAGGAATCCGGCATCATCCCTAACATGTTCATCCAATCATCCTCAGTAGGGATAGGGAGGTCCTCCTTGAACGGAATGGATCCCCCCTCATACCGAAGGCCAAGCTGCATATATATGTCATAGGAGGTGATCCCCCACTCTCTAAAAGGGAGGTGAAACGTATGAGTCTCGGTGCGCCACCTCTCAGTCAGCACGGATAGTAGAGCCATGTTCATCTTGCTCAGACGGACTCTGAACAAGCTAAACAGGGAAGTACGCTCCAACACCTGAAAGAACAGCGGCTGGGGATTCTTGAACCAATCTGGCCAATGAGTGCAGACCCCATGACCCCTCAAGACTGCGGGAGCTCCTCCTTCCCGAGCCACATCGGAAAGATGTCGACCCTCTCGAGGAACGTGGCAAGGATCAACTGACTGATGAGAAGGTCCAGCCTCATTCCTACTGTGACCAAGGTATCCCAAATCGGTGACGATACGGCCGTATCGGCCGATACGTAATGGTAACGGCCGACACCGTTACACGATACGACGTCGAAACGGTCGTTACGGAATTCTGTGACCATAATGGCCGTTACGGGCCATAACGCTCTTGCACCTTACGCATTCGACACAAACTTGACCCACGGTCGAACCTAACTCCTGCTTAGTATGCACTACCCTTTTCTATTTCCTTTTTCTTTTTCTTTTTCTTCTTTTTCTTCTTCTTCTTCTCTCTCTCTCTCTCTCTCTCTCTCTCTCTCTCTCTTTGTTCTTTCCTTCTTTCCCTCTTTTTTCTTCTCTCTTCTTTCCCTCTTTTTTCTTTTCGGTTTCCCTCTCTCCCTCTTTTTTTATTTTTTTTCACAGGTGTCACGCTAAGACGAGTGCTTAGCTGCTGTAGGTACGTGTCACGCTAAGATGAGCGCCGACACTCCTCGATCTCCGAGTTGTACGAACGGTTCAAAGGAGATCAAAGTTACGTGGGCTCCTCAGTGATGTATTTATTATATCTACACTGTTCATCTATTATTAAATATCATTTTAGAGCATTACCCAAAAACTGAATCATATCCAAAGATCGTCTGGACCACAAAAAATAGCAGCAGAGATGATAATTTTGACCGTTAAAAATTTCTTAGGGCCTACTGTAATGTTTATTTTTCATCTAACCTATTAATTGGGTCACATTGACGTGGATGAAGGGAAAACACACATGTCAACTTGATTTAAAACTTTTGTAGCCCCCAATAAAATTTTAATGGTGGACGTTTAATCATTGTTGTTTCTTATGGTGCAGTCCACCTGAGCTTTGGATGTGCCTCATTTTTGGGCTCATGCCCTAAAATTATTTGGCAAAATGGATGGACGGTGTGGATACAACACATTCATCACGGGTGGGGCCCAAAAAACTTTGACATGTGTGCTACACTTCACAATTCGAGTCCCGCCTAATTCGGGCCCTTAAAAATTTGTACACTAGACATATATTAACTTAAATTTACCCATTAAATTATGGATTGCAATTGCTAACTCACAATGCCAAAATCAAATTGACTGCATAGTTTTAATTGTTAATTTGTGGACTTTTATTTTTTAAAATAAGGCCTTTTGATTTTTTTCATGATTCATTATCCAATAAATGTCCACCAATTCATAAGTGGGATAATGGCAAAAAATTGCATGAATTTGAGGCTAATTGAGGCATAGATTGGTCCTCCAAGTCAGCCCCAAATTGGCAATGCCATCTATCTAAATTTAATTTCATTTTTTTAAAGAACTATTGGGAGATGATATCAAATTATTAAGTATATAAATTAGATATTTAGAAAATTAAATATATGAATTTTGTAGTCAAATTCAGGTTACCTGGTTCAAAAATTAATCAGACAGTCCAATACAACTTCTCACCAAAGAGTGGACCGTTACACCACCATAAACATGTTCCAATTTATAAATGAATGCATATTTGGAATGCTTAGAATATTGCGGATTTAATCCATATTTTTTCATATTTTTTTTGCAAAAAAAAAAATAAAATTACGCCGTTACGAGCCGTTACAGCCCCATATTGCCGTTACGCCCCCATATCCGTATCGGTTTTGGAGGGCACCGTTACGCCAACCGATACCAATATGGGATGCCTGGATTGTGACGAGGCATGCTTCATGATCAAACATTCACAGGTAAGTATCCCTCTCACTTCCATAAAATAACTTAGACATTCTAGAAGAGGGATACACATCGTGAACGGGTTGCTGAAGGCCCATCTCAAGGCCCACATTTCAAAAGCCCAATGATCAAAGCCCACTCCAAGGCCCACATCTCAAGAGCCCAAACGCCCATATCTCAAGGCACACTCCAAGGCCCACATGTCAAGGCCCACATTTCAAAAGCTCTCTAGCCCATTGATCAAGGCCCACATTTCAAAAGCTCTCTAGCCCATTGATCAAGGCCCACATCTCCAAGTCCTAAGGCCCATGTCCTAAGGCCCAATCCATTACCAAGATTCAAGGCCCAGGGCCCATTGTCCAAATCCTCCTTTCTAGGCCCATGATCCTAGCCCACTTGGAGAATCCAACCTATACATGGAGCCAAAAATCAAGCTAGGGAGTGTGATCCACTCCACAAATGTTGGCCCACCATCAAGATCCATACGGTTGGAAGATCCAAGTGGACCACGAATCATCAATCCTGGCCCACCATTCCATAATCTGGTCCTGTTCTTCTTTTAAAAAAAAAATAATAATAAATAAATAAATAAACAAAATGTCCATACACAAAATAAGAGTGGGGCACCTTCTTATCACACCCCACTCAATCAAAAACAAAAAATACACCAATTCATGGCAAAATAAAATTTTTCCAGCAAGCTCAAAATGCTGGAATTCCAAGCAATATTTTCCAAAATCCGGATCCCTGGTTTCTTATGTCCAAAAGGGAGATCCAGGGCCACAAATAAATGTTTCAAGTACTCCATGAGCATGGATGCTGAAATCCATCAAAAAGAAAGATCATTCCATCAAAAGACAACCACCTGGGAGAAGATCAAGGAGAAGTGTAAATGGTAAGGAACCAGTACTAGAGGAAGACAAGCTTAGATTGAAGCAAAAAATGGCGTCCCTGGAAGGAGAAATGAGAAGAAGAAATAAGGAAGAAGGGCACTTGGCCTGGACCAGCGCCAGCGTCCGACTAGCGGACAAACGAGTGTTGGGCGGTAATCCTACTACCGTCCACCGCCCAACGTGCATGGATCAGCACGCCTGTCCCTTATGAGGTGATGGGACGACCGGAAAATGCTTCAGACCGACGGATAAGGGACGGAAATGCGAGAAATGAAAGATTTTCATGAGATAAACCCAGTGTTCGAGTTGTCGGTATCGCTACAAGTTTCGCTGACTGGAGATAAAGATATAATATCGTTATCGTTGATAACCGGAAATGCGAAGAAAAATGGCGAATAATGGGAAAAATGATGCAATTTTCAGTAAAACTTCAGGGCATGCCTAAATACACATATTTGCATATTTATGAATAAAAAAATTACAAAAAATGCATTAAATAATAAGTTTTCATTTAATGGGGCCCAAAAAGCATGCGCTACCGTAAGAAATCGCTCCAATTGTAATCAAAATGAGTTTATATTATACAAATGCAGCTGGCATATAATAATTAAGACATGTAAAAGTTAATGAATTAAAAAAGTACACCTTTCTTGGGACGTAGAATCTATATATTGGTACACTTGGTGATTGATGGCTTGGATATGGCACTTGTCTGACATATTGACGCATCCATATAGTTTTCCAGATCATTTTGTGGTATAAGCCCAAAAAATAGGTAGATCCAAATCGCATGTGGACCACATCACAGGACAGTGTTGATTGAATGCACACCATTAAAAACTTTTTAAGGGCCACAAGTTTTGTATTAAACTAGTTTGTATAACCTAATCAATAGGTTGGATGTCAAATAAACATTACACTGAACCCTGGGAGGTTTTTAATGGTGGACATTCAATTACTACTATTTCTTGTGGTATGGTTCACCTAGGAGTTATTTATGTCCGATGTTTTGGATCAAGATGTAAAATGATCTAAAAAAATGGATGGACAGCGTGGATCAAATAAATACTTCATGATTGTGCCCACATAGCACCAACTACTAGCCATCTTGCTAGGGGCAACGTCACTAGCCAAATCACATCTTGGCAGATGAGTAGTTGGATCTAGATTGTACATCTTGTGGGCCCCACTGGTAAGTGGTCTTCTGTTGTACACCTCACCATCCTAGATAGACGGAATCATCACAGCTCCGGAATATCTGCACCATCTTAGAAGCACGTAGAACACTCAATATTTGTCTGTGTATGATCAGGTCTGTTCATCATTGGTGTGCTCCGATGCTAGGCCCTGGCTCCAAAAATCATCCATGTCCACAAATTAGGTGGGCCACATCACAGGGAACAATGAGGATGGAACGCCAACCATAGGTTTATGTTGGGGGCCACTGTGATATGCATCTATCATCAAACTCGTTCATCAAGGGTGACTCTTGGGGATGAATGGAAGATACAAAAATCAGCTTGATCCAACACTCAGGTGGGCCACAATGCTTGAACTTGATGTTTTTAGGAGCAATTTAATGATTTTCCTATTCGTGCAGCCCATTGAAACTTTTATCGATCTGATCTTTTTAATGTATGGTTAGAGAAAGGATTCTTACCCAATGGACGGGTTAGATTTCACAGATACAGCCTGGTGCTTGCCGCACAGAGCTTTCATTATTTACGGTGTGATTGGGGTCCATCATAGACAATAATACTACAAAATTCAACAAGAACTTATCACGGTTAGATCATCTGTTTCTATTTTTTTCAACATACAGGACCCCACAAGATGTAAGACCTGGATTCATTTCCCCAACGTCACTAGTCAGAGAATGAGGCAGATCCAAAGCTTCAATGGACCACAGCACAAAAAACAGCAGGAGGATTGATGCCCACCGTTAAAACCTTCTTAAGGCCCACCAAGATGTTTTTTCAAAATCCAACATGTTCAAAAGTTAAAAAAGACATTAAAAAAAGTTAAAAAAACAAATATCAGCTTGATTGAAAACTTTTGTGGCCTTTAGAAGTTTTTAACGGTGGCCTCATTCTCCCCACTATTTTTATTTTATTTTTCGGTGTGATCCACTGGAGCTTTGGATGTGACTCATTCTTTGGATCTTACACTAAAATTATCTCTCCAGACAGATGGACAACGTGGATACAAAACATACATCATGGTGGGGTCCACAAAACTTGGTGACATCACTTCAGTTGCAGTCTCGCTACTCAACCTGTCAGTAGCCAATCTGCACACCTTTAGAGCAAGAGAGCTTTTGGTTTTACGAAATTCTCTCTTCTCCGAAAAATCTGCAATGACGATGAGATTTCGATCTTGTTCCGTAAAAAATCTCCCAGAAATTTATCTTTTTCTTTTTCAAATCCGAACCCAAATCCCCGTAAATCTCGGCGAAATCAAGTTCTCTTTCAAATCTCTTTCTTCGAAGAAAACAAAAGGGTTTTTTTTTTTTTAAAGGGTTTTCTTATCTCCAAAAATTCGGAGCTATCAACAGCAATTGGCCCACTAAATCTACCCGAAAGCCACTTCCACAGGTAAATCTTGAGAAAAAAAAAGGTAAGAGAGCTCTTTTTTGTATATTTTTTTATATTTATTTCAATTATTTTTTCCAATAATAGGGAGAACGATAGCTATTTTTTGATAAAATCGAAAATATCGCCAATATTTCGTCGACATTTGGAAGAGAAATGAAACTTTGGGGTTTCGATATCGTCGGTTCAGCGACACCGATAATATTGCCAATATTATCGATTTCTCGTCGACAATGAAACCACTGGATAAACCCAATTTCTCAGGAGAAATTGCTAAATCTCGTGAGAAATTAGGAATCTTGATAAAATGAAAATTTCTTAGGAAAATAAGACGAAATACCAAAAAAAAGAAATAAATGCAAATTAGCAAAATAAATCATGTTTAGCCTCATTAACTCATTAGTGGAGGCAATGCGACTGTTTGATACTTATTTAAATTATGCAATAAAAAACCGAACGACGACGCTCGCTCGCGAGATCGAACAGATCTTTTCAAAAATCTTAAAAATATTTACAATAAAATCCCCAAGGAATATAGCTCCGAAGAGGATAGTTTTCTGCACACAGTTTTTCAAAAAACGCATACGGCATGTAGTATACCGAGGAATCTCCCATATTCCCCAGTTGCGTCCAGTTCAAACAACAAAATAAGATCCGATCCCTTCCGGTTTCCCTGGAGGATGATCGAATCTATATATGATACAACTACGATTGGCTCGATCTCAATATCTGACAGTCGTACGAATCGAATGCAAGTGATGATTTGATCTATCTCTGGTAAGAATAACCAAATTCAAAGTGGAGAAGATCCGTTGTAACCAAAGTATCAGAACCAGAAAACTGCATGGAAAAATATTACCTACACATAGTGTTTCCATTGTTGACGAAAAATCGATAATATCGTTGATATTATCGGTGTCGCTGGACCGGCGACACCAAAACACCAAAAATTCGTCTCTTCCTAATGTCGACGAAATATCGGCGATATTTTCGATTTTATCGGGAAAAAAATAATTATCAACGACAACTCTCCCTATTATTATTTTTTTTTTTTTAAAAAAACAAAACAGATATATAAAAAAAAAAAATCTCTTACCATTTTTTCCTCAAAATCTGCCTGCGGGAGTGGCTTTCGGATGGATTTGGTGGGCCAATCACGGTTGATAGCGCCGGATTTTTAGAGGTAAGAAATCTCTTCTTTTTTTTCTTTGAAAAGAATAGGTTTGAAAGAAACCCAATTTCGGCGAGGTTGAAGGCGATTTGGGTTGGAATTTGAAGAGGAGAGAAATTTGGGGAAAGATATTTGGAATTTTATTTTAGGCGGAAAAAACGATGGAAGCTTTTTCGTTGAAGATGAGACGAAAGGGGCGCGTATTAGCTACTGATTGGTTGAGTAGCTAGACTAGCTACTGACGTGATGTCACCAAGTTCCGTGGGCCCCATCATGATGTATGTTTTCATGATGTATGTTTTGTATCCACGCCTTCCATCCATTTGGAGAGATCATTTTAGGGCAATATCCAAAGAACGAGTTAAATCCAAAGATCCAGTGGGCCCCAGCACAGTAAAATGTGGGAACAGTGACGTCCACCATTAAAAACTTCTAAAGGCCACAAAAGCTTTAGATCAAGCTGATATTTATATTTTCCCTTATTTCAGGTATTTTTTAACTTTTGAATAGGTTGGATTTCAAATAAACATTATGGTGGGCCGTAGGATAGCTTCAACGGTGGGAATCACTCTCCCCACTGCTTTCTATGGTGGGGTCCGCTGCAGATTTTATCTCCCTCGTTCCTTGGCTCATGCCCTAAAATGATATCTCAAAATGGATGGACGGTGTGGATACAACACATATATCATAGTGGGGCCCACATAACTTGGTGACATCATTCAGTGGCGGACTCGCTATTCAACCTGTCAGTATCTAATCCGCGTCTGGACTGCCAGTGTGGGTACGTGTCATGCGATGACGAGCGCTGAAGCTCCTCGAGCTCCGAGTTGTACGAACGGTTCAAAGGTTATCAAAGTTAAGTTAAATGGCCCCAAAATGATGTATTTATTACATCCATACCGTTCATTCATTTTTCAAAATCATTTTAGAGCATGAATCAAAAAATAAATCATAGCCAAATCTCAAATGGACCACGCCAGAAATAGTAGTGGGTAATGATTTTCAACGTTAAAACATTCGTAGGGCCCACCATAAAGTTTATTTTCAATTCAATCTGTTCATAAGGTCAAAAATACCTAGATTAAGAGGAAAAACACATAATATTGATACAAAACTTATGTGACCCCAAAAAAGGTTTCAATGGTATACGTTCAATCCCCCAATGCTTTTTGCGGTGTGGTCCACTTGATCTTTATATCTATCTTATTTTTCAGCTCAAGCCTTAATACGCACTCATAAAATGAATGGACGGTTTGGTTATAACACATACCTCATGATGGGACCCACAGAACTTGCTAACGTCAATACACCTAGATACTTGGTACACCAGCCAAGACGAAAGCTCCCTTTCGGAGAATGAACTTGGTGCAATTACATGCCTTTACAAACAGTAGTGCATATCTCACGGTGGGGCTCACATTGATGTATTTATTTTATATGCAAGCCATCCATAGGTTTTTTCAGATTATTATAAGACACTAGCTCAAAAAATGAAGCAGATCGGTATCTAAGCTGGGCCATATTTTAAGAAAGTGTGGTGGTTGAACCTCCACCATTAAAAACTTCTTTGAGCCTACATTAATGTTTTTATGTTTTTGTA
Source organism: Magnolia sinica (assembly GCF_029962835.1). Classification (NCBI taxonomy): domain Eukaryota; kingdom Viridiplantae; phylum Streptophyta; class Magnoliopsida; order Magnoliales; family Magnoliaceae; genus Magnolia; species Magnolia sinica. The sequence goes on from NC_080582.1 coordinate 68,811,537, forward strand.
ATGTTTATTTGTCATCCAACCCTTTGATAAGGTCTCGTAAACCTTTATATAGAAAAGAACAAATATTAGGTTGGTCTAAAACTTCTGTAATCCATGAGAAGGTTTTAATGGTCTATCACCACTGTTTCTTATGTAAAGTTCACCAAAGATTTGAATCTGCTCTAAATTGATACTCTAAATTGATTTTTAAAAATAGATGAACAAGATGGATATAGAATAAATATATCAAGGTGGGCCCCACCATAAGTGTTGTACTGTCTTCTTGAAGGCTAAGGTTGTACATAATCCACTTTACTCCCTTGCACCACTAAGTGGGTGGGAGGGGGCTATTATTTATTTATTTATTATTATTATTATTGTTTTCGATTCATCCCAGTAGGAATGGGACCATGAACTGTTTAAATGTATATAAATATCATGTTGGACCAAGGAGGTTTATTTGTCATCCAAGTTGAAACCTTCCTAAGAGCTATGGCCCACAGTGGTATTTATTTGTCATCCAAGTTGTTCATAAGATCCACACAGAGATGGATGAAGTTAAAATACAAAAATGACATGGATCCAAAACTTTTGTAGCCCGTAATGATTTTTCAACGGTAGGCATGTTCAATTCACATTGTTTCCTGTGGTGTGGTCCATTTAAGCATTGGATATGCTTCATCTTTGAGATCAAGCCTTAAAATTATCTTGTAAATGGATGGATGGGGTGGATAAAATACATAAATCACAATGGGCCCCACATAGTTGACTCAGTACGATAAGCATACTGATTTATATGGTGCGCATGTGTCACTTGTTTGTATCTTTGGATTGATGGGTCGATGTTCTGTGGGGCCATCATAATGATAAATATTTTATCAATGTCGTCCATTTCTTTTGATAGATAATTTTAAGGCATGAGTCTAAAATGAGGCAGATTTGCATCCCAGGTGGACCACACTAAGGGAAACAGTGGTGATTAAATGCCCACCATTAAAAACAGTGGTATGGCCCACCACCAGATTTTTGGATCTGCCTAACTTTTAGACCATTATCCTATTGTGGCCTTTCAAAACAGATGGTAGGAGTGGATTTGTGACGTACATCTCTATCATGCAAAAAATCACACTGATTGGATAATCCAATCCATCCTTGATTTGGAATCTTTGAGTTCATTCACTTTTACATGTCTTAACTTTTACATGTCTTAATTACTGTATGCCAGCTTCATTTGTAATATATAAACTCATTTTAGTTGTTATTAAAGTGATTTTTTATGGCATCGCATGCTTTTTTTGTCCCATTAAATGAAAACTTATTATGTAATGTATTTTTTTTGCAATTTTTTTATTCCTGAATATGTAAATATGTGTATTCATGTATGTCCTGAAGTTTCACTGAAAAATTCCATCATTTTCTCCATGTTTCCCCATTTTTTCCTGCATTTCCGGTTATCGGCGATAATCATATTATATCTTTATCTCTGGCCAGCGAAACTTGTAGCGATACCGACAACTCGAACACTGCCTACACATACCTAGTCCAGGATATTTGGAAAGTTTGATCGAGTCTAAGTCGGCATAATGAGTTCCCCGTAAGGCCGTAGAACGCGCAGGACAACTAACCACTTTGACAATCAAACAAAACAAGTACTCCTAGGGTGATTAGGTAGCAAAGGAAATAACAAGATCCAAACAGTACGGGAATCCTCGTAAAGCCGCAGAACGCGCAGGGACCCTACTTTTCAGACTTACCCTCTGATGCTATTAACAATCTAACGTGAAAAGGTTGTGATTCGTGGCCCGTAATGCCACAAAACGCGTAGGGATAATCACAACGTTTTCCTCAAACCCTCATGATATGTGCGAGTCATCTCATTTCCAAATAGTAAGCTGACTACGACACGATGGCAGGCAATGGATTTGATCCACAACCTTTTCTGATCAGAAGGGTGGGTGTCCACTCGCTTTGGCACTCGGTTGCTTGCAACCTCGGACAAAGAGGGGCATCTGTAGGCACCCCACCCAGGCTAGCAACTTGGGAAAGCAAAGACAACCCTCAGGAAGAGAGCCAAAAACCCCAACCATTCCCTAAACCCTAACCCTAACCTACCCTAACCATTCCCTAAACCCTAACCCTAGCCTACCCCAACCATTCCCTAAATCCTAACCATAAACTACCCTAACCATTCCCTAAACCCTAACCATAAACTACCCCAACCATTCCCTAAACCCTAACCACCACCCAAACCAGAGCCTACCCAAAAATCGATCCAATTCCCAGAAAACATACCCAACCTTTTTGATCCGAATATCCGAAGAAAGGTTTCGAGTCAACCAGAGGTCCCGAGACAGGCCCACCAGCCAAAACCCAGGGAGAACCTAACCTACCCTAACCATTCACAGAGTAGGAATGTCTAGAATATAATTGAAATAACCCCATACATTCTTAGCTATAATCCTGTTGCTAAAAAACTGATCTATTTATTCAACCATGGGATGAGGGCAGCAGGAACAGTTCGATGGAATCAGAATTCCCAATCTTTTCAGTGCTTCATCAACTGGAGCCTTTCCAAAACTCGCACTCCGTTGATATAAGGAATCTGTCAAGCTAATAATTATTGTTAATAATAAAAAAAGAATATCGATATAGTATTCCACATCGCATGAAATACTTCTTGCTACAATAATTTCCACTGAATAGCAACCCAATTTTGCATGTCCTCCATCTTCATCCTCCTAAATCAATATCTCCCACCAAGCGTGCTTTAAGCAGGAACCTTGTAAATTAAGCCAACAAATGCTTCATGGCCTCGTTCGTTTCTCTTCCAACATCTCTTACCACACTTGTTTTTCTGCAGCCCTTTCCCCTGAGCATACATCTCTAAGCGACTTCTTTTCTTCCATCCTCTTTACTCGCAGCTCCCTAGCGACCATACTAAGAAATGCAACAACTTTAGTTTTACCTTCTACTATCATCCCTCCTATCAGAAGTTCTTCCTAACCCTCATTTTTTATGTGCTTAGCAATGTTAAGAGTTAAAACCCAGCTGCCTTCTTCTCATCCATTCAAAACTTCCATGGCTTTAAGAGCTTTGTCCAGATCCAAGAATCTGACAAACATGAATCTTCTAAATTTCTCAGTCACTGTGTCTCTAGGAGGTGCTGTCTCTGCAACCTTTCCATGATTCTCAAACAATCGAGCAACATCAGCTGCACTCCATTGCAGATCAAAATCTGCCACGAACACATGAACAGACCTTTTTTCCCTGCTAGCCCAATCCTTCTGCTTTGCCGATCTTGGACTCTGATCACCTTCTCCATTTAATGGCATTCACTTTCACATTTTCTGGACTTTTGCTTTTGCTCCTCTTTTTTTTCCTCCAACAATTTGCCTCAACATTGAGGGGGCAAAGAAGGAATGCTTGGATGATTGGAGACATGGAGTTGGGACTTCCAAAAGATTATTATTTTCTTCATCCAATGTTGAAGATTATATGATTTTGATTTGGTTTATCCATGACTATAGACTAGAGCAATTTTTTAAATATCGACAATATCAGCCGATATATCCCACGATTTATCTTCTATCCCACCTCTGTGATACGAAATGCACAGGTACTGCCGATATATCCCACCTATTCGATCTACTGAGCGTTTTCGATTCATGTTTTTGTTGTAAATGATGTTAAACCAGTGTCAAATGGTTACAAATCTATGATTCTTCATATTTTTCATGAAAAATCATGGATTTGGAACTTTGATTTTGAGATTTAGGAGAGATGGGTCAAGTTGCGGAAAATTGAGAAAAAATGAAATTTCTCAATTTCTCGCAAATTAGTTGCAATTTTTGTATCCAAACACAAAATTAAACATGTATATAGCATGATCTAGTGATTCTTCTTTTGCTTTTGAATGTATTACTTGTGTTTCCATACATGTCTTCTTACGTTTATAAATTATATGAATAGACTTTGAATATACTTGCATCAGTTCGGTTGGAAAGCGCATATATTAGGACCTCATACAAAGGAAACCCCTATTATGTGCACTTTGTTTTTGTAATGTTTTGATTTATAAGTGTGTATTAATGTCTTTTTCAATAATCCCTTAAGTTTCATTGAAAAATTCGACCAATTTCCCAATGTTCTCATGTTTCCCAACAACAACGATACATTACACGATACAACTGATATATTCCATGCGATAACCGATATGTATCTGTATCCCAAGGGTGCGATACATTACGCGATAACGATATTTAAAACAATGGACTAGAGTAGACCTTGGTTTTGAAAGCAATGCTAATTATGATTTCACTAGCAAGCATGATCCCAACTAGCTACCTCTATTGCTATAAATGTGATGGCTATTTGTAAGAATCCTACTTTCTCCACATGTACTTATGGGACATGTAGGTCTTATCCTGTCCATCAGGTGGGTTCGGTTATTAGCTGGGCCACACACGTATGTTCAAATTGACGGTTAAAAGGATTGGACTAGCAATCAACTTTAGACATACATGTGTGGCAATGTTTCCCAAGTATGGCATCCAGTACACCATTTACAACCAGATTTAGTGTTAGGGAAGGAAGGACATGGTATCCATTCCAGAGTTCCATGTAACATAGCATGCGTGACCCATTCTTTGACGAGACCAGCTTCGGGCCACAACACAAACAGTGGGGAGAACAACTGCCTTTTCTCTCACAAGTACCACATTGGTGTGCCTGTGGTGAGAGTAGAGTATGATTTTTGATTAGCAAGTAGCAATGGCAGGGTTCATGCGCAATTTTGGGTTGGCTTTTAAATAGTAGGTTGGCACTGTTTTACTATTGGCTTTCCACCAGGCCTCAATCTTCCTCCTTTATCCGGGCTCTTGGAACTGGCCATGGCAAAGGTTCACATGACAACAGCACCCCACCTAGTGTTGCCTCTCAACCTGACTATTACTTACCTGCCCCAAAGTGCGAGCAAGCAAAATAGTGTCCTGGAGTAGTTGCTAGGGAAAATGTTAAACGCAAAGTATCCTTAACATGAAAGGCCATGCTCGAGAAGCTGGTTGCACAACATAGTAGGCGTTGAGAATATAGTATATTAGAAGTTCTAAAGAACTAATTTATGTGTTCTTGTAGAGCACCATGCTAGTGGGATTTTATTCTCATTTATGATGTTCTTATCACTTGTAACCATCTCCTACTCTTATAAGTAAATGATTGTGAAAGGGATAGTGTAATTCTCTCATTCTCCTTCATTTCCTCTCTTTCATCTTTCTTCTCTCTATAATTTCACGTGTTTATATGGTCTCAAAGCTGGATTGGTTGTTACTTCATTACGCCATCATCTTCATCATCATGTTGCCACCACCTTCAACACAACATCAACACTCCATCTCAATGCCACCATCACCACTATAATTCAAAATAATCTAATCATAATCCATTCTTCATCCAGGAATTGTCTAGACGATGCTATCCTCTTAGTGTTTAATATCGTAGCACTTGTTATGGATGATCCATCCCATGATGACTGGGAAAGCAATAATCTAACACTAATATTACCCCAACTATTGTAGATGATCCATCCTATCGACGAATGTGGATGCGGACCATACCATTGTATGGCCCGCTTGGATTGGTGAATTAAGGGACCATATAGTGGTACGACATATAGTGGATAGTGCATTGATTGCGCGTAAAGAAAAGAAAAAAGAAGTTTGTAAACTGTATATAGAAAAGGCATGTGATTATGTGGACTAGGGATTTCTAGATTGCATGCTAGATTGTTTGGACTATAGTCAGAAATGGAGAAGCTGGATGCAAAGCTATGTAATGTCGGCTAAGTTTTCGATTATGGTGAAGGGATCCAATCTCCGAGGGGCTATCTTTCAGCATTGGGAGTTTGGAGACAAGGGGACTTGTTATCTATGTATTTATTTATAGTAGTGATGGAGGCTCTAAGTCGCATGCTACAAAGACTAGTGGATAAACTTATTGAAGGTTTCAGGGCAGACAAATCAGAATTTCAGGCATCTCACTTACAGTATGTGGATGATACGATATTATTTTGTAGTGCAGATGTGCAAAAGGTGGACAATTTAAGGAAAATTGTTACATGCTTCGAGGTAGCTTCAGGTTTAAGGGTGAATATAAGTAAAAGCGAATTGTTGGGGATTCAATTAACCCAATAAGAGGTGGGCAATTATCTCACAACCCTAAGTCTAGTGTTGGTAATCCATGATTACTATACACCACATTTTGGTTGACAGCCTCTGTAGAACTCCGATTTTGGGACTTCCAACTATCACATACTAAGTCCCATAAGCGGGGCTCCACAAGGAGGATTTCTGAAAGTCAAAACGACAAACACGTAGCATTTCTCAAATTTTCATTATATATGACTGTGTACAACTGAGCACATCAAGGCAAAACCAAAACATAAACCATGTCATATTTACTATACCTGATGTACATATTCAGAGTATTACAAAAAAATATATATACACTGATATGTACAAAACAAAAAGGACAACTGGAGTCTATAGCCTCTACTCCTGCAGCTCCCTACTCTCACCTGTTAAAACAAAGAAAGGAAAGCTTGAGCTACTAAGCCCAATGAGTGCGTGTATAGTGAAAATGCATGTTTCATGTCATGCTCATATAATGCACAGGAATGCACAGGCTTTCTGGATCGATAACAATAAAATAAAGATACAGTGCGTTATGCCACTTTTTATGTTCCAAATCATTTTTATATACAAAGGTGGGACTTCTACCCACTTGTAACATACATACTCTTTCAACGTTTCCACAACTTTCCACATTTCCCAATTGGATCACCAAAGTCTGAAACAGAGGTGGGACTTGCATATGATCGCTACCCACTTGTATATACTTTTCCACCGTGGTCAACTACAGAGGTGGGACTACATAGTTCACGGGCCAAACTAGTCTAACCCACTTGTGTTGAACCTCACTATCTACCTAACAGCAAGAGTCATCAGTCGCCTGGCAAAACGATAGCGGATAATTTACGAGCTCGTCACACACAACCTATCTTTGCTTGTCCATAAGCAGGTCAGGTCAAACTTCTCAACCAATCGACACGCGTCGGTGGGAGTCGCTGCCTACTTTGGTATTTCGGCATTTCAGCGCTCTGTTCTTCCACCTGGTCTAGGCATTGGTTGCTCCCAATAGTACCAATCGGGGTTTAAGGACTTTCACCCACGGACCCTCTAATCATGTCCTGTTGAATTACACATTTTCGGTGTGGTGTTCAACTTGTGTCATAACAAAGTATGTTTCATCGCATTTACAATCACCGTATGCATGTACGCATGAGTCCACACACAAGCACAATAGATCATGTTTTTCAAGACAAGCAAAGGATGACCTTCCTCATGTGGTCTCCTCATAAATTTTAAGTTTCTCATAGGGATCTCATATAATACATCCTGTATCTAGACGGTTCACATGCTATTCATAGACACATCGTCTGTCGCAACACAACCCACTATGATCACCATACCATGATATGAATCATTCACTCTCAATCATACAATGATACATCAACTATGAACCATGCATATGATATGCACATGACTTAGTCAATCTAACTCCAATCTGGAATTCATTCCGCTATCAGACTTCATGCCACATGCATGCTTTTTCTCAAGAATTAACTACATCAAAAGGATGAAGAATATTTCTTTTAAACATTTTGTCAAACAGGTAGTGGATGCACTTTGTAAGGGACAGAGAGAAACCGTTAGAAATATGTGTGACTTTAAACAAAATTAAATCATCTCTGTCATCTAATCTTCCATTAATAACCTAATCAACTAACTCAGAAAATCCAGCCATAACCTTAAGAAAATCCAGCTATAACTTAACTAATTTAAATCAGAAAAGCTAGTCTTCTATAGGGCTTTGAAAGAAAATCCAGCAATAAATTAACCAACTCCATCATAAATTCTAGCAATAACCTAACCCTATATCAGAAAAGCTCGTCTTTTATGGGGCTTTCAAGGAAAATCCAGCAATACCTAACCCGAAATCAGAAAATTCAGCAATACGTAATCCGAAATCGGAAAATTCAGCAATACCTAACCCTAAATGAAAATTCAGCGATAACCTAACCCTAAAACAGAAAATCCAGCAATAATCTAACCTTAAAACAGAAATTCCAGCACTCGCCTAACCCTAAATGAAAATCCAGCATGAACCTAACCCTAAATGAAAATTCAGCGATAAGGTTTTCAAGGAAACCCCAACGTACACATATACGTGCTCCTAATCTATGCACTCACCTGTAACTAGCAGAGGATTGGTTCTCAACCTCAACTTCTATTTCCTCTTCTTCTTCTTCTTCTTCTTCTTCTTCTCAACTAGAGTGCTGGAAATGGAATGTCGAAAGAGGTTTTTCATATTTATGGACTTGAAAATGGTTTTAAATGGGCTTTTGTCTAAAAAGGCGGGTTATGGGATGTTTTGTGATGATTTTGAGAAGTTTAAACTTATGGTAGCAATAAACAAAATGTTATTTAAGTGATTTGAAAGAAAGCATTCCAAGGATTTTAAAAAAAATCGAGGTCATTTGAGTTTAGTAAAATATACATGCACATATCTATGCATAACTTACAATTCGGGTGTCCTATTGACATGTCGTTTCCGCCAGTAACTCCATAATTTGACTACGGCTACAACGGTTAGGCTCTCGGACCTAACGGATTTTAAAAACTCGATGGTGGGGCTCTGCCAGAGAAAATAAAGACATAGTTGTCATTTCTCAAATTGTTTCATTTTAAGTCCGTATCTTTAAAATTCGGCCATCGGGTTGAAATATGGCTTGCAACTCGATAATAGAACGACATTATGATCAAGTCAAAACATTCTCGAGGCCAATGGATCTACAGTCAACGGCTATCTAGTGTACAAACCAGATTTTGAGGCCTCGGGTCTTACAAATTGTGCTAGAATCTTTGGATGTCGATCGGGAGCATTTCCTTCAACTTATTTAGGTCCACCGTCTATCATTATGTATGGGTAAACCAGCTAAATATTTGTGGGATAAGGTGGTGGAAAGATTTGAAAGGAAGCTCTCAGGTTGGAAGAGAACACACTTATCTTTAGGAGGAAAATTGACATCGATAAAGGCAGTTATGTCTAATCTCCCAGTCTATTTTATGTCTTTATTCAAATGCCCAAAGTCGGTGTTAAACCGTTTGGATAAAATTAGGAGAGATTTCCTTTGGAGAGGAGCTAAAGAGAAGCATAAGTTCCATTTAATGAAATCAGAGGAGATATGCAAGCCATATAAATAAGGGGAAGTTGGTATAAGAAGTTTGGAATTGATTAATTAGGTGTTATTGGGGAAATGGTGGTGGGGGCTTGGTGGGGAGGAAGGTTAGTTATGGAGATGGTCATAATAAAGAAATATGGAGTGGAGGAACAAGGAAGATGAATTAGAGAGTCTTCTCTATATAAAGCATCAAGTGCTTGGAAAGCAATAACAAGACTTTGGGAGAAAGTTGAGGGGATTGGTTTTTATTTGGGAGACGACAATAGAATTCGGTTTTGGAAAGATGTTTGGTTCTGTTATCAGCCTCTTCAAGAAGTTTTCCCAAGGTTGGCTAGTATATCATTGGATCTAAATCAGTGTTCAAAGTATTAGTGTCGCTATAAGTTTTGTTGGCTGGAGATATAGAAACAATATCGTTATCATTGATAATATTTCCAATTCCTGAAAATGCAAGGAAGCATGGGGAAAATGGTGGAATTTTTTAGTGAAACTTCAAGAGATGCTAAAATACACATTTTCTTACTTAAAAATCAAAAAACAAAAAAATAATAATAAAAAAAATGCATATTTGCATGTCTGGGAATCAAATAATAAGTTCCCCTTTAATGAGGCTTAAAAGCATGTACGATTTGACTCAGAGAAACATTGGGGAAATATGGGGTAAATGGAGGATCCATCCAACCATCCATCTGTGCATGCACATACAAACAGACACGCATGATCCATCCACCCACCCACCCATCCATCAATCCATTCTTGCATGCTTGCACACATACACACATACGCATCCATCCGTGCATCCATGCATGCATACTATATACACATACGAACATCCATTTCATCATACAACCATGTGCCCATTAAAAAAAAAAAAAATGAATTTTTTTAATAAACAATTTTTTTACGATATCGATACCTTGGCGATACAACAGACACTTGCAATTTACACAGTTGAAAATATTGGCGATATTTAGCGATATATTGCCAATACCTAGAATTTCTGATACTAATAGTATTATTGGTATTGCTACTAGTGTTATCGGTATCACTGAGCTGGAGATACGGATAATGTCGAAGATATTTCGATAATATTGGGGATATTTCGAACAATGATCCAAATTTTCTGGTTGCTTATTGCTTTTCCTTTGAAAGAAATGAGGTGATATGGACTCCCCTATATAGAAGGAATTAATAAGAAAATGAAATAGATGAGATTGTCAAAATTTCTGAAATCGCTTCAAAAAATCATGCTAGTGGTGGGTGAGCGGGACTCAATGGTGTGGACTAAAGAAAAATCAGGAAATTCTTGGTCAAATCTTTTTTTAAGTTCATTTCTGGGTCTTCTTTGGAATGGTGAATCAGTCATACAGCTTATGTGTGGCATTATAAAGCCTCCCTTAAGGTAGCAGCCTTGGCATGGTTGGTGGGAAGGAACAATATTCTCACTATTGATTAATCTTAGAGAGAGAAATATGGTGTTGCTGAATGCATGTTTGATATGCATGCTAAATGAGGAGATGGTGGGCCATCTCTTTCTTCATTGTTCCTATGTTGGTGAAGTATGGGGAAAGTTCCTTCAAGGTTTCAGAATTTCTTTGGTCATGTTAGGATCTATCAATAGCTTCTTCCGGGCTTGGCATGGGGGACGGATTAGAAAGGAAGGGCAGGTGGTATGGAAGATGTCACTGTTGGCCGGTATTTGCGCTGTGTGGGAAGAGAGAAACAATAGGTGCTTTCCGAATAGGAGCAATCCAGTATTGGAGGTATTCAAGAGGGCTAAAGAAAATATATTGAAATGGGCACTTGCTTTTAAGGCAATTGGTTACCTTTTATATTTTTCCATGTTGTTTTTCTTTTCTTCTCTATAAATGTTATTCTTTTAACCTCAGCCTTGCAATAACGATCATCGCATTTCAAAAAACATAGTGTTACAGCCCTCCTAGTCTTAATTTTGAGTCTTGTTTCTTAGTATTTAGCTAATTTGATCATCTTAGGATTAGAAAGTCATATTGTTAATGTTGTTAGGGGTACTTTGGGATTTTTGCTTGCTTATTACTTGAATAAAAGAGAGAGCGGGGACATGTAAACACTATTCTATTCTTCTCATTCTCTTTTTTCCAACTCTCCTTTTCTTTTCCTTCTTGTCTCTTCTATATTAATCTACATGGTGTCAAAGTGAATTTACTTATGATCTACTCCAACTTTCACTCCTCTATCTCACATATTCACCTCTTTCTTTTCTTCTTGTCATGACTGTGTTGTTCTTAAAGTTTTTTTCTTCTTTTTTTTTTCAAAAGAAACCTAGGCTTTCTTCTTTTTTTTGGTGTGTCGGACCTATGTAAGCGTCCGCTTGTGAGAGATTGAATATTTTGTTCATGATCATCACCTCTCGTGTTCGGTTACAATGTTTGGACGTGTGGGCTAATTGTTCTCATCAAGCGTGGTGTGTATCATGTGGAGCGTGCAACTTGAGCATGCTTCTACCATGAAAAGTCAACTTGTATTTATGTAAGCATTGTGTTATTCATGTTAATCTATTATTCTCATGGAGACGAAGAGTGATCCAAAATGCAAATTCCTAAATCCATTTGATTTTCTAGAGGTCCAAATAACCTCAATAATATTAAATGGAGTAAATTAACTCCAGTGGTCCAAGTCTATTCAAGTGTTTTTAATTACCTCCTATACGGTCCACTTGGATTGGTGAATTAGGGGCCGTATAGTGGTACGGCCCACCTAATCTTGGATTTGAGTCTCGTTTTGTAGTATTTAGCTAATTAAATTATCTTTGGGTGGGAAGGTCTTGTTGGTAATGTAATTATGGTACGTTGGGCACTTTTGCTTGTTTATCACTTAAATATCTCTTTTGATGCAGGACATGAAAATTAGATATGATGTGCAAGATTTCAGGCTTTAGATTATAATAATTTAGAAACAATCACAATAATTCCACATCCCACATAAAGTCAAGCATTCAACAAGGGGAATCTACGAGGGTCCAAGCCTACACATGTTAGGACTGAATCAATTAAAAATTATAGACCAAACAATGCTCAAAGGATAGTAGATTTATCCACACATGCAAAGAATTATTTTCCAATCCAAGGGATTCTCATGTTTCAATTCGGGAAAACCTAGGGTTTCAAAGGTGGAATAGAACTTGGGGATTTGAGATGATCTAAGATTAGGGTTTTGGAAACAAGGCAAAAGAGGAGTGAAATAGAGATGAGAGGGAACCTGTGATCAGCCCACACGTGTAGACAGCAAACCGGCCTAATGCACGTGCATGGATGGTAGCCACCCGTGTGTGGGGCCCACAAATCTGGAATCGGTCAGCTAGAGCCTGGTCGGCCAGGGATGGGCCACCTTCCCTCCAAATTTCAGGCCAAACGGATGATCGGTTTGAACACAGTGCTCTGCCGAAGTTTCAGCCCTCCTACATAGCCAGATTCTGGAAATCTGTTGTAGGGGAAAGATTAGCTGCAAACGTGGGTGGATTTGATGAGGGGATCACTGTAGAAGATGAGGAATATGGAGGGTAGGAGATGGGGGCAATTTAGGATGGGTGTGGCTTCGCACCACGGTAGTTAGCCCTTCGAAGAAGGGAGGGTTTCGTACCCAATTAAGTTTCCACAACTCAGAGAACTAGAGAAGCAGGAAAACGCAAAATTTTATTAATCATCTTCAATGAAAAAAACCTTACAAGGGGTTGCCTGTTTATAAGAAAAACCTATACCCCAAAAGTCGCACAATGTGCGTATACTATTACTTAAAGATGAAGTAATAAAAAATAACAACTAATTAATGCAATCCAAACTGTTCATGATGTTCCTAATAACAGTAATAAGAAAACTCAAAGTCCTAGGTCACCTAGGGTAGTGGGCCACGATCATAAGAGCCAATGATGGGATCCCCATGATGATCGTGTCCACCCCAAGGAACCAAAACACAATCCTCTAACTAGGAGGCCTTCCATAAATGTCATCATTGATCCAGATCGAAGGCGGGGCCCTCCTTGCATATGTATGTAAGGGGGGCGTGCGTGTGTGCGAGATGTCCCCATCAACTCTCCCCAACTGCGAAGATTTCGCCACTGGCGAAACAAAACTCTTGAACCGCTCCAAGATGTCAGGATCAAGTCTCTGAAGCTCCTCCTTAATGAGGCATATACTGTCTGAAGTTGGGCGTGACTTCCACTTGACCAGGAACTTTTAAAATCTACTATCTGGCGTCCATTTTATCTGATGATCCAGAATATCCTCTATCTCCTCTCTGGGTATGGGCAGGGTAGGTATGGGAAGTAGAGCCTAGGAAAATGGGTCGGGAGGAGGCCATGGATCAAAGGAAAGGTTTGAGGAATCAGGATGGTTAGGTGAGAGGCTGAACAATGCATCAGTGGTCCCCTGAAATGCAACTAGATCCTACGCATTAAATGTGGAACTAATTCCCATGGAAGGTGGAAGATCTACCACATACGCATTGAGACCGTTTCATTTTATAATTTTGAATGGTCTAGCGCTACGCGCGTGTAATTTACGAACGGCTCCCTGAGGGTACTGCTTTAGCCTGATACGGACCATCACAGTCCCCTACATTGAATTCCTTAAATCGTTTATATTGGTCAACAGAAATTTTGTAATGTTCATTACTAGTATTGATCTTTCGCCTGATTTCTTGATGCAATAAATGAATGTGATGTCCAAAGGACTACAGACTTTGATGGCCTATGGGACAAGGACATGGGGACAAGATTAATAGGCTTCCTAAGTTTATAACCAATAACGACTTTAAAAGGACTTAAAACCTGTGGATCTATTGACAAAACTATTAAATGCGAACTCGGCGATAGGTAATGCAGTGTCCCACGTCCTGGTGTGCTCCCTCACTAAACACTTGGAACAAATTTCTCACTCCGATTAACCACCTCAGACAAGTTTGGTAGAGTCGCTCCAGGGACTAAATCAATGGCATGTTGTATATCCCTCATAAGGGGAAGCTCATCCGGTTGATCATCGGGAAAGACATCATGAAACTCATCCACTACCGGAATGGCCTCAGTGGGCAACTCTACACTAGCCTCTAGTGCACTTTCCCTAGCCACAAGTGCATACACCATCGAGTCTGACTCAATCTCTTGCTCAAAGTCTTTCGTATTTAGAATATGGAGAGGCGTAGACTTCAACTTCGATTCCTCAACCAACCTCAAGTGATAAGAGAAAGGGAGGTATTTTTCCTTAAGGGTTTCTTTTATTTCTCCCCAATGGACCATCGGGGGTTCCCTCAACCTCTCTTTCTTTCGCTCCACTGTAGCCCAAAACCTCTTTGCTTGGCCCACAAGCTTCATCTTGGCAAATCGGACTCGACGAGTATTCGACATGTCGTACCACTCAAAATAGTAGTCCATATCTGCCAACCAATTTAAAAAAGCTTTATGGCCCAAGTGGCTATTAAATGTAGGGGCCTCGACTCTAACTCTCTTGAGGAGTTGCGCATCTGGGTCATAATGATCATGATGCCCCTCACGAGGTGGGTGCACGGGTGCACGCTCATGTCTGTTTCTTTAGCCACCCCCATTCTCTTGTCTATCCTCCTGACCACCTGCCTGAGATTGGGCATCTTCCCCAATGGTGGGGTTTGCCCAGGCGGAAGTCTCTAGTTGGGTAACGCGCACATTAAGCCGATCCCAGCGTTGGTCAATACATTGTTCCAAGCGCCTACCCAAAGACTCAAACTGCCGGGTTATGTTGTCCATTGACTCTTGTAATTGCTCCATATTTAGTACAGGGTGCAACCCAAAACCGCGACCAGTATGTGTGCGCATACAACTACTCACTCAACTCAAAGGTCTTCTAATGCAACTATATGCGTCTAAATGGGACTAAATGCTCCTATAGGACTCTATATGAGGGAAACTACGCAGCGCTCCTAAAATTCCAGCAACATAACTATCCAAACAGTTGGGAATTTCTGACAATAGAAAATTCAGCAGTCTATGTTGTGAATGATGGGTCCTAAACAGCCCTATATGATGAAATTTAATGCAACATAAACATGAGTAGACTAAACTCTAAACATGCAATGCAATCTCCTATGAAAAACATAAGCTTTGATACCAAATTTGATGCAGGACATGAAAATTAGATATGAAGTGCAAGCTTTCAGACTTTAGATCATAATAATTTAGAAACAATCACAATAATTCCACATCCTAAATAAAGTCAAGCATTCAACAAGGGGAATCTACGAGTGTCCAAGCCTACACTTGTTAGGACTGAATCAATTAAAAATTATAGACCAAACAATGCTCAAAGGATAGTAGATTCATCCACACATGCAAAGGATTATTTCTCAATCCAAGAGATT